>NW_023276807.1:62445509-62745959 GCF_003668045.3 Cricetulus griseus | reverse complement strand
AAGGGAGATCTCATGGGGCCCCTCCCATAGACAAAAAGCTGCAGGCAACTAAGGAATTCGGAATGAAAGAAATAGCCCTCCCTTGGATGAGCCCCCTAATTAATTAACTATCCAATAGCAAGAAGTCAGCCCTAAAATCATATACATACAAGTAATAAATGGCCTGAGCAGATTGTACTTATATTGTTAGGTATACACACACACACACACACACACACACACAACAGATATATTATATTATATACATATATCATATATAAATATATATGTATAAAGAAGAAAAAGGTCATGATTTCCAGAAGCTAATGAGGGCAGGGTACGTGGGGGAAATTAGATAGAGGAAAGGGAAGGGGGAAATGATGTAATTATGTTTTAATTAAAAAATAAGTAAATATTTAGAAGATTGTTACAAAACTAAGAAAACAACAAGGTCTACTCTCCTTGCAGGCTGAAGTGCTTCTTCAGCCCTCACTGTTTTGTTACTTTTCTATAAACCCTTTGCATAAGATTCATATGACTCCATCTCTCTCCACCACTCCCCTTTTCCAATCAAACCTTAAAAGGCTAACTTGCCAAATCTGACCTCCTTCACATCTTACCACCACGGCTGCCTCACCAAAGATTTCTGTAAGGCTTTCCCTGTACAACTCTTCTTCCTCTTGAGATCTCATGACAGTTGTGACTCTTTCACTATGGTCTTTGTCTATGGCCCTCCCCCTTTTTGTCCTAGTTGCTCTCAGATCTTATTCTCATGCTTATTCCAAACCCTATTTCATCTCTCCACCCGTCTCTATGGTCCCCTTACATCCTTCCTTAACATCTTTGACAAATAGCATGAGTAATTTTTACTCTACCCATTCCCATATGTAAGAAAGATATTCAACATGAAACACAAACTCAACAGCCTTAAAAGAAGCATTTAAAAAACAGGAGAAAGGATGTATCAATGTGTCTATATTTCCAACATGACTATAGCACAAACCAATTTGTGTGACAGCTTTCCTGTGTTTTGTATTAGTGATTTGTGACTGAGATGGCACATTAGTTACTTTTCTTATTGGTGTGATCAAATTTCTAACAAGACACATCTGAAGGAAGAAAGGGTTAATTTGGTTCACAGTTTAAGAATGAATATAGTCCATCCAACATGCTGAAGAACCAACATGCTGAAGAAGAGCTGCAAGAGGGAGAGGCAGCTAGTCACTGAACCACATTCAGGAAGCAGAGAATGGACAGGCAGTGGGACCAAGCTATGAAACCTCAAGGCCCGTCCCCGGTGACCCACTTCCTCCAGCAAGGCTCCACCTCTTTAAAGTTCCACACCCTTCAAAGACAGGATCACCTGCCAGGGCCCAAGTATTTCTGGGAACAAGCCTATGTGGGGCATTCACACTCAAACCACACACCCACTGTGTTTTCAAGAGAATAGCTAGAACTGTACTAAGCTTAACCATCAAATGCTTAAATGCAGTGCACATAAGCTGTCTCCCCAGGAGAGACAGATTCACTTCAGCCTATGGAATGACCCCCCCCCAATGGCGAGCATTATGATTTTCCCATCAATGATTCCCTTGATAAAAACAATCGCTCTGCAATTCAAGCCCGTCTGGATGCTTATGTTCAGAAACACCTGCAATGATGGGCACAGGATATAAGCAAGTCCCAAGAACAAATGACTTCAACAAAGGGGACAAGAATCTTTTTTGGGATTTGCTATATGGACTCTGGGAAAGGGACCAGTTTTCTCTACCTTTTGAAACACACTCATGACTCTCAGTAGTCACAGTCATCATTCTTAAGGTGGACAGGGCATGGGATGAGACTATGTGACAGGAAACAGCCCAGACAAGGACAGAGAGAGACTTGGGGCCCAGGATGTGATTGAGCTCTTGGATCAAGATGCACCTGGTACTTATAACCAACACCATATGTCCCAGTCTTAATGTCACGAGTAGAGCTATGTGTTTTCTACTTGAGCTTGTCACCTCTGACCACATACTCGTTGAATGAAATATCTCCCAGGACAGTCACCACCCCTCAATGATTAATATTCTTCTTGTATAAGTATAGCTGGCCTAAAAACTATTTTAGCCAAAACGTTTGGGAAATTTGCACAAATACCAGTCTAGAATCACTGAGTAGTAGTTTTGTTGGTTTGCTGTTTTGTCTTATTTTTCCTTCAAGTTAGAGTCACCCTGGCAGTTTAATAATCCTGTGTCTCCTTACATACATTTTCTTTAATTTAGCATAATAGATGGCACAAAAATGTTCAACAGAGGCAGCAAATTTACAAATTTCAAGCGGGTTTTTATTTCATAGTTATCCAAAGGTGAGCAAGAGCATATTTCATTGTCAGTGTTTTCAAGTCTCATTGGGAAAATGTGTAACTGGGGTATTCCAATCCTGGGGGAGCTTTTTTCCACCTCCTGATGTTAGGAACTCAGAAAAGGAAGGACCACAGCATCTCTCAACCATTCTGTTGCAGTGGAATGGAGGCCACCAGAAATCAGGTAAGAAAAGCAAATCAGACTTTGACTCTACAAGGTATAGCTGAAAGGAATCTGAACTTAGCCATTCAGCCTTGTCTTTTCAGCCACCCTCTGTCTGCTGAGAGCATTTCCTTCATAACCATTAGAAAATGAACATTTTTTTCTTTCTTTTCTTTCTTTTATTTTTTTACCATTCGTATTTGGATCTTTCATAGGTCTCTGGGGTATCCCATCTCTGGGTCCTGACCCTCGGTGGGGCGCTCCCTCTCTGGGTATGGGTTTCCAGCTCTACCAATCATTGGTTGGTCAAGCTCACAATTTCTGTGCCATCTTTACCCCAGCACATCTTGTAGACAGGACAAATTATAGTCAAAGGGTTTGTGGCTGGGTTGATGTCCCGGTCTCTCCCCTGATGAAATAATTCCTAACAATATTCTGCTATACTCTTAGGTTGGTGCCTAGGCCAGCTGTCATCACAGAGGCTTCATTCAGTAATTGATGGAAACAGATGCAGAGAACCACAGCCAAACATTAGGTAGATCTCAGGGACCACTGTGGAAGAGTGGGAGGAAAGATTGTGGGACCCAGTAGTGTCAAGGGCACCACCTGAAAACCCATAGAACAAACTAACCTGGGCTCATAGGAGCTCACAGAGACTGAACTAAATGCCAGGAAGCCTACTTGGGACTGACCTAGGCACTCTCTGTATATGTGGCATTTGTGTAACTTGGTCTTCTTTGAGGCCCCTAACAGTGAGAGCAAGGACTGTCTCTGACTGCGCTGCCTCCTTTTGAGACCTATTCCTCCTACCAGATGCACCCTTAATAGAAGAGGAGGTGCCTAGTCTCACTGCAACTTCATATACCATGGCTGGATGACATCCATGGGAGACCCACCTGTATCTGAAGAAAAACAGTAGAGGAGGAGCAGATGGGATAGAGAGGTGGGTGGGGGGGGAACTAGGAAGAAAGGAGGGAGGAGAAACTTTGGGATTGTAAAAAAACAATAACAAAAATCTTGAAATAGAAAAACAAGAAAGAAAAGAAAAAGGACATCTGCGGGTGGGAAAGAAAGAAAGAAAGAAAGAAAGAAAGAAAGAAAGAAAGAAAGAAAGAAAGAAAGAAAGAAAGGAAGGAAGGAAGGAAGAAAGGAAGAAAGAAAGAACAGAGCCAATGAAATGACTCAGTGGGCAATGGTGCTTGCCAGCAAGCCTGAAGACTTGGGTTTCATTCTTGGGACCCACCTGGTAGAAGGAAAGAACTAATTCTCACATGTTGTCCTCAGACCTCCACATACATGGTATGTCATACATATGCCAACACACATGCACACACAAACACACACAAAGATGTGGTACTTTTTAAAACAAGCAACAAATGAACTTATAAAACAGAAGACTAAATTCCATGTCAATCTGATTTCCACTCCTCAGCTTTGACCAAGGGTTTCATATCCACTTCCCTAAGTATTGTTGTTTAACTGTGGCCCTAAGATGTGGGAAGTGTAAAACAACACAAAATTCCGGCATGTCTAGTTGAATACTGGGAGATGGTCTGGAAACCAGCTGAAGCTGAATTACTCCAATTGGAGCTTTATAACAACAGCTAAGTATCAGAAGTTAGCAGCCCTAAATGGAGGTCTATTATCACACCTCAGCCCTGATGGGAAAACAGGTGGGAAGACTGTTATAGACAGAGTTTTCAAAGGACTGTGAGGAGCCAAGGAAGTCTTCGGGAGCTAGGAAAATGAGAAGGAGAGAAGAGAAGGGATGAGGAGGACATAAGGGAGGAGGAAGTTTGTGTAGAGGGAAGAATAGAGGAGAGTAAAATAAGAGATACCATCAAAGAGGGAGCCAGTATAGGTTTAAAGAGAAATCAGGCACTAGGGAAATGTCCAGAGATCTACAAGGATGACACCAACTAACCATCTAAGCAACAGTGGAGAGGCTACCTTAAATGCCCTCCCCTGATAATGAGATTGATGACTAACTTATATGCCATCCTAGAGCCTTCATCCAGTAGCTAATGGAAGTAGAAGCAGACAGCCACAGCTAAACACTGATCTGAACTGGAATCCAGTTGCAGAGGAGGAGTGATGAGCAAAGGGGTCAAGACCAGGCTGGTGAAACCCACAGAAACAACTGACCTGAACAAGGGGGAGCTCTTGGCCCCCAGACTGATCACTGGGAAACCAGCATGGGACTGATCCAGACCCCATGAATGTGGGTGTCAGTGTGGAGGCCTCGGAAATCTATGGGACCACTTGTAGTAGATCAATACTTATCCCTAGCTTAGAAATGGACTATGAGAAACCATTCTACATGGATGGATACTCCCTCAGCCTAGACACATGGGGGAGGGCCTAGGCCCTATCGTAAAGGATATGACAGACTCTGAAGACCCCCCCCATGGAAGGCCTCCCTCCTTGGGGAGCAGAAAGGGTATGGGATAGGTAGGGTGTTAGTGGGAGGCAGGGGAGGAGAGGAAGGATAGGGAACTATGATTGACATGCAAAACAATCTTGTTTCTAATTTAAATTTTAAAAGTGAAGAAAAAATAATAAAAAAAAATAGTGAACAAAGTCCCCAGTGAATGCTTTGCTGAAATGGCCACAGACATGTCAACAACCAATGCTTCAGCCCCTGAGAATGGCAAAGCCTTGCACAGGTGAGGAATCTCAGGACAGTAAAGCCTTCCACAGGTGCAAATATGAATGTTGACAGTGTGTGCAAATATGTCCTCTGCAGTGGTTTTCCTTGAATTTTTACAGCCTGAAGACTGATCCTACCAATATTACCTAAGCCTGTCTCCTTGTGTAATCCATATATAATAACCCTTCCTCCTTGTGTATCTGCATGTAACAACCCTGCCTCCTTGTGCATGTGTGTGCACTAAGCCACCTCTCTATATTAATAAACAGGTGCTGAGGCTTCTCCATGAGAGAGCCCAGTCTACCCCATCCCAGCTTTTCCGTGTCCACATATTTGTCATTTCCTCATCCCTTGCCACCCAGCTAGGTGAGTCCCCAGAGCCATGAAAGGACTTAGCTGAAGAAGGCTGGTGTCATACAGTGTTGTCCCATTACACAGATGAAATCACAGCAGCTGTGGCTTCCTGCTCAGGACTAGCAGAAAGTCAAGCCAGCCAGGATCCCAACATGGATGGAAAAGGAGCTCACAAAACCTACCCCAGCTGAAGAGCTATTGGCTTTGGATGGCTACTGGGATGAAAAGAGTGGGTTTTCTTCAGGGATTCAGCCTCTGGGAGGCTGCCCGTGTTCCAGTGGATGTCCATGAGCTTGTGCACATAGCAGGAGCACCAGGAAGACTATGATTAAATAAAAGCATGCTTGAAATGGGAGATCTGACGGCAGGGATCCAGGAAGTGGTAGAGGGGAGGGACTGGGAGTAGTATGAAATTCTTCCAGTGTGTGTGTGTGTGTGTGTGTGTGTGTGTGTGTGTGTACACATATATTTTAGAACTTTGCACATTCACAACCACAGGTTTAAAAAACTGAGTAACTATAGGGTGATTTTTCTAGCTCAGCAGATTTGCAGTGTCATTTAATACAGCTCCTAAGCAGTATCCTGCTGCTTAGAAACAGGAAGTGGCTTCTAATCCATCTACCCCTTAGGGAGAAACCTGCAGTATCTCCTCAGGGTCCCCTAAACCAGCAGGTGAATTCCCTAGGAGGCCAATACATGAGGAAAGTATAGACCTGCCAGGCTTTTCTACCAAATAGACCTAAGCAGGTCTAAATCAAAGCAGAATACAAAAATGGCAGGGCAGATGATTCCTCCAGGCAGCTGAGCTGTTTACTGAGTTAGACAATCCACAGGACAGTGGCAGCTAGGAACAATTTGCTGAGACATCTGCTGAAGGTAGATGTTCCCATTCCCTGGAACTCCACTTGTTGGATGTTTGAATGAACCCCAGAGAAAGAGACATCAGTGTCCTATTGTGCACACAAGAAGGAGCTATGCACATGAATCACTGCCCTGACAGCCACTTGCTGCCCACCATTAGCCAATTAAATTACCTTTCCTCACATGCTGCCACTGTGGTGTGCCCTATGCTTTATGGCATGTCTGTGTGTCTTACCTGCCTTGGCAAGGCCTCATGCTCTGGCCTTCCTGAAGACCCCCTACTTGGCAATGGTATGAACGCCCATTTATATAACCACAGTATCATTTGATCAAAGTAAAACAGCAGGCAGGCTGTCCTACCTTAATTTCTGTTGCTGTTATGAAAGCAACTTAGGGGAGGAAGGGGTTTACTTCAGTTTACAATTCCAAAGTCAAGACAGGGACTTCAAACAGCTAGTCACATGACATCCATAATCAAGAATAGAGAGAAATGGAAGCATGCATGTTCACTCGCTTGCTCCCTTGTTGTCAGCTCAGATCCTCCTCTCATGTAGTTCAGGGAACCCCTGCCTAGGGAATGGTACCACCCACAGTTGGCTGGGTCATCCCACATTAATCAAGACCATATCCTACAGGCATGTCCACAGTCCTCGAGGAGACTTCCCAGGTAATTCTAGGTTGCTAGTTGATGGTAAAAACAAATCATGACGGGCATTATTATCATTGTAGAATGTCCATGTCACAGATTCTCAATATGTCACAGTATCAGAAACTTCCAAGTCTGCCGCTCCCTCAGCCTTTCTGTGGACCAATATTATGCAACATGAACAACTGCTAGTCGATCGTATCCTCTTCCTGTCAGTGTGAACACCTAATTACTTGCAGCAGGTAATTGAGAAAGACCTGATTGTCTTACTGCAGGTACACTGTCTCTGTGTCATTTAGTGATGAAAGAACTTTATTTTCTCCCTTTCAGACATCAAAGGCAAAAGTCTGGTGATTTATTTCAAGAAAATAAAGGAAGTGAAAGCAAAGGGAATTAAGATGAGCATGCATCTTAATCATCAATGTGTCTCGATGTACACAGGAGCAATGACACTGCTATAACTGCTCTGGGAAGGAAGCAGGGCCATATTTATTTTCTAGCCAAGTTTGCATGAGAAAAAAATTGTTTCATCTAATTTGGGAGCTCAGATAACAGCTGAACTTGCCTGATTGCTTTTCTCTCCAATTGGTATCTATTATTTATCTAGTAGGTTCGTGACAGAAATTATCTTACATCTTTCCTAAAATGCTTCCTGGCTTTCATTTTTGTCTTTTTCAGTATTTGCACAAAGAACTGTCAGTGTACGATGCAGGTCCTGAATGAAGAACATCGCCTGAGTCTGGAGAGAGACACTGGATTTTGGCAGAGGATTCTCAAATGGGCTGAGGGGTCAACTGTCCTTACAAAGAAAGAGGACACATTTCTGTGGAAATCACACATATATCCATCCTCCACCCAGCCCATCTTCCTCTCACAGGACAGAGCACAAGTGGAATGGAAAAGTTGCTCACAGCCAGGTCAGAAGAACCACATTAGGAGATGGGTTTATGATATGTAGTTAGGTTCTCACACTTCCCTTTTGATGGTATTGTTTAGCCAGCTGCATTGTATTTGCAAGCTCATATAACATCTTTACTGCTGTGTGTACTGTGAAGATGAATCGATTTGTTTCCATGTTGTTGGGTGTTGTTTTAAATGCCACCTGTCACTTCTAGGATCCGTATCAGGGGCTGAACTACTAAAAACAAAAAAGAAAAGAGGTGGCATCTGTTTGATGTGACTATCAAGCTCCAGGAGGCCTGTGTAGCTCCAAATGCCACCCAGCTTGGCTCAGGACTCCAACTCTAGTCGCAACACCAATTTGCAATCAGAACCCCAAAAGTGAAAAGCTACTTGCTTTGTATTAGTTGTAGGATCTCTACTAAGTCATGTGATATTTCTGATCTGACATTTCCCTTCTGTGAAAATTGGAGACAGTGATATTCTACAAGGTACCAAAACTCATAAGGAAATATAAGTAGAGCTTGATGAGGAAACCTGGAATTTTCCCAGGAATGCAGGAGCCTGAGTGTACATACAGAGGGACAGACCTTTGTTTTGGCTAAACATGGATATGTTACAAAATAAGAAAGGGAAGCAAGGACTAAGACAAGTCATGTTTACCAAGCACCCAAATTCAAGAAGGGCCACTGACCTCACATAGTCGGACCCTATCAGGGGTCAACCTGATGTGAAATAATGCTAAGATCTCACAAGGATATGACACTCCAGAAATATACAAAATAAATAAGGCCTAGCTAGACATCTGTCTGTAAAAGTTATTAGCAAGACAACTCTAAGGGTAACAGAGGTTGAGCCAACCTGTTTACATCTAAGACACACCTGGGGACTCTTGCCATCATTATCCCAGGGCAGAAAATGGGATTAAGATGGGGTTTAGATTTATAGGCTAAAAGTAATATAATTTGGTAGCTTAATGTATAAGAAGAGTACCTGATTTACAAGTGTGAGAGCCCACATAAAAACCTGGGCATGGCCACACACACACACACACACACACACACACACACACACACACACACCTGTAGCTCCAGGTTATGCTGGAGAGCAAGAGGATTGCTGGAACTTTATAGCCACCAGTGTAGCTCCAGGTTCAATGAGAGACCATTTCTCAAGGCAGTAAGGTAGAAAATGATAGAATAGATGTGCATAGGTGTGGTTTCCCACACACACCCGCATGCTCATACACTATGAATACAGCAAAGTATCAGGGTAGGGAGGGAGAAGTAATATAATTTCATATGCTTGCACAGGAGCCTGTCCTTGCTGCTATGTATGGGACATGATCATCATAAGCCAGCACTGGCAAGCACAAACTGGAACATTCTCTATGTTTCTCCTCTCTGATCCTGCCACCACACAGGGCCCTGAGCTACAGTAGTCCATGATCACTCTTATAATGTATTCTCCCCATCCATGGGCAGGATGGACTGAGGGATGCTCATGCCTGAGAGTCATGGAGATGGCATAGCCATGTCCCAGAACTAATGACTATATGGCCAGTTATTCAGATGAAACTCATGCATTCCAATGTTGGGATTCAGAAAATATGGTCATGGTGTCCGTGTGCAATCAGACTTTTCCATCACTGTGACAAACACCAGAGCATAATGACATAGGGGGAGAAACTGTTTTGGTTTCAGAGGCTTCTGACAATACTTCTCAGCTCTGTTCATTCTGGGCCCAAGGCAGAACACCACAAAAGCCAAGATGCACTTGGTAAAAGAGACTCTGCTCATGGTGGACACGAAGCAGATATGAGAAAAGGCCAGGGAAATATGTCCTCCAAGAACATGTCCTCAGTGGCCCACTGCCTTCAACCGGGCCCCACTCCCTATGAGAGGGTTCGCTGAGTGTCCAGAGCCTTTCTGGCTCTTGGTGGGAGGGGCCTTTCTGTTGTGGGCTTCACTCAGAGATTAGGACCCCAGAAACTCAATGACCACCAAGACCACCCTGAGCCTGTAGTTTCCAAGTTTGTTGTCCCATACTCAAAAAGGAAACATGAAAACAGAGCAAGCAGAGCAAAGAGATTCATTAAGGAAAAGTGGGAAAGAACTCCAGAGAGTAGGAGGGGCTCCACAGGATGAACACTGCCCTATGCTGTCCCATCAGTGGGCATTTTGGGGTCTTAAGACAGAATTGGAGAAAGACTGAGAAGGTCTTTATTGAGATTGCTCACTGATTAGCACATCACAGGCTGACACAGTAAGAGTCCACATGCCCAGTGCATGTTCTCTCTCCCAGTAGGAGAGTTATTAGTCCATCTAGGGATGGTCACATGTTCTGTGTGACTAACTCATAATCCACCATGGGCCCTGTCCTCACTGCCTAAGAGGAGCTACAGCCTGTCAAACTAAGATTTCCAGAGCTTTACAGCATCAACAGCTGGAGATCAAACCTTCAGTATATGAGCCTTTGGGGGAAATATGTCATATCAAACCATCACACCATCAAGTTATGATAACATACCAGTGTGAACACAGATTGTCTTGTTCATGACAGCATGTACACATGCACATACAGGCAAATGTACACACATATATACATGCACTCACAAACTCACATAGCCATCCATATACACATTGCCTACAAACACCATGAATACACACATACACATAGCACACAGGCACAACACATAGAGACATAGCAGATGGCACATACATACATAACATACATACTGTAGTATGAATAATAAAAACCCGGAGATAGATAATGAGGGTTCAAAATAAAGATGAAAAAAGCAAAGCAGTCAACCACTAAACAGCTAGCTCTTACCTCTGCCAAGGCTGGGGCAATCCTGTTCAGTGTGGCTGAAGACTGAATACCGCATGAGACCCCAAGCTCCTGTCTCATATATCTCTCCAGTGCTGGGATTAAAGGTGTATACCACCACTGCCTGGCCTCTGTAGCTAACTAGTGTGGCTGCTGGGATTAAAGGTGTGTGCTACCACTGCCTGATCTCTATGGCTGTGGCTAGTTTTACATTTGGATCTTTGGGCAAGCTTTATTAGCTCATAAACAATATATCACCACACAGAGAGCACACATGTACACATACACCTATACATAAACCACACATACATGTACACTCAGCACACACGTATGTAACACACATATACACAATACACAAAGACATAACACACAGCACGCACATACAAGAAAAACATACAGCATGCACATACATAACATACACAAAGTATGCACATATACACTTATAGACACAGCACACACACACATACACACACCCAGGCATATGCACATGCATGCGCACACACGCACACAGTGACCACTGTCCAGTCCCTGATGTGGACATGTCCTGTTTTCCCACAGCTATCTATAGTATTTGTGGTGATTCTCATCATGTCTCCTGAAAGTGTGTTCACAGGGATTTGGTAGCCAGATCAGCATGATCTGTGTATTACCAAAGCCCTGCACAACCCTGCTGAGAGGATCCCAGAAAAAAAAAATTGGCAAAGTCAGTATGTACAAAGATAATGAAACCAGCTGGGCCCCATTTAGCCCTTGCCACTGGTAGGCTGTTGTTTCTCATTGTTCTGGCTTCCTGTGCTAGCATCATAATTTAACACAAGTTCTGAGGGGGGGTCACAATGAGGGACTTGAGAAAACACCAGAAGCACTAGACTAATGGGAAATTAGATTACGAGTTTACTATAAGGAAAAATCTGCTCTGGTGCCTCTCGGTATCACATTTGTCAGCAGCGGCTCTTCCCTGGGATATGCAACCATTTCCCCCAACACTGAAGAGCCCTTCACCTCATTTGTCAGTGTACTATGTGGTCAAACAGTCCCAGACCCACTAGTGTGAACCAAACCATCTGGCCAACAGAAATAGGCTAATAAAATAAAGACTGTGATTGGTTTTTATAAAAATTAAGATCAGCCAAATCCATAAATCAGAAAATAAATACGCAGATATCTAATCAGTAATGATCATGTAGCCAAGCTGCAGTTCCCACACACTGCTTATTTGAAAATCATTCCTTTAATACTCACCTTTTACTGTCACAGTCATCATCTCACTTTTATGCAAAATGTTAGAGTAATTACTAGCCCACAGAACATGACAAACAGTCCCCAGGCAGAATGACTCAGTGGCCAGACTGAGCTGCTTGACTCCATTTGGAAACTGCCTCTGGGTTACTGCCCACCCTGACACACATGGATGTGCTCAAGGTCCCAAGGCCATGTGGATAACCGGGTGAGGTGATATGCAAAAGGAGCACGGAAAATGACAGGTCCTCCTTTCGGAGTGGAGACCATGGAAGGGGTGGTGCACTGAGGCATTTCCTGTAGAAACTGAAGGACCAAAAGACTCAGGAGCTAGAGAATGGAAAAATGCCCATCAGGAACTTAGGTTCTGACAGACCTGTGACAGGTCTATGAAAAATAGCAGGCAGGGCAAGGCATTGTGGGAATTTCAGTTGGCATTAATTTCTTCCTGTCACCACCAGATTTTTTTCAATAAATTTTAATTGCAATTGTAGAAAACAAGAATGTATCCCTTTTTCTGAACTTCTAGGGGTTGACTGGAGGAAAATGGAACATCACCCATTGGGTCCATTGTGCCCTGGCACAAAGATTACACAGGTGCACATAGGCACCAGGGACCTTCTTGATGGAGGAAAAGTGAGGCCCTGTTAGATACTGGTCACATTCTCCTCTAGCCTCCAAGCCTTAGAGAAGGCTTGTGGAATACAACAAAGAGGCAGCCTCAAGAAGGCACACAGAGTGCAGCTTGGTCATGGCCACCTGAGTTCTGCCTGCCACATGGATGGACATTTTAGATACAAATGCTGCTTGGCCAATGACTAGGATTCTTATCTGTCAGCTCAGTCTTAATTATCATAAATCTATATATTTTATAAGACTTATCTTATTAGACATCTTCCATTGGTGTCCCTCCTTGCCAGTGGATCACATTGTGCCGAGGAGAAAAGGGACACTTCCTGTTTCTCCTTGCTTAAATATGAGTCTCCTTGCTAAGTCACTTCCTGCCTGGATCACCACTTCTCTACAACATTTCCCAGAATCCTCTTTGACTCCTAGTCCTGCCTAACTTGCTGCCTCATTGGCCAAACAGTATTTTATTTATCATCCAGTAAGACAAACACATACACAGAAGCACTTCCCCCATCATTCAGGTGTTATTGTCAGGAATTTACACAAACAAATTCGGCTAACAGTAGACACAAATCTGCATGGCGAGTATTGCCTTGCAAAACAGCCCCATTTTGCTGTGGAAGACCTCAAGGCTCAAAGAGGTGAAGAAACGTCCTCAGTTCTGTAGAACTGATTGGATCACAACCGGCGCCCTCACCACTCAGCTCTAGACTCCTAGTAACAATGGTCTCATCAGTGTCCTAGCTTGTGTCTAGGCATTATTCCAGATGGTACTCACAGATCACCTCACTGAGGTTTTTCCAAGAAAGGGAGATACCATTGTTCTTGTCCCATCATCATAGCCATCTTCATCCTCATCATCACCTCCTATCCCCTTGTGTGCACAAGACAATGAGGCAGAGAGACCTTAACTCCCCCACTAAAGGTCCCTCTGGATGAAGCGATGCCTCTCTCTGACTTGTCACTGTCCCCACCATGAAGAAAGTCCCTGCAGCTGAAAAGCCCTATATTATGCCCACTGCCTGACAGCTGCAATCCCAGCTCTCACTACAATCAGAAGTCCTAGCCTTTCAGTTGTCACCCAGTGTATGTGGAGAGCTACACCAGTGTAGACACCAGCCTTCACAATGAAGAGTCCAAAGTGACTGTGGCTCTGAGGCCCACAACAGGTTAAGAAGCCAGTATTTTAGTTATTTTCCCTTTGTAGAGAAGCCATGTGGAATTATTTTTGATAATTTTGCTCTATACTTTACCAAAGGGGGAAAAAACATTCTTTACTGTAATGTATGTCTCAAGGTTAAAGAAAATACGAAAAGCTGAACAATAACCTCTCATGACTAAAAAATAACTGTTGCATGCCTTAGCTTCCACCCAGGTACCACTTTTGATTTATGCATTTGAAATGCTTAAGTTAAAAAAACTACGTTGAATTTAATATTACAAATTAATTTTAATTCAGTGATATTAAATCCCTTCTGAATTTGGTGTCACTTCTATACAATAACAAAGTTGGATTTTTTCTGGAGGCATTTAGCGTGCTAACTGTGGTTCTTGTAGTTCTCATTTCTTGTCCTGCTACTGACTAGTGATTAGTCCTGGTCACTTGTGGTTGTCATAACAGAATGCCATGGATTAGGTGGCTCAAACATTCAACTTGCTCCTCACAGGTCGGGAGGCTGATTCTCACAAGATTAAGGTGTTTGCAGACTCCACTTTTGGTGAGGATACACATATCCTCAGATTGTCACATTGTAGAAGAGAACACCTTCTTTGTCCCTCTTTTTAAAGGGACTAATGTCAACCATGAGATCCCCATCTTCATGACCTGATCCTCCCACTAAGGCACCTTGGATTCTAGTTTTATCGCCTTAGGATAAAGTCTCAATCTTTGAACTGGAAGCAGGGGACACAGATTACAATATATATTATGATTTTTCAAAATGTTATTGCTTAAACATGTTCTTTTATGTAGGTAATCGATTTTTCTATGCCTAGGCAAAAAAAAAAAAAACAAAAAACAAACAAACAAAAAAACCTGTCACAGGGAATAAAGCTACACAATAAGAATACTATATTACTAAGCAAAATATGAAGAATTTTATGTTCACAAAACACTTTTAGTATTTTGAAACAAGGTAACAGGCTATCTTATTGACAGCCAAACAAGCTATTGTAATTATAAATGTTCTCCATCTCCCATGCCGCTTGCCGCTCTTCCATAGCTGTGCACAGCTCATCAAGATAAATTTCTCAGCCCACTATTCTGTTTTCCTATTATTCCAGGTTTTGAGAACAGAACTGTAAAAAGAAGGGCAAATATAGGAAAGACAGGTAGTGGTCAGGAAAGTATGCCTTGGGTGATCAAATTCTATGAGCCATCATTAGGTGTGATGAATCCTTGGACAGAGCCTGCAATTGCTGCAGTTCTGGCCTGTCCCCAGGCCTTTATGGAGAGGATTCAAATACCATTTGGACTAAAGACAGTGCCCTGTTCCTTTTATCAACTCATTAGTGTCTGGTGTGTGCCCAGATAAAACATTTATCATGGCCATGTCCCTCTTGCACTTATTTTTTGATTTAAAAAGAAAGAAAAAATATAAATATCAGTGGGACACATACCTCTGTGCTTAGTAATGTGAAGAAGACAAAGATGGGCAGGTGCTGGACCTCAGCTGTAAAGAACTCTCAACTTTATACTCTCCCAGTCTTTTTGTTTGTCTTCCCTGGGAATTTTTTTTTATTTAGATTATACTATAATTACATCATTTCCTCCTTTCCTTTCCTCCCTCCAGAACTTTCCCTATACCTCTCCTTGCTTTCTTTTAAATTCATGGCCTTCTTTTTCATTAATTTTACTATATATATGAATATTTCCATTAGTTGTTGTATATACATATACATGAATATATATGTGTTTATGCGTATGGTATTATGTGTGTATATGCATGTGTGTGTTGTGTATGTATGTATGTATGTATGTATGTATGTATGTGTGTGAGTTCCTAAATACACAAGTACAACCTGCTCAATCTTTACTTTTTACCCTCTCTTCTATGATCCCTGAGACTTAAGACAGGAGATGTATTGTAAATGTTATCAAGCTCTACACTGTATTCTGATTGGTTGTGATTTTCTGTAATGGTCTCCATCTGTTGCAGAGAGAAGTTTCTTTGATTGGGGTGAAGACTACACATATCTGTGGTTAGGAGGGCAAATATCTACAATGTAGTTAGGAATTGTGCTCGTTTAGTACTATGGTGGTCATAGGTTCTCCTTCAAGATCCAGGGCTTGATTAGTCCTGAGTTGTCTTGGTTTCTAGTACCAGAAATTATTTCCCTCTTGTTTTGAGGGTCTTATGTTTAATTAGAGAGGTATTACTGTCAATGTCTGTGTGACACTACTGAACCCTTTGGGTTATTGTGCCTTGTTGATCATTGTTGTGGCTCATAGGCGTCATATCTGGGTAGGGCTGACGTCACCTCCCTCCTTTGGAAGCTTGCACAGCATCTCCTGGTCCATGAAAGCTGGTTCTCAGGGAGGAAGCTATCAGGTCAGCTCCACTCTGGGGCCTCTGGACCCCGTGTCTGAAGTGCACAGTGTCTTCAGCAATAAGGACTTCCCTCCACCTCTGGAGGACAACCAAGGGCAATGGCAATAATCTATAAAGTTTGGGAAGTTTCTTGAATAACCTGACCAACAACTCAAAAGAGGGCTTCCCAAGCCTGGTGTTGGGGTTTTTTTGTTAGGTGGTCTTTGGCTCTTGGAGGGAGTGCTGTCAGCCCATATGAGAAAATATCAAATGAATTGTGTATATGCTAATATACCAACTTACATGTGTTATAGGTGTTTTTAAGCAAATGATTATGATTCCTTCTGACTTTCTCAGACATCCTTAGATAGGCTTTTCCCTCCTTCTTCTGTATTTATCTCCCTCTCTATATATAATTAGAGTCACCCTTTATCCTATTTCTCCCATCAGATCACCTACACCCTGCTACTCCTGTGTCTGCTGCCTGCTGCCCCCCCGCCACATTCTCACTCCCCAGGTGTGTGTGCAAGGAGTTGAGAGGGAATGAAGGGTGATAAAAACACACTGTATGCATGTGTTTTGTACGAAAATTCCCAACAATAATAGAAATAGTTAGAGTGTTACTTCAGTAAAACAAGTAAAGAGTGTATGTAACCCTCCAATAAAGACATGGAACCAGAAAATATGTCTAAGAACTGTGCACAGGAAATTGAGGTCCCTGAGAGCAGGTATTATTGTCTAGTAGGTTGACTCCTCTACTCCTTAAGCCTAGGACTGTGCCTGGCAAGAGAAAATTCTCATGAAATATTCTTAAAAATGTTATCTATGGGGAGGAGAGAGGAGTGGGAAAGAAGGGAGGAAGGGAGGGAGGGAGGGAAGAAGGAAGTGGGATAAGGGAGAAATAAAAATGTACCTATACAATGTAAAGTTAATCTCAATTGTCAGCTTGATGACAACGCCGGGATAAGATGATCCGGGCATGTCTCTTGGGGAAATTATCTTTACTGGGTTAACTGAGGGGCAAGGATCTACCTTCTATGGGTGGAACATTCCCTAGGCTGGGATACCAAACTAGATAAAAAGTTTTAGTAATTCCGCCGCCGCCGATTGACCTGGAACTAGGTGAGTGAGTTCCTGCCCGCTCCCGACCCCAGGCCAGAACACCCCGACCACCCCCATCCCCCACCCCGCCTGTGCCTGCCGGCTTGGGCCAGACACGCCCAGGCAGGGAGGAGCTCCCTGCGCCCCAAATCTGGTAGCACCCCACTCTTCCATTCCGCCGAACGACCGAGGAACTAGGAACTAGCGAGGAGACTACCAGGAGCATCGAGATCATCTAGAGTTGTGGACATTGAGTTCCTAGCCCCCACACACCACTGGGCCTCAAGAGGAGATAGAGAGAACCCTCCCGCACCCACTAAAAGAAGATATGGGGAGAAGACAGAATAAGATTTCACTCAACAACAGAAAGACCAATATGACACCACCAGAATCTAGGGACTCCACTCCAGCAAGAGCTGAAAAGCCCAACACAGAGCATGAAGATGAGATGGACCTCAAAAATTATCTCAGCAAGTTGATAGAGACATTTAAAGTGGAAACAAGAAAATCCCTTAAAGAAATAGAAGAGAAAGCAAACAAAAAATTAAATGAATTGGAGGAAAAGACAAACCAAAAAATTCAAGAAATAAATAAATCTCTTAAAGAATCTAAAGAAAGCCAAGAAAAAACATCCAAGCAAGTGAAGGAAGCTCTTGAAATAGTTCAAAGCATGAAAGCTGAAATACACACAATAAAGAAAACACAGAATGAGACCATGTTGGAAATGGAAAGGTTGGATAAACGATCAGGAACTAAAGATGTAAGTATATCCAACAGGATTCAAGAGATGGAAGAGAGAATCTCAGCTACTGAAGACTCGCTAGAGGATATACATTCATCAACCAAAGAGAACCTCAAGTCCAACAAAACCCTAACACAAAATATCCAGGAAATATGGGACACCGTAAAAAGGCCAAACCTAAGAATAATAGGTGTAGAAGAAGGTGAAGAAACACTGCTCAAAGGTACAGAAAACATATTCAACAAAATCATAGAAGAAAACTTCCCCAACCTACAGAAAGATATGCCTATGAAAGTACAAGAAGCTTACAGGACACCAAACAGACTGGACCACAAAAAGAAGTCACCCTGACACATAATAATCAAAACCCCAAATCTACAGAGTAAAGAGAAAATATTAAGAGCAGCAAAGGAAAAAGGCCAAGTAACATATAAAGGCAAACCAATCAGAATCACACCCGACTTCTCAATGGAAACTCTGAAAGCCAGAAGGTCTTGGATAGATACCCTACAAGCACTAAGGGAGCATGGATGTCAACCCAGACTACTGTACCCAGCAAAACTTTCAATCACTATAGATGGAGAAAACAAGATATTCCACGACAAAAACAGATTTAAACAATACATATCAACAAATCCAGCACTACAGAAGGCTCTGGAAGGAAAATTCCAACCCAACGAACATAACTACACTCACAAAAACACTGGCAGTAGTTAATCTAATTTCACCAAACACAAAAAGAAACAGGAGGGCAAAATCCACACGCAATGATACCACCAACAATAAATCCAAAACAAAGAAGAACCAATGAACAATGGACATTAATATCCCTGAATGTCAATGGTCTTAACTTACCCATAAAAAGATATAGGCTAACAGAATGGATACGAAGACAGAATCCATCCTTCTGCTGTTTACAAGAAACACACCTCAAATTCAAAGACAGGCGATACCTCAGAGTAAAAGGATGGGAAAAGATTTTCCAATCAAATGGGCTCAAGAAACAAGCTGGGGTAGCAATCCTAATATCTAACAAATTAGACTTTAAACTGAAAGCAATCAAAAGAGATAAAGAAGGGCATTTCATACTCATCACAGGAAAAGTCCATCAAGATGAAGTCTCAATCCTGAACATCTATGCCCCTAATATGAAAGCATCCACTTTTGTAAAAGAAACATTACTAAAGCTCAAACCACACATAAAACCACACACACTTATAGTAGGAGACTTCAACACCCCCCTTATACCACTGGACAGAACTACTAGACAGAAACTTAACAAAGAAACAAAGGATCTGAAAGAAGTTATGACACAACTGGGTTTAACAGATATCTATAGAACATTCCATCCAAACACAAAAGAATATACCTTCTTCTCAGCGCCACATGGAACCTTCTCAAAAATTGACCACATAGTTGGCAGCAAAGCAAACCTCCACAGGTACAAAAGTATTGAAATAACCCCCTGTATCTTATCAGACCACCATGCATTAAAGCTAGAATTCAACAGCAATATGAATTGCAGAAAACCTACATTTGCGTGGAAAATGAATAACTCTCAATTGCACCATTCCTGGGTTGAGGAAGAAATAAAAAAAAGAAATTAAAGACTTCCTAGAATTTAATGAGAATGTAGACACAACATACCCGAACTTATGGGACACCCTGAAAGCAGTGCTAAGAGGGAAGTTCATAGCACTAAGTGCTCACATGAAGAAACTGGAGGAAAGTCACATTAGAGAATTGACAGAACAACTGAAAGCTTTAGAGCAAGAAGAAGCAAACACACCAAGGAGGAGTAGACGCCAGGAAATAATCAACCTGAGAGCCAAAATCAACAAAGTAGAAACTAGGAAAACAGTACAAAGAATCAATGAAACAAAGAGTTGGTTCTTTGAGAAGATCAATAAGATAGACAAACCTCTAGCCAAACTAACCAAAAGGCAGAGAGAGAGCATGCTAATTAACAAAATCAGAAATGAAAAGGGAGATATAACAACGGACACTGAGGAAATCCAGAGAATCTTTAGGTCATACTTTGAAAACCTGTATTCCACAAAATTGGAAAATCTAAAGGAAATGGACAACTTTCTGGATAAATATCACTTACCAAAATTAAATCAAGATCAGATAAACAGTTTAAATCGAACTATAACCCCTAATGAGATAGAAGCAGTAATCAAAAGCCTCCCAACCAAAAAAAGCCCAGGGCCAGATGGCTTCACTGCAGAATTCTACCAGAAATTCAAACAAGAGCTAATTCCAGTACTCCTCAAACTGTTCCACACAATAGAAGCAGATGGGATATTGCCAAACTCTTTCTACGAGGCTACAATCACTTTGATACCCAAGCCACACAAAGATATGACTAAGAAAGAGAACTACAGACCGATATCCCTCATGAACATCGATGCTAAAATACTCAATAAAATATTGGCCAACCAAATCCAAGAACATATCAGAAAAATCCACCATGATCAAGTAGGCTTCATCCCAGGGATGCAAGGATGGTTCAACATATGAAAATCCATCAATGTAATCCACTATATAAACAAACTGAAAAAGAAAAGCCACATGATCATCTCACTAGATGCTGAAAAAGCCTTTGACAAAATCCAATATCCCTTCATGATAAAGATCTTGGAGAGAACAGGAATAACAGGAACATATCTAAACATGATCAACGCAATATACACCAAACCAATAGCCAACATCAAACTAAATGGAGAGAAACTCAAAGCGTTTCCTCTAAAATCAGGAACAAGACAAGGCTGTCCACTCTCTCCATATCTCTTCAATATTGTACTTGAAGTTCTGGCTATAGCAATAAGACAAGAAAAGGGGATCAAAGGGATACAAATTGGAAAGGATGAAGTAAAACTTTCACTATTTGCAGACGACATGATAGTCTACATTAGTGACCCGAAAAACTCTACCAGGGAACTCCTACAGCTGATAAACACCTTCAGCAAGGTAGCAGGATACAAAATTAACTCAAAAAAATCAGTAGCCCTACTATATACAGATGATAAATCCAATGAGAAAGAAATCAGGGAAACATCACCTTTCACAATATCCACAAGCAACATAAAATATCTTGGGGTAACACTAACCAAAAAAGTAAAAGATCTGTACAATAAGAACTTTGAGACTTTAAAGAAAGAAATTAAAGTGAAAGACCCCCGAAGAGGTACTTTCGTAGAAGGAGACCCGCACCCAGGAATCAGCGAGACCACGAACTTGGATGCAAAACCGCAAGAGGCTTTATTGGAGATACGGGTACCCGGGCGACTTAGCTTCTGTGAGGCCAAGCGCGCCGAGCCAAGGGAAAGGGGTCCTTATATAGGGAAAAAGGCGCAAGCTAGAAGCAGGGATTCTATTGGATAATTCTAATGAGGCATTGTACAGAGCTATTCCCATTGGTCAATGTAAATGAGGCGCTATACAGGGTTATTCAAATGAGGCAAAGTACAGAGTTATTCAAATGAGGTGAAACACAGAGTCTTTCAAATGAGGCGAAATACAGAATCATTTCTATTGGATGGTTCAAAATGAGACACAGAGCCATTCCAGATCAGCATATTCTCAAGGTCTGGTGTCTGGTACAACAGACTCAATCCCCCCCCCTCCGCGTCCAGATGGCTGACCTTGGGGGCGGAGACCTTGGGACGGAGTGTTTCTCATCGGGTGGGGGCTCAGGGGCAGGGCTCCAGGCCGGCTCACTTGGTGTTCGTTCTCGTGCCGGCCCACCTGGTGCTCGTTCTCGGGCCGGGCGTGCGGCGGGTGGCGGGGGAAGTGGAGGCCGCCGGGGTGGGGATCGGGGAAGCCGCCGACAGGAGGAGGAGGAGACAAACTTGAGAAAGAAAGGGCTAAGGGGCAGGGGTCTTTCAAAAGAAGATACCAGAAAATGGAAAGATCTCCCATGCTCTTGGATAGGTAGAATTAACATAGTAAAAATGGCAATCCTGCCAAAAGCAATCTACAGATTCAATGCAATCCCCATCAAAATCCCAACACAGTTTTTCACAGACATTGAAAGAACAATACTCAACTTTATATGGAAAAATAAAAAGCCCAGGATAGCCAAAACAACTCTTTACAATAAAGGATCTTCTGGAGGCATCACCATCCCCGACTTCAAGCTCTACTATAGAGCCATAGTTCTGAAAACAGCTTGGTATTGGCACAAAAATAGACTGATAGACCAATGGAATCGAATTGAAAACCCTGATATCGACCCACACACCTATGGATACCTTATTTTTGACAAAGGTGCTAAATCTATACAATGGAAAAAAGACAGCATCTTCAACAAATGGTGCTGGTACAATTGGATTCGGACATGCAGAAAATTACATATAGATCCAGATAGATCCATACCTGTCACCATGCACAAAACTTAAGTGCAAATGGATCAAAGATCTCAGCATAAATCCAGTCACACTGAATCTTCTAGAAGAGAAAGTGGGAACAACCCTTGAACAAATTGGCACAGGAGACCACTTCCTGAACATTAAGCCAGTAGCACAGACACTGAGGTCTGCAATTAATAAATGGGACCTCCTGAAACTGAGAAGCTTCTGCAAGGCAAAGGAAACAGTCAGTAGGATAAAACGACCACCCACAGAATGGGAAAAGATCTTCACCAATCCCACATCTGACAGAGGACTGATTTCCAAAATATATAAGGAGCTCAAGAAGCTAGCCACCAAAACACCAAACAATGAAATTAAAAAGTGGGGTGCAGAACTAAATAGGGAATTCTCAACAGAGGAATCTGAAATGGCTGAAAGACACTTAACAAAGTGCTCAAAATCCTTGGCCATCAGAGAAATGCAACTCAAAACAACTCTGAGATACCACCTCACGCCTGTCAGAATGGCTAAAATAAAAAATACCGATGACAACCTATGCTGGAGAGGATGCGGAGAAGAAGGAACACTTCTCCATTGCTGGTGGGAGTGTGAACTTGTAAGACCATTCTGGAAATCAGTATGGCGGTTGCTCAGAAAAATGGGAATCAGTCTACCTCAAGATCCAGCCATTCCTCTCTTGGGTATATACCCAAATAGGGCATGTACTTACAACAAGGACATTTGTTCAACCATGTTCATAGCAGCATTGTTTGTAATAGCCAGAACCTGAAAACAACCTAGATGCCCCTCTACTGAAGAATGGACTGAGAAAATGTGGCACATCTATACAATGGAGTACTACTCAGCAGAAAAAAGCAACGGAATCTTGAAATTCGCAGGCAAATGGATGGAACTAGAGGAAACCATCCTGAGTGAGGTAACCCAGTCACAAAAAGACAAACAAGGTATGTACTCACTGATATATGAATTTTAGACATAGAGCAAAAGATTACCAGTATATAATGCTCTTCACCAAAGAAACTAGGAAACATGAAGGACTCTAAGGGATAAATGGTCCCCAGGAATGGAAGTGGCATGAACTCCCGAACTAATTGGGGGCATGAGGGTGGGGGGGAAAGGAGCTGCTACAATAAGAGCAAGAGAAGAGGAGTAGAGGAGATGAAACGGAGGGGCAGAAACATTCAGTTGGGGGAAGAATAGAGGAAAGAGAGCAAGATGAGAGATACCATATCAGAGGGAGCCACTGTAGGCCCAAGAAGGGATCAGGAACCAGGGAGATCTCCAGAGACCTACAAGGATGACACGATCTGACAATCCAGGCAACGGTGGAGAGGATAACCTAAAAACCCTCCCCCTAAAATGAGATTGATGACTTCTCTTTATGCCATCCTAGAGCCCTCACCCAGTGGCTGATGGAAACAGAGACAGACATCCATAGATATACAATGAGCCGAAATCGGGAATTTAGTTGAAGAGAGGGAGGAATGAAGAACGAAGGGGTCTGTACCAGGTTGGAGAAACCCACAGGAACAGTTGACCTGAACAAGGGAGAGCACATCGACCCCAGATGCTGTCCAGGAGGCCTGTACAAGACTGATCCAGACCCCTGAACATGGATGTCAATAAGGAGGCCTCTGCACTCCAGGGAGCCTCTGGTAGTGGATTAGTATTTTTCCCTGGTGCAAGAAGGGACTTTGAGAGCCCATCCCATATGAAGGGTTACACTCTGGCCCTGGAGAAGGGCCCAGGATCAGCATAGGAAGACTTGGTGGACTTTGCAGAGCCCCTGTTGAGGGCCCTACCCTGCCTGGGGAGTGGTGGGTGGATGGGGTGGGGGGGTGACTGGGGGTGGGGGAGGAAGTTTGGGGGTGAGGGGAGGGAGAGGGAGAAGGGACTTGAAATAAGCTTGTTCCCTAACTAGAACTAATAAAATAAAATAAAATAAAAAGAATGACAAAGGCTTCATAAAGTGAATTAGGTCACTTTTCTGCTATTCTCTTCTGAAAGAAATTGTGTGTCATTACTATAAATGCTTTAAATTTTTGGTGAAATATACTAGTTATTCCAAAAAAAAAGTTTTAGTAAGTTTTTAGTTTTTAGTAAGCTGAGAACAAGGATTGATTTCTCTCTGTTATCTGATTGTGGGTGCGACAGGACCACATCTTCAAATTCCTGTTTCTTCAACTTCCTGGCCTTGTCAGGTGTACCATTGAACACTGAGAAGAAATAAATCCTTTCTCCCTTGAGTTGCTTTTGAAAGAGTATTTTATCATAGCAGCAGAAAAGAAACTAAGTTGCAAAGACAGATAGAAGCTACAGAATGACCCACTTCTGCAGCAAGTGTGTACTCCAGCAAGACTCAGTGCCCAATGCCACACGATCCACTGGGAAGCCTGCACCTAGGAGTACATGCCTCACCCATGGGAGTATCTAATACACATGAAGCATCCCTCTCATATTTCTATAAACAGAAGATTCTTGTCATCTCTATTGTTAGATGGTAAACTGAGGCACCACAGGTTGAATAACTTCTCCAAATCCCAAATCCTAATAGATACTGGAGAACACTGTCTGTCTTTGAATATTTGACTACCTCATTCCCCTACCCATTGTTTATTCTATATATATAATTTTGTTTTATTTTGTTTTGTTTGAGACAGGACTTCTCTGTGTAGCTCCAGCTGTTCTGGAACTAGCTCTGTAGACCAGGCTGGCCTTGAACTCAGAGATCCACCTGTCTCTGCCTCCCAAGTGCTGGGACTAAAGGTGTGCACCACACCCCGCCCTATACATAACTTTTTAAACCACCCAACACTGAAATTGAGAATGTCATGTGCTATCAGCAAGTCCTAACCCTCATGGACATTTCTACAAAAGCAACAGGGTAATCAATATACAGGACACTGTAACAGTGTCCATGACCTATGTTCTAGTCTATCAAATTTCAAAGGATTTGCTGGCAAAATAGCACAGTGCATATACCAGAATGGCCCTAGCAGCATTTTTACAACAGCAAGAATGACGTCAACCTGCATATGTAGCAATAAGATTTAAGTGAACGGTGAGACTATCCCTTGCTGTGGAGCTATTGATAGTCAATGGGTGCTGGGGGGCATGGCTATGGATAGGTTGCCCATGTCCATGTAGACAGCACTAATTGGACCCAGTGGGTTTTAAAAATAAGAAGAAAACAAGAAGCTGTTGGGGACCTAGGGGGAGAAGGAGAGGAGAGTTGGGGTAGATGTAATCAAAATACGTGTGTGTGTGTGTGTGTGTGTGTGTGTGTGTGTGTGTGTGTGTGTGTGTGTGTGTATAATAGCCAAAAGTAAGCAAAATTTTTAAAATTTTAATTTAAAAATTAAGAGTAATTAAAAATAACAAATTAAATGAGTAGTGTGACTCCCTAGTAATGACATGGAAAATTGTTCTCAAATCACTTTAAGAGGAAAGCCAATGTCTTAGAGACATGCAAAAAAAAATATTCCCCAGATTTAAATATAAATCATGTGTGCTCACAGACACACTGTTAATGGAATTTATATATTTGAAATACATATGAGGAAGAGAATCATATAGTTGCCATGTAGACATTTGCATGTATAGATCCCTCAGAGATGTGTGGAATGCAAATATCCTAGCAGTCACTACAGATATAAAACTTGGTCCTGAAAGATACTCTGAATTAACTGAATGTGGGATTGTTTTCTGTTGTTGTCTTTCTTCTACAGTTCCTCATGACCACTCTTGGATAGACAGAAAATTGAATGGTCATAAAAATGCATCTGGGTCTGTGTCAGAGCTGTGATGTTCGTTTTCTTTTGCTTCTGTCCTGGGCAAATATGAGTGTTTTTCCAGAAGCTGGCCTGTGAGGATGCTGAAATGAGCCCATCTCCAGGGGCTGTGACATGGGTAATCATGCTAAAATAAAAGGAAGATACTAAGTGCTGGTTTCTGATCCGCCTGGGCTCCTTGCTTTGATGTGGGCAGCAGCTGTGAGTCTGGGTCAATCTGAGAAGCCCAGGACAAGTGGGGCCCGTGCTCTCTGTTCTGAAAGGGAGATGTCCCCTGCACAGAAGCTGCACAGCAAGTGGGAGATGGCCAAGCTGTATTCCAGAATGCAGATACTGCAGATGGGCAAAAAGCCCAAGAGCTTGCCTAGGTTGAGGCATGATCAAATTAAGCCTCCCAAGGAACAGATTTTCTTTCTCAATGGTGATTGTAGCTCTTCTACTTTTCTCGATGTTTCTTTTTTTCCTACTGCTTTCCACTGTAGAAACAACAAAGAATAGAAGAATCTTCCTCCCAGATTCTCCACTTCGATAAAGAGGGTGAATTGGTTATTTTATGTGGCTGTGACCAAAATACCTGGCAGAACATCGAAGGAGAGAAAAATGCTTATTTTGTCTCACAATCCACACTGGGCCGAATATGTGGTGGGGGATAATGTTCACTCTATGATGGACGGGAAACAGAGAAATGGTAAGGTGCCTGGGACAAGACATACCATAGACTCCTCTCACCTTCACTTACAAATTCTCTCTAGCTGGGCTCTATCTTTTAAAGTTTCCAGAACCTTTTAAAGCATTCCACCAGTAGGGTATGAAAAGTTCCTGGGGAAACATTTCCTGTTTAAACCACAAAAAGCCATGGCAGAATCAGTATGCCCTCACATCCTGAGTTTCCTGTAACCACCAAGGAAGGGGACACAACATCCTTAGGGGTATGGAGAAGGGCATGCTTCCTCCAACTTCTCCCTCTGTATGTGTCCCTAAGGCACTCAGAGCCACAGTCATGTGGGGCTTCTGCTGGGAATGTTGACTCTCTTTCTCAATTGCTCAGAGGAAGCACAGCTATGGAAAGAGGTCTCCATCTTCCAAGAGTGTCTGACATGCCTGGACCTGGCTGGAGGTTCCTTTTATGTGAGTCAAGTTGGCTGGACCACAGCAACCATAGGTGCTTCTGTAAGACTGTTTTCTGGACAGTTAAAATGATGGTCTTTGAATAAAGCAGACTGCCTCCAATAACACAGGTTGTCTGCATCTAGTCAGAAAGCTTAATGCAGAAAAACAACAGGGCTTCCTCAGGCAAGAAGGGCCACTCCACCAGATAGTCTGAGTAAAGTGTCAGGTCTCAGTTGCCAGCCCAGTCCCCAGATGTGGACCTGTCCACTTCCTTATAATCGTGTGTCTGAACCCCCCCCCAGTGTCTGTCTGTCTGTCTGTCTGTCTGTCTACCTCCCTATCTATCCATCTTCTCCCTTATGTCTCTCTACATACATGCATGCATACATACATACATGCCTGAATACATACATACATGCCTGCATACATACATACATACATACATACATACATACATACAGTGTGTGTGTGTGTGTGTGTGTGTGTGTGTGTGTGTGTGTGTGTAAAACCCTATCACATAAGATTTCTGGATTTCTTTGCCTGGGTCTGGGGCTACCATTGCAAAGCTTAGATAGTCATTCCATTAACCTAAGCTTAGATAGTCATTCCATTAACATCTTTGTATAGACCCTGAATGGCTTCTGTGTATCTCACCCCTAGTCAGCCCCTCACAAACTCTGGTTTTAGCAGCCGCCTTGAGTCCCATGCCTAACTTCAGCTATGCCATGCTTTGCAATAGGATGTTACCTTGCACACTAAGAGACAAAAGAAGACTATTTGGGAGCCAACTTGCAAGCTGTTGTACACAACTTCCCTGCTGCTGCGTTAGCAGCCTGTCTCCCATCGAATACCCTTTTCTTTCTGTTTCTCACTCGGACCCAAGAAGACTACAGAGGCTTCTGTAAGTAGATGGTTTACTCTGTAGATCTGGTTGCCCTTTGGTATCCTCCTTAGTCAAAAAATTCAGAAAAGCATGCATGATAGAAAGGGCACTCCACTATTCCTGCCTGAGACATGGGGTCAGAAGAAAAGGACTTCCACAGCAATGAGACTGGATGCCTTCACATGGGATTTCAAGGCTTCCAGGATTTCCTAGCACTGAGATTTGGTTATATTCATAACAGAGAGATTTTGTTGGCTGGCTGGCTGGCTGGTTGTTTGGCTGAATGGTTGTTATCTTTGCACTTTCATAGATATAATAACTGAATAACTTTTCTGAAAGGTGAGCAAAACATCAATGTCATGCAGTATCATGGAACTGAAAACCACAACTGGACTTGCATAGTGGTAGGGTACAGACATGAAGGACTAGACCTCCACAAAGCAGGTGTGGTGTCTGAATTCGAATTGTCCCTAATAGTCTCAGGGATTTGTAGACTTGATCCCTAATTGGCAGTGCTATTTGGGGTGGGGTTTTGGAGGTTCCACCTTGCTACAGGAAGCATGCCACTGAGGTCAAGACGAGATTAAATAACCTCTTTCTACTTGCACTTTATGTTGATATGTTATTTATGATTTATTATGGCTTGCCTAAAGATTCAGAAGCAAAGTCAGCCTCAAGCTATAGAGATCAGGAAGTGGTGATACATACCTTTAATCCCAGCAGCCAGAAGGTGAGAGGTGGTGGTACACACCTTTAATCCTAGGACTCAGGATTAAGAGGTAGATGGATTTCTGTGAGTCCAAGGCCACCCAGGAATACACAAGATTGATCCAGTACGAAAGACAGTCCACACAAAGATGATCTCAGCACCTGTGATCACGTGCCTTTAATCCCAGCATTAGGGAGGTATATTAGATGGGAGCAAGGTCTCAGTATCAAGATTCATTCTCCAGCCACATTGAGGATAGGAAGACATTGAAGTCTCAGGATTCTCCAGCCACACTGAGGAGAGGCAGCAGTCTGAAGTTTGGGAGAGCTCATGGATCAGCCAATTCAGTCTGAGGTAGAGTGAGAGCTAGTGGCTGCTGCTTTGCTTTTCTGAACTTCAGCTTGAAGTCTGAACAACAATATCTCACTCTCTACGCTCCATGGTTAAGATGTGATCTCTCAGCTTCCTGCTTTGTCTGCTGCCTGCCATGCCTCCCCGCCAAGACTTATCCCTCTGGAACTATAATCCCAAATAAACTTGTGTTTCTTAGTCATGGTGTTTTATTACAGCAACAGAAAAGTAACTAATGCAGGCATCATTTTGACAAGGCTTAAAACACAGAGGGGAAATGCAGAGTTTAAATGAAACATCTCATTTTAAAAATAATTTTCTTGATTTTGGGGGGGATCATTCATTTAAAAATATATATTGAGTATCGGCTGTTATATAACCAAAAACAAATGTACCTTTTTCATGTCTCAATGCACATCATACATAAAACTAAGTTGTAAATAATACAATTAGACAATTCTCATCATCTTGATCAAACACTGGGTTACCTAGGCAAGAAAGGGGAGGGAAATACTTTGTTCAAAGAATACTTAACTAACATTCTCCCCTAACAAGGACCTTTTCTTTCAGGGAATGGAATGCATAGAGTACACGAATTATGACATCTTATTCAAGACTCACTTCAGATACTGTCTCAACAGAAAATTTCATCAGATCCCTGCATAAGCAAATCTATATTCTGTGGCTGAAATGAACCCTCCAAAATCCCAGTGTCCATTATGGATCTGAATTTGCCAAAGTGTACAGCATATGAGGGTCCTTCCTCCAGCCCTGAGGTCAACAGATTGGGGGAAAGGCCATATGAGTCTGATAATAAACTACAGACTCAATGAGATGCTCAAGTGCAAGGTAACGAGGTAATAAAAATTCATTGCCTGACATAACATTTTTCCCTGAGGCTCCTATGGACTCTAAAGGGCAGGCGTGCAGGTAATTAAATATCAAGGAGGAGCGTAAGGGACTCTGGAGGTCTCCTCCTCAGCCTCTCCCTCCAGCTTATGACTGTTTGGATAAGATTATGTCTCAAAAACTAGCATCTCTTGTACATGTATTCTTTTATTTACAGTGAGTAAAGACTATCAAACAAATGCAGACACAGGAGGGTGAGAGGTCTCATGAGGATTCAGAACACAGCATATTGGAAGGTCATCATGAGACTGCCTTAATGTAACTCTCAGCACACTGCCTGGGCTCTACCCATGGCTCACAAGGATACTGCTATCAGGAGCTCACTCATCTTGCTCCAGCATACCCCTTAGCCTGTCCTTCACGTCTTACCCACTACTCAGCTTCTCCTTGTGTTCTTAGTCACTGTTTCCTTCCTTTGTCCCTCACTGTGGTTCCAGGTTCTACATCCTGGCTCAGCTCCAAACTGTTCTGTGTCTTGTGACAAGACAGCCCTAATTCAGAAGCCTCTTTCTAAATTGTCTGGGAAGACTAGCAAGATGGCAAGTTCAGGCAGTAAATGCTACATCTACAGAATGGAAAGCAACGACTCAAAGTTCAGTTATCAAGGAGTCCTGGGGCTCCAGCCATGTGCTCAGGCACTGAACACTATATCCTAACTCCAGTTCCCATAGTCTCTAAATGACAGTACTCCAGAGTGACAGACCACACAGTCCATGAAGTTGGAAAAGGCAGTATCACTGGAGTTGGCGAACACTCCATGGAAGCAGGCAAGTGACTACTGCAGTGTGGGCTGCCAGTCTGGAGACCCCTCCCAATGGTGCAGAGGAAGCCCAAAGGCTAGTCACTTCCCAGAGACACCTTTTGTTCTGCTCGAAACTTTGACTTACAGGGTTCTCACCCACCTTCTAGTGGACAACCCACTTTATTCAGCGTCTCCTTCTGATTCAAAAGCTAATATCATCCAAAATCCCCTTGAAACTGGTACCTAAATTAAATACTACACACCATAATACTGTGGATCTATAATTAAAAGGTGGTATAGGTTAAAAAAACAGGAGGCTCTTTGCTCTTAAAGTAAGTCCTAGTGGCTTAATGTCCATCATGCATAAAACCCAGTCTTAAATGATGTAACTAGATAGCTCTATGAAGCACCAAGAAAAGGTAGGCAGCCTCATCTTTTCAAGTGGACATGGTGGCTGAACAGGCATGTCACAAAACTGTTCTATAAATAGCAAAGAAATAGCATAATGTGATCCTCTACCCCCTCACCGGGATTATGTTGAGCAAATACTGCCAACTCTGAGACTGGGGGTACAGGCGGTCATAGGATAAATACATACAGCTGTTTTGGGGCATATGCTTGTGTCTACACAAACATCAGCAATCAGCACCAACATCTTTCTACCCTATGGCAGGAATTCACCACCTCTGGACAAATGCAGCAGGACGGCAAGGATATCAGTGTCAGACATTTCATTAAGAAAACCCATCAGTAGCACTGGTGATCTTCATCAAAAGCCAGGAAGAAGCCAATGCACAAGAACAGGCAGGGAAATAATTTGCAGGGTGTTTCCATGGGAATGAGCGATCTACAAGTGCAGAAACCACGTGGGTGAATCACACAAGCCCATTTGAGTAAAAGGAGCCAACAGCAAACTGCCCTTATGCTTTTCTTAGAAAAGGCTCAAAAGCAGGGTGCTACAGGCCGGGAGAGAGCCCACCCTGGGGATGAGAGGCCTGGAAGAGCCTCTGACAATCCAAAAAGATGTTTTTTTTTTTCCTGATTTAGTCCAAGGTTTCATAAAATACAACCAAGTCTACACTATAATGTGTACATTTCTGTGAGTATATGTTCTACTTCTGTATTTAATAAAATTATCGATGTGGGTTAAATAACAACAACAAAAAGGAATCATCCTCAATTCAAGATAGAGTCTCTCGATGTTTTCCTAAACCCACACAATCCATTGCAAAGTGGTTACAAAAGAAAAGCCAATTTTTTTTTAAAGTTTCTTATAAACAAACTGGAGACAAGTTTGGAGTTAGACCTTGTTGATTCTATCGAGAGATGCTGATAAGTAAGTTGAAGCCCTTCAATTTCACTTTGTCATCTTTATTTTAATAAGGAAGTACAACAGAATTAATAATTCAAGAACGAATTTTCCCAAGAACAAGAAAGTCTGCATTGGCTTTAATTTTTAAATGCCAGTCTCCAAACCACTTCACCTGCCTGATGCTGAGAACTTCTACTTACTCCAGTAACAAATGAGGTGGAACTTTTTAAATTTCCAGAAAATCTCTTAGAAATGCAAATGAATGTTGCAATTCAGAAAATCGTATTTTTTAATCCTAATACAATGTAATTTACTCTGTTCTACTGAAAATTATATACAACATGAAATGCACCCTCTTTGCCATGTTTGAGAGTACAATACAATGGCAATTAGAACATTCTGGTTGCATTACTGTAGTCATGATACATCTCGGAACTTTTTTCTCCTAATAAAAGTCATATTCTGTACCAAATGAACACTGACTCCTGTTGAGGGATATTTGGTCACACTGTGAACCCTGAGTTTGCATTTGTATTAATTAAACAAAAATCAACTTTGGGTCAGGGGCCAATTAAGCAACTAGTTGACAGAAAGTAATCACAGAGAGTCAGGTGGTATCTGGAAAACCTTAGAGAGACACACAGGAAGTAGTAGGGAGGGACTTTGTGTGGCGTGGGTTTTATTTTTTTGTTTGTTGTTTGTTTGTTTTATCAGAATTGAAGGACACTCTCTTTTGCAGACATGGACAAAGAGAGATTGTCAGCTATTTGCTGCTCAACCTCTCTGAGCTAGCAGGTTTTCACCCCAGCCTCTAACTCCCAAGTCTTACCGATAAATAGAATGAAAATGATTTAATTAAAAGCTATATTTGGCTGCAATGACAGAGCCGGTGCCTGCAGGAACAGAATTCTCACCAGGCTGTGGCCTGAACAACCAGGTCACAGCCAGTATCTGTGGAGCCACCAATTACTGGCTGAAAAAGCAATAGATTAAAAGGCAGCCTCTTTACCAACAGAAAAACAATAGACTCCCCTGCTCCATCCCTGAGATCCTGACAAATCCAATTAATCTGAATGTGCCAAATATCTCATATAATTAGAACCCAACTTGTTTGTCTTCTTGAGATTGACTTGTTTTGTTTTGCAAAGAGCCCTCAAGGTTCACCCAAATTGTAACACTTGTCAGAATTCACCTCCTTTTTAAGGGTGAATAATGTGTCTTTCTATGGATGGATAGTCCTTGTTTTATCTACTACCTATGCCTGGATATTTGGATTGATTTCATTTTTTTTAATTTTTTAACATAATTTCTTTACTGATTATTTGGAAATTTCACATCATGCACCCCCATTCTTCTCAACTTCCAGTCTCCCACATCTGCCTCTCACCTGTATAGCATTCCCCCCAAAAGAAAATTTAAAAAAATTAAACAAAACAAAGCAAATGTCATTCTTTAAATTTCATGTTCTTTCTGGCTAAATAAAAAAGAGATCTGGAAGCATAGCTCAGTACTAAAACATCTAAGGCTCTAAAATACCAAAGTACCACACCAAAATAGATGGATGGATAGATAGATAGATAGATAGATAGATAGATAGATAGATAGATAGATAGACAATAAAAATAAAAAATAAAAGAGGAGGAGGAAAAGATAAGAAAAAGATGGCCACAATTTATTTGACTTTCCTCCCATTCCATCCACAGGTGGGTTTGATGTTCTCTGCCCTGGGTCATAGCTGAGCTCTCTAACCATTTGACTAGTAGAACAAAACAAATATTCTCTTCAGACTTTAAAAACAGATAGTTCCATTATCCTGCTCATTGGAGGACAAGATGCTTAAGAGACCATAGAAGATGCTGTGCCCCTGTTATAGCTGCACCTGACTTCCCTCCATCCCAGCCAAGACACCAGATAGGAAAGAAAGCCACATGGACCCCCTCAGACCTATTCTCCCACCATATACAGAAGAAATCATAGACACTCTACCTAGAAAACAAAAATTACCAAGACAACCTATGCCCATGATAAAATCATTCTTAAGCCAGTAAGTTTTGGGGTGTGGTGTGACAGAAAAATACACAACCAGGATGGCGGTGACTGTAAACCTTCAGAAACTTCCCTGGATTCTCTCAGCAAGAAAACACAGCAGCTTTTCACATCCCAGAGATGCAATGGCAGGAAGTCCCTTCCCAGGAGCAGCCTGCAATGTCTGATCAGTAGCAGGGACACACAAGGAAAGGAAAACCCATAAGAAACATATTGGACTTTTGATGCTACGAGCCCGAATTTGTTAGCTCGGTCAACAGCATTATGTCAAATGTGTGTTCTTAGTAAATACTGTGCTAGGACTTGGTGACATGTGTGTCACATGCCTGTCCTCTGTGTTGCCATCTCTCTGTTCTCACCAGTGCTTTTCACTCAGTCATTCTCTACCACTTCCCTATCCTCAACCTGCTGCTCTTCATTCTGAAAAACCAACAGTCAGGCTTACAGACGGGCTGTTTTGCTGAAACCCATCACATTCTGAGAAGCACCCTCCTGTTCAAAAAGAAAAAAACTAAAAGGAGAAAAAGATACAGCTGAGTAGCACTTAAAACCAGCATTTTGTGCTGTCTTCTAATGAACTGTGTTTCATTCACTTTGATTCAAATCTACTAGACGCATCCCAGGGTGTTTGGAATTCATGAGACAGTGACAGAAGCTCACTGTTAACTTCTTAGTCTAAGACAACAGAGTGAATTCAGAGACAAAAGCAAGCAGAATACAGATAACTCTTGGGGACGAAATCTTAACTTTGTATAAGAAGACACAGGAAAATCGATTGTTCTAACAGGGTTGTGTCTGCCTGCCAAGCCTGGTGTGATCACTTCCCCGTGCTCAAACTTGTTTTATTTATTTTGGAAGGAAAACAAGTGAAGGGTTGGTTGCCCCAGGGAGAGAAGAGGCCTTATAATCAGGCAGAGTGGCCCTTGAACTCAGAGGACCATATCTATACATCCTGGATTTTCCTTGGTCTGTCACTGTGCTGTGGGCCATGACCGCCTCAATTTGTGGGCTCAGCCTCTCCCCGCACCATGAGTATCAGAGATACAAGCTGTGAAAACCAATTTCAATCAAAGAGTGAACATCCAGCATCAGCCTTGGGTACATGAAATGTCAGTGGGTCACCAGGAACCCCTGGCCATCCACAATCTTGCAGAACCCCAACCTCTTCCCAAATATGTGTGGGCTACAGATGTCTCTCTCAATTCTAATGAATTACAACAAGAACCCTGTCATTACCTAAGTTCATTTTAATCCATTCCACACTTTAGCAGTGACTTGGTCTTCTCAGAATACCTACAGCATACCTAGTGGGAAAGGTTTTTATTAATGGGGGCAACCCACAGGCATTGAGGGTCCTGGAGGTTTCCAATGGTATGGAGAGGTCCCATACCACAGGGACACAGTAGTATGGGGGAATATGTGACTTGGCCTACATGCTGAGAATTATGTAGGCTCTTAGTAAGAAATTACCATTGATCTTTGTATGACTGTAATTCAAGGTGCTTCCAACTTCAGGCAGGAGGGAAGAGATGTTTTCCAACCCTGCTTCTGTTTGTGCCACATGCTGGCACTAGGCCCTGTTCCCAACAGTCTTTGCTTAAGGCCTGAAGGAACCAGCTGCTTTGATACTCCAAGCTTCTTCATCCAAAGTTTTCCAGGTTAAAACACAAAGAAAGGGGTTTTGAATCAGAGTTCTCCCAGAGAAACAAAGCCATGTGACAAGCAGTGAATAGAAAAAAGACCTACTTCGAGAGACTATCAAATACTGTGATAAAGCCTGGGAAAGGAAATAGCCACATCCGAGTTGGAACCCAAGAAAACAGATATTGTAGTTTAATACAAGCCCACAGGTCACAGGACCAAGGAATCCAAGTTCAGGTGTGACTCCAAATCTGAAGGCTGAAAACAAGGAGTGCTGGTGCCTATGCATAGGGAAGGTGGACATCCCAGCTCAGGCAGTGGGTGGGAACTTGCCCTCCCTCTATTTATTCTATTTGAGCCTTTAATGCAGTGGTTTTCAATCTCCCTGATGCTGTGACCCTTTAAACAGTTCCTCCCATTGTGGTGATCCCAAACCATAAAATTATTTCATTGCTACTTCATAACTGTAATTTTGCTACTGTTATGAATTCTTTTTTCTTTTTTTAATTTATTAGTTCAAATTAGAAACAAGCCTGCTTCACATGTCAATCCCTGCTCCCTCTCCCTCCCCTCCTCCTCTGCCCCCCCCACCAACTCCCCACCACATCCTCTCTCTGCTCCCCAGGGAGGTCCTTAGGGATCCTCCCTGGGGGATCCCCAAAGTCTGTCATATCATCTTGGGCAGGTCCTAGGCTGTCCCTCATGTGTCCAGGCTGAGAGAGCATATCTCCACATGGGATGGGCTCCCAAAATCCTTTCATACACCAGAAATAAATACCGATCTACCACCAGAGGCCCCATAGAGTGCTGAGGCCTCCTCACTGACATCCACGTTCAGCAGTCTGGATCGGTCCCATGCTAACCTCACAGACATCAGTCTGGGGTCCATGTGCTCCCACTTGTCCAGGTCAGCTGTTTCTGTGAGTTTCACCAGCCTGGTCTTGACTCTTTGCTCATCACTCCTCTCTCTCTGCAACTGGTCTCCTGAGTTCAGTTTAGTGGTTAGCTGAGGGTCTCTGCCTCTACTTCCATCAGCCACTGGATGAAGGCTCTAGGATGGCATATAAGGTAGTCATCAATCTCATTATAGGGGAAGGGCATTTAGGATATCCCCTCTACTTTGAGAGCCCATCTCACGTGAAGGGTTACACTCTGGCCCTGGACACATGGGGAAGGGCCCAGGACCAGCACAGGAAGATTTGGTGGACTTTGCAGAGCCCCAGTTGAGGGCCCTACCTGCCTGGGAAGTGGTGGGTGGATGGGGTGGGGGTGGGCTGGGGTGGGGGAGGAGGGATGGGGTGAGGGGAGGGAGAGGGAGAAGGGACTTGAAACAAGCTTGTTCCCTAACTAGAACTAATAAATAAATTTTAAAAAAAGAGATGTCAATCAAACTATAGGAGCATAAAATAAACCTTCTATGCCTGTCTGTCATCCCATGCCGCCATACAGAGATGGGACAATTATACCCAGGGCCACATTTGGCTATGTGTTGTGAGTTTTCAGCTATCTTGTGTGCTTTATTGCTACAATATCAGAGTAATTGTGACAGAGAGTATATGGCCCATAAAGTTGAAAGTATTTACTGTCTTCCCTTGTATAGACAAGGTTTCCCATCTCTGCCATACAGAATAAAAAGAACAAACAACAGAAATGAACACACAACAAATGAATTTACAGCAAGCAAGACATCTGCTGTGGCAAATGTGTCTACCTTTTTATAAGAAGAAATAAAGGCATTGGTTACTTTTCTGAAATTTAAAAAAAAAAAGGATATCCCCTCCACTATTGCTTAGATTGCCAGTTGGTGTCATCCTTATAAATCTCTGAAAATATCCCTAGTGCCAGATCTCTCCTCGAAACTATAATGGCTCCCTCTATTATGGTATCTCTGGTCCTGCTCTCCTCTATTCTTCCCCCGACTCAAACTTCCTGCTCCCCTATTTCCTCCTCTTCCCTCCTCTTCTTCCCCTCTCTTTCTCCCAGCTCTCTCTCCCATACCCCCATGTTCCCAATTATCTCAGGAAATCCTGTCCCGTTCCCCTTCTCCGGGGGACTATGTATGTCTCCCTTAGGGTCCTTCTTGATTCCTAACTTCTCTAGCGGGATGGATTGTAAGCTGGTAATATTCTGCTCTAGGTCTAAAATCCATATATGAGTGAGTAAATACCTTGTTTGTCTTTTTGTGACTGGGTTACCTCACTCATGATGGTTTCCTCTAGCGCCATCCATCCATTTGCCTGTAAATTTCAAGATTCCATTACTTTTTCCGATGAGTAGTACTCCATTGTGTAAATGTACCATATTTTCTCTATCCATTCTTCAGTTGAGGGGCATCTAGGTTGCTTCCAGATTCTGGCTACTACAAACAACACTGCTATGAACATAGTTAAACATATTTCCTTGTTGAATGAATGTGCATCCTTTGGGTATATGCCCAAGAGAGAGATTTCTGATCTTGAGGTAGACTGATTCCCATTTTCCTGAGGAACTGCCATACTGATTTCCAAAGTGGTTGTGCAAGTTTGTACTACCACCAGCAATAGAGGAGTGTTCCTCTTTCTCCACATCCTCTCGAGCATAGACTGTCATTGGTGTTTTTGATTTTAGTCATTCTGATGGGAGTAAAATGGCATCTCAAAGTTGTTTTGAGCTGCATTTCCCTGATGACTAAGGATGTTGAGCACTTTCTTAAGTAAAATTCAGCCATTTTAGATTCCTCTGTTGATAATTCTCTATTTAGTTCTGCACCCCACTTTTTTAATTTCATTGTTTTGTGTTTTGGTGGCTAGCTTCTTGAGTTCATTATATATTTTGGAAATCAGCCCTCTGTCAGATGTGGGGTTAGTGAAGATTTTTTCCTATTCTGTGGGCTGCCGTTTTGTCTTGCTGTGTCCTTTGCCTTACAGAAGCTTCTCAGTTTCAGGAGGTCCCATTTATTAACTGTCAATTTCAATGTCTGTGCTACTGGTGTTATGTTCAGGAAGTAGTCTCCTGTACCAATTTGTTCAGGGTTTCTCCCACTTTGTCTTCTAATAGGTTCAGTGTGGCTGTATTTATGTTGAGGTCTTTGACTCATTTGGAGTTAAGTTTTGTGCATGGAGATAGATATGGATCTATCTTCAGTCTTCTACATGTCAGCATCCTGCTATCCCAGCACCATTTTTTGAAGATGCTTTCTTTTTTCCATTGTATAAATTTAGCTTCTTTGTCAAAAATCAGGTGTTCGTAGATGTGTCAAAAATCAGGTGTTCGTAGGTGAGAATCACTGCTATAGTGGCTTGGAAGAGTCCCAAACACATGAGTGACAGCAACTTTTAACCCAGTCTACCAACTAAAATCAATGTCTTCTCAAAATGACCTCAGGCACACCCAGAATTGTGTTTCACATTATCTGACTCCAATTAACACCATCTCAAACAAATGAATTAAATTAAAGAATGCATTATTTGCATATATTCTTTATAAAGTATTTCCATATGCTTAAATCACTCCTAGCAGGCTCATCGTATCTGAGACAAAGCAAATGCTGTGTAAATAGCCTTCTACCACAGTGCTCAGAGAGTAGGAACAGGTAAAATAAAGCTAGTCATTGTCAGCAGTGCAGACACAATTTGTAAACTGTTTTGAGTCTAAGATAATTGATATCCACTGCAAACCTGTCTACTTTGACTGAGGACTTACCAGCCATCTTTAAAGATACAGATGAGGTCAGATCCTGCACAAACAAATGGGAACAGCACAGGCCTTTGTGTCCACTCCCTCAGCCATGGGGAGGGTGGTCTCTTTGTGTCAGCCATCAGTGGTTCTCTCACTATTAAGCTGCACTATCTCTAGTCAGAGATGGGTCTTGATGAGTCCATATGGAAAAGATTGGGGAGAGAAATCTCCCCCCTTTCCAACACTTGGTACATCAGAAGAAACAGGTTTAATCGGGGTAATAGCATCAGCACTTCAAATGCTTGCCAGGAGATGTTTGTGAGAGTCCTGGTGATAGACTCTTTAACTAAATGCATGGAAGTGTGCTCTGGAAAATGCCTTCTGTTTCTTTCCCAAATAAATGTTTATTGTGATTCATGCCCATATTTTAACACAGAGTTTTTTCTTCATCACATGCCCCAAAACAATGACTGGCCTCAAATAAGAATTCTTGTTTTTATCAACACAAGCCATTGAGGGGATATGTGTCTTTTTATTTACCTTCTTGGGCACTAATCAATTGCTAATTATCTTTAACCGTATTGACCTGCACCCACTGTTTTTGCCACATAGATTCATGAATGGTTTTTCACAGAGTGTAGTTTCGTGCATTGAGAGGAGTGGGCCCATGCATTATTCACTCCACGTAGAGGTGATTGCTTTTATTTGGAATTTTCAAAGATCTCAGAAAGAAACATGGAGGAGAAGTGCAAAATTGTTAATGTTTGTGGAACACCTGAGAATACCCCACAAACTAGGGTTTGACCATCATCTGCCTCCACCTGCACAGGTAAAGAGGAGTCCACTGCTGAGTGAAGAAAGATGCAAACTGGGCCAAGACATGGAAAACCTTTAGAGGATCAAACACTGGAAAAAGAAGAATCCTGTTCACTTCAAAATCTAACAGTGATATCAGTCTCCCTATGAGCACTAGAATAATCTCTTGTGAGAAACTGAAAACCAAGACTCAAAGCTAACTACACTGGGATCATAGTTACTGCCCCTCCTACATATCCAATCCATGCTGCCACTGGTCCTCATCAATGTGTTTTATTCAAGAACTGCTGTATAAATTACTCTTCTCATTGCCATGACAAAAGCAGCTTGAGGAAAGAAGGGTTTATTGGGGCTCCCAATATTTAAGGGTATAGTTCATCATGGAAGGAAGTCATGGTGGCATGATGCAGAGGCAACTGTCACACTACATTTGAGTCAGGGAGCAACAAGTGCTGTGCACTCATGTTCAGTCTAGGAGTCCAGACCACAGAAAGGTACCACCTACAGTTAAACTTCCAATAACCCAAACAGAAAACCCTCTCTCAGATATGCCCAGTGGCTCATCTACCAGGGGAGTCTAGTTGATCTACCCATCAAGTTGACACTATTAACCCATCACAATTAGCATGCACATTACTCCTGTTCATACAATGTATGACTACTTTCACACCATGACAAGAGCACTGAGTGGTTCTAAAAGAGATGACATATTCTACTACATACAAAGCACTTAGAATGAAGCCTTTCAGATAAAGTAACTCCTCAATAAAACAGATGGTTCCAACTTATTGTGCCTAATATGTAAAAGTTAGTCTCAGGATTTTGCTATCACTGGGGTCCTAGACAACCTGTACCACAGAAGACTCTCCAAGATGACAATCCACTGATAACTGAGTCACTGTCAAAGCCACCCACAGGAGCAAGGAGACAGTCCCAGGAGAAAAGTAACCTCCACACAAACACTGTGACAACAAAGTACAATATAATTAAAACACTGGAAGTCTTTAAAAGATTTGAAAAGTGTCTGGGCGTTGGTGGCACACTCCTTAATCCCAGCACTTGGGAGTCAGAGGCCGATAGATCTCTGTGAGTTAGAAGCCAGCCTGGTCTACAGAGCGAGTTCCAGGACAGGCTCCAAAACAATATAGAGAAACCCTGCCTGGATGAACTAAGAAAAAATTGAAAAGTATTTTTAAAAAACTCTAAAACAACAATTAGAACATTGCTAGAAGTATGAAAATGATACAATAGTAAAGGAATTACATAATTCAAAGTCCATTGCTTATCTTGCTTGATAATCTGAAGAACAGGTAAAGAAAAATATTTTTACTTTTAATCTTTTAAATCTTTGGTTTTTAATCTTTCAAATGAACACTATAGTAGAATATCTTTGAAATTCGGTGAAAAGTAAGTACCAAGATTTTAAAATCACATCTTCTGGTTAAGATGATTTTCTACACTGGCTTCAGAAGACAACCACCTTCTGATACTTACCTCCTTGAGAAACAGACCACCTTGAGTGTGGACTGAACCTTATATCTTATTTCTAAGTAGACTGTGGCATTGGCAGTAGGAGGATGGATCTGAGATAAGATGCAGAAGTCCAGTACTTCTCCACTCCTATGGTTAGCCTGCTATGATAAAACATGATCAAAAGCAGCCTGGGGAAAGAAAGGGCTTATTATGTCTATGGTGGTGTCTTAGTTAACATTTCTATTGCTGTGAAGAGACACCATGACCACAGCAACTCTTAAAGGAAAACGTTTAATTGGGCCTGGCTTATAGTTCCTAGGTTTAGCCCATTGTCATCATGGCAGGAAACATGGCAGTTTGCAGGCAGACACAGTGTTGGAGAGGGGCTGAGAGTTCTATATCTGGATCTGCAGGCAGCAAGAGAATGAGACACAGGGCCTGGCTTGAGCAACTAAGACCTCAAAGTCCATTCCCACTGGCATACTTCCTCCAACAATCCCACACCTACCCCAACAAGGCCATATCTCCTAATAGTGGCATTCTCTATGGGCTTATGGGAGCTATAGCTATGTTGTTTTGAATGAAATTTCCCCATATTCTTAGACATTTGACTACTTAGCCCCCAGCTGGTGACACTGTTTGGATGGGTTTAGAAGGTGTGGCCTTGCACCATGGTGCACTATGTCACTGGAGGTAGGATTTCAGAGTAAAAAGGCCTCATGCTATTCCCAGGGTGCTCTAACCGCTTTGTGGTTATGGTTGAAGGTGTGAGTCCTCAGCTTCTGTTCTTGCACCATGCATCTACTCTGCCATGATGGACTTTAACCCAAATAAACACTTTCTTCTTCAAGTTGTCTAGGTCATGGTGTTTGATCACACCAAGAGTAACTTATCTTACAGGTTAGAAGAGTCCATCGAGGGAAGCCCAGGCGGGAACTCAAGGAAGGAACCTGGAAGGAGGAACTGAAACAGTTCCATAGATGGAAAACTGCTTACTGTCCAGCCTGACCTGCTTTCTTATACACCCCAGGACCAACCGTTGAGGAGTGGCACCACTCACAATGAGCTGGACCCTCCCACATCAATCACTAATCAAGAAAAGCTCCACAGACATGCCCACAAGCCAATCTGATGGATGCAGTTTCTAGGTTGAAGTTCCCTCTTCCTACTTGATCCTAGTTTGTGTCAAGTTGACAACAACTAGGCCAGAACACTAAGCCATAAGACCAAACAAGGATTAAAGTAGTCAACTATAATACTCAAGTTACATTCCATGACAGTGTAGAAGGATTCAAAGCATATGTCTCAGGGAAACAGGGCTCAGGAGCTATAGCTATAATGTGAAATATCAATGGTATATTGAAGATGTTAAACATCATACAAAGAGGAAAGAATCAATGAACCTGGGAGGGTACCAGAAGTCACAGGAACTCAGGTGACCCTAACAAGATAGTTTCAAAACCTCTACTATAAAATCTAACTTCATTGTGTGTGTACATATATGTGGGGGGGGGGGGTAGTGTGTATGTGTGTGAACACGCATGTACCTAAGTGTAGAGGCCAAAGATAAACCTTGGGTGTCTTCCTCAGACACTATCCACCTTTGGGAGTCCTCAGACACTATCCACCTTTGGTTTTTGAGACAGTTTCTCTCACTTTTACCTAGAACTTGTCAATTAGAGTGTGTTGGTTGGTCATTGAGCCCCAGGGAGTTTCCTGTCTCTATCACCCTAGTGCTGCGATTACACGGATGTACCACCAAGTATGGCTTTTTACACGGGTTTTAGGAACTGAACTCAGGCCCTCATGTTGCACAACAAACACCTCATCTACCTTTAAGGTTTTTTTTTATTTTTTAAATTTTTTTTTACCATTTTCCTCAGAAAAATGGTAAAAATTTTTATCATAAAGATTTCAATATGCATCTCTCTTAGCAAATGATAGTAGAAGAAAATAATTAAAAGTAATATTTAAAAACAACTGTAAATAAGGTTTACAGAATAAGCATAAATAGACCCCTATATCTGACAATTAGAAAATACATTTTCAGACACTCATGGTACACTGGCAAAATTCAGCCTTGCAATAATGAGCACAGGCAGTACCAGTCGGTGCAACCCAATCAAGATGATGTTGGCTATAAAGCTGTGCAATTAGAAGTAACCATGGATGCTCAGAAAGAACACTGCAGTTATCACTTAGCAGCCCTGGACATGAGAGCCAACCAATCCTCACAAGTCAGCATGCTCCCTTTCTCCTCCTGAAATCATAAAAAAAAAAGCAATAATAAAGAGAGCCAAAGCCATTTTACAAACTAGTTGTTCAGTGAAAGGAGGAGACAGATACAACCCACAGCCTACAAATTGTGTGTGCAAGCTGCCAAAAGCCACTGGTTTAGGGCAAAAGCCACAGAGCTCACACATCCTGCCTACAGGCTAGTGACAAACAAAAGGGAACCACTGCATCCCTGACTTGCCAGAAACTGGACTAGCAGGGACCTGGCAACAGCCCCCCAACCCATGTGTCAATCAGATGAGGCAAGAGGAATTCTCAGACCAGTCATCAGACTGGTGTCTGTGATGGCCACCAGGATTCGTTGTTCAGATTCTGAAAATAACTAACAAATAATAAATGCATGGGGACTAAAAATACTGTTCCCAGCACGGTGTTGTGTAAGCTTTTCGTGGGGAGATATGAACAAGCATGCCTTCACCCCAGAGAGGTCCCTAATGACAGACCACTGAAACAATTCTACCGAAGTCTAACTTAACGGGTTACTATTTGGGTTACTTCTGGGGCATGGGTGACTTAAAGGTAGCTGCATCACTGAAAAGCCTACCCCTACATAGGTGATGACTCAGCAAATCTGTAACTCTGGACTTCCCTTCCAAATTTGCAGGCTGTTCCACCTGAGAGTCTCTGCCCTTGCAACTGTCAGTATTTCTAGAACCTGGAGAAGGAGCCTGGAGATCTTGTCATGCTCTAAGGCTCCTGTGCTTGTCAGTCCGTGAGCTTCTGGCACCTTCTAAGTTCCCTTTGCTCCCTGGTCTTCTGAGGATGTTTCAATTTGCAAGGAATGGCTTCTCAACACCAAGAGTCCTCCTCAGAAAGTCAATAAGGGATCGATCTCAGACAGCTAAATTACAGAATTACAGATTTAAAAAAAAAATGTGGGCAGTGCTGTTTAAGCACAGAACCATGACATAAGGTAACACAGCCTGTGTGCATATGCTATGTTCTCCAGCAGTGTGGAAAGAATTTAATTTTAAAGGTAGCAGAAATAAAGGAGAAAGCTTGGAATTAAATTCATTGAATGCTTAATCCAAAATAGCTAGGAGTTTTAAAATATAGCTTAAAGCTAATAGAGTAATTAAAGTATAAACATGCATAAAAGTACTAGACAAAGCCATGAATACTAATATTAATAACTATGAAATAGGTGGTTGTGGGATCAGAGCAAAGAAGTAAACAAGCTAATTTTATGATTGTTCTCTGAGGGGAACCAATAAATATTCTTTAAGGATATGGAGTCCTGAGGTAATTATATGACAGTGCAAAATAACCTTTGAATAAAAATACCAGCTTCAGTAATTATCACAAGAGTGAAGTAAAGGAACAAACAGCTTGCATAATTACATACCTTTAGCACACTATTTTCAGAGGTTTGGGGTTTACAGGAAAACCGTGGAACACATCAAGAACTCCTATGCCCTTCCCATTTCCACATATACAAGTGCCCCACCAGAGGGGCACATTTGGTTACAACTGACCAACCTGTAAGGGCATATGGTTATTGCTCCAGGTCCACAGGCAACACTAGAGCTAACTGCTGCTGTGTACCACATGTGTCCAATGCGCGGTGATGTGAGTCCATCATCACATCGTCACACACAATCATCACAGCATCACACACAGGGGTTTCCTGGTCCTTAAGTTCCTGTCCTCTGCTCCTTTCCCTCCCTGCCTCTTTACACTGGCAGCCACCCTTCTGCTTACTGTGTTTGTCACCTGCCATCTCCAAAAGGTCATGCAGTTGGGGTCACATGCAGCCTTTCCTGTTGTTTTTTCTTGTAATCTGCCTATGACCTTTTCCCCAGCTCTTTTCATGATTTCATCTTTTAATAATACTCCACTGTTTGGCTGTACTACAGGTTGTTTATCCATTCATCCTATAATTATAGATATAATTTATGAACATTCATGTGCATATTGTTGTGGGTACAAATTTTGATTCCTGTGGATAAATACCAAAAAGGATAGCTGTTAAAGCAAATGAACTCTGTGAGTTCAAGTCCAACCTGATCTCCATAGCAAGTTCTGGCCTGGCCAGGGCTACATAGTGAGACCCTGTCTTAAGGAAGATTTTTAAAAATAATAAAACAATGATGAATCCTTCCCAAATGAAACTAGAAAGCCTGGTTTTCTACCTGGAAATGTACAGAATACAATCCTACAAAAAAAAGAACAGGTTCATTAAAGTTGGGCTGTGTTTCCATAAAACCAAAATTTGGGGGAAAGTATGTAAATCATTTAAATATCCTATTAAATTAGACTAAGAAAAACACAAACACTACTAGAAAAATAGGCTAGATGTATCTACATTAAAATCAAAAAAATTAAGGGCTGGTGAGATGGCTCTTGGGGGTAAAGGCACTCACCACAGATCCTGATGACCCAGGTTCAAGTCCTGGGCATCCATATAGGAGGAGGGGAGAACCAACTCTTGAAAGTTGTTCTCTGTTGTCCACGGATGCACCAAGGCATGCACAGTCTTCTCCAGATGCATGGGGGTGAGTTATAGAGAAGTTTGTCCTTGAAGCTTCCCATCTCATTTCATGATAAGAACACTTCAGATCTTTCAGACTAGATGACATTTAAAAAAAATCTATGTAAACCTGTATCACTTATTTCCTGTACAGTTTCGTGCCTTATACTCTGGTGTCTTGGGGCCTAGTGGACAGAGAGAGACTGCCTGATCCTCCTAGACACAGATAATTCGTAGAGCTAGATAACAGCCCTGTGTGAGTGTGTCTTTCATGTGTCCATCAGCAAGCCCAGAGCTGCCTTCCAAACCACCTCTGTCTGTCTAGCACACTCCAGGAGTTCAACAGTCTGTTTTGAGGATGACTCCATAGAAAGCAGGTGCAGAAAGTAAGTGCTATTAGAGACAGACATGAGCCAGCACTCAGAATGACACCAAACAGGAGGACCTGCTCAGACATGTAGATAGTCTCATGTGCAATCAGCATGGGCACAGTGAGCATGGCCTGCAGGCCACACCCTCTGAAGGGTAGCTACAATAGGGCACAGAGGGACTGTCAACCAAGTCACACTTTCAGACTTCTTTGAGTAGATCAGACTGTAGCTTGAATTTTGGGTCTTTGATTTGTGAGTCTGGTGTTTCCTCCAAAAGAAATACGCAGAGCATTTCTCCCCGAAGCCCCAGGCAGGTGATCTCACTCTCCTTTTAAAGGTGACAGCACGCTTTCTCTGAGCCCTGTGCAGATGGAGCAGCAGGAGAAGTGGAGTTTGTTCTCCACAACATTCCCTTTTCATAAAGGAAGAGCTGTGGCTGATAAAGGGGCTGGAGTACCTTCCTCTTATCTAATACTACCAACATCACATGCAGTCCAGGTTGGGGAATTGGTTTTCCAGATTTTCTGCTCGAGGCATGAACACTGCAGGCCGAGTATTCATAAACCTCAGAATTCAGCAAGGTCTCCCTGCAGCTCCTTTTAAAGGTTTTTATTAGCATATACTAATCATGCATAATAATGGGTTCCATCATGACATTTTCATGCATGTATATAATGTACTTCAGTCATCTTCACCCCGTTACCTTTTGTCTCACCCCCACTCCTATGACCCCCCTTTCTCTTCCAGGTTGTCCATTCCTGCTTTCCTGTGTGTGTGTGTGTGTGTGTGTGTGTGTGTGTGAGAGAGAGAGAGAGAGAGAGAGAGAGAGAGAGAGAGAGAGTTTCATTAGGCTTGCTTACAAGATGGGTGAGGGGGTATTTACAGGGGCATAATCAGCTAACTAGTGAACAGAGACACCTCTGACAAAAATGTCTATCCCTCCTCAGCAACCATTAGCTGTTAAGGGTCTCAGAAGCCTTCCCTCCTCCATGATGTGGTGCTGACAGGGCCCCTTCCTGTGCGGGTCATAACAGTGGTGAGCTGAAGGGTATTATGCCCATATGCCCATAAGACAGCATTCCACAGCATTCCACCTGCAAACTGCCAATCAAACCCCAGGAACCATCCGTATGCTGGGTAACATTCTTTGCAGCAAGTCAGGCCTCTCTGGTCTCATCTTCCTTGCTGAGCACCAAGGCCCCAAGCAGATGAGCATCAGGTACCCAAGTGTTGAGCATGCCTTCATATCTCAACACTCATAAACCTCAGTGTCAACATTCACTGTCAGGTTCCCAAAGTCCCAGAGAGCAGCAGAGACCTCCAGAAAACACCATGGGAGCCAAACAAGTAAACAGCACAAAGCTTTGTAAAAATCCAAACAATGGCATTCCCAAATAGCAAAGAAATCCAAATTTCTACAACACAAAGATGTTATATATGACATGGGAAAATGGCCAGTCATAGTTAACAGAGTTTACTATTAGTCCTTCAGTGTCTTAAAAATAATAGACACAGAAAGCCATTTTACCCTAAAAACCTCAACCTCAGAAGAAAACATTATTAACATTTCATCATGTACCTTTTTATATTTTAAATGTTTATGCATAAGCATGATTACATACACTGGTATTTTAGAAATGTGTAACTATTCACCATATGTTTTTTATTGCTTTTAAAGATTGTTTATTTGATTTTACAGTTATGAATATTATGCTTGCATGTGTGTATGTGTACCATCTATGTACTTGAAGTCCAGGGAAGCTAGAAGGTGGCATCAGAGCCTCTGAGGCAACAGTTACAGGCAGGTGTGAGCCAGCATGTAGGTGCAAGGAACCAAACCTGGCTGCTCTGTATGAAAAGCCAGTGTCCTGAACCACTGACCATCTCCCCAGCCCAAGTCATAAGTTTCCTTTAATTAAAAAGTGTTTTATATTTAATCTATTTAATTGTGTGTGCACACATGTGGAAGTCAGAGAACAACTTTTAAGAGTTAGTTTTCTCCTTCCACCACCTGTGTCCCAGGGATGGAACTCAGGTGGTCAGATTTGGCAGCAAGCTCCTTTACCTGCTGAGCCATTTTGCTGACCAAGCCACTGTTTTTGCCAACTGTTTTGTTCTCAGCAAAATAATATAAATATTTCCCTGTCCTATAAAAATGTTCTTTAAAGTAATTTTAAACAGATCCATCACTGTTGTCCATGCCCCACTGCTAAAAGTTTAGATCATCAGTGTCGCACTCCCACAAACAGGGCTAAGATGAACGTATCCTCACAAACACCTTTCTGTCACTCAATAATGGTTTCCTTAGAGTAAATTCACAGAAACAAAATTACTATGCAGAGTGTTCTGCTTTCTATTTGTATTTACAAAACAAACTAACTTAGAGAACAATTGTTACAGTAGCAGGTGTCCCATCACTCTACTTGTGATTCCTGGTTTCCCTTATCCCTGCCCCTGACACTTCAACTTTATGTACTTCTAATGCTTGCTTTTCTCATTGCCATGATGAAAATAGATGACAAAAGTAACTTCTGGAGGATGATTTTTCTGGCTCATGGTTTGAGGGCAGAATCCATCATGGCGGGAGAGTCATGTGGTAGACTGGGTCAGCTCCTCACACTGCATCCACGGTCAGGGAGCAGAGAGAGGAATGCTGGTACTCAGTTTGCCTTCTGCTTTTTATTCAGTCTAAGATTCCAGTCCATGGGATGGTGTCACCCGCAGCTAGGGTGGTTCTTCCCATTTCAATCAACTTAGCCTAGAAAACCCCTAATAGACAAGTCCAGGGGTTTGTCTCCTAGGTGATTCTAGATCCTGTCAATTTGATCTTCAATATGGACCACAATACTTCAGAGTCTATTTCTTAAAAAACATGGATACCCTCCAAGTCATTATAGTTTGGGAGATTTAGGAAAACCAGTATCAAACCATTACCTAAGATGCAAATTGTGCTCTTAGTTCTTTAGTTCCAAAGATGCTCATTGCATCTTTCCCACCACAGACAGACAGACAGCATGGTCAGTTACTCCAGATTTTTTTAAAGTAATATTGACAGTTTTCAGCTCTGTTGTCTTGGCAGAAGTTTCTATTTATTTGCCTCTCTGCTCGGGATCAATCTCAGATTCAGTTAATTTCTGCAGCCTTCATTTATGGCAACATTACAGATTAACAATAGTTACATTTATAAAACTGGTGCAATAACATGTGATGGATTCAACTAGTTTCCCGATGTGTGCCTGCTTATATAATACAATAAATAACCACAGGCATCACATAAGTCATGTTTCACAAACTTTATAAATTTGTTAGCTAACAGTAAGGCTCTGTTGTTGAAGATACCACTTACCTAAGTCATTGAACATGAAGAAATTGAGCTGATGTCCAACTAGAAGATTCGGTCCTACTTGTTAGTATTCATAGTAAGGGAAGGTACTACACATACTACTGCAGGAGAAACATAATCTCATCAATAGCACCCATCTACAAACCATGTGACCTAAAACAGCAACACACAATTACACTGGTGCAATCATGGTGCAAACTAACCACTTTATGGTTGGATTTAAGGCCCATTCCATGAGATGAAACTCAAACCTCACACTGATAAAAGAACATAAAATTATCCCTAATAACATTCTGCTAAGCCTGTATGTCAGTGCCTCTCTCAACCCTCATCAGATAAGTTTCTTGCAGTAGATGGAAATTAACATAGAGACCCACAACTGTACAATGGGAGAGACCTTGGAGCATTTAGCCCTAAATGGGGTTTCTTCATCAAATCTCTCCTCTCAAGGATCAGAGATCAATGCAGAAAAGGGGTTGGAAAGAGTTTAAGAAACAGAGGAGGTAGATGACTCCAAGGAAACAGTGTTTTCCAGACACAACAGGACTGATGCACATAGAAGTCCAGAGAGACTACAACAACATGCACAGGACCTGCATAAGTTCAAACCACACAAAATTCCAGCGTGGGAAAGGGCAAGTAGACATAGAGTCCCACCCTAACCAAAAAGCTATTTTCAATGGATACCTGCTGGGAAAGGAAAATCAGTTTTCTACAATGGAATTACACTGGTTATATTAGCCATACTCCAAGGCAGATGGCATGCTTAGGAGTAGTTGGACAAGACAAAACAGACCTAATGGTTTTTGTGTATGTGCGCTTTCTTGTTTTTTTTGGTTTGGTTTGGTTTTTGCTTTGTTTTGTTTATCTTTTGGGGTTTTATTTTGTTTTGATTTCATGGTTTGGGTTTTGTTTTTGGTTTTTAGGTTTTTTTGTTTTTTGTTTTTTTGTTTTGTTTTGTTTTGTTTTTGTTTTGTTTTGTTTTTGACTCGGGGTTTGGTTTTGAGATGTCATGAAAGGGAAGCTGAAGTTGGCTGGGTAGGGAAGTGGGGATGATCTGGGAGGACTTGGGAGAGGGGAAAGAATGTGATCAAAATACAACCTATGGGAATATTCATATTTTTAAAATATGGTAACAATGAAAATAAATAAATCAGCCCTCAAGACATTTGTGTTTCACGAATATTTCATCATCGGTTGTAACTCATCGTATTCCACTTCAGTGCTGGCTTACTGTAGAAATCCCACACATCCAGAGGACCTGGATAAGCCACAAAGTGCCACAGGAGCCTCCAGCAACTACTATCACACCTGAGTAAGTACCACAGCATTTCAGCAAAACTTTAAATATGCTAGAACTTGAAGTTTGTATTATTCTCAGGTGTCAGAAGTATTTTTCTTTCAAATATTTTTTCAACTATTTAAAACATACAAAAATGGGCTATATTTACTAATCCCTAATCCCTATCAAAACAAACCGAATGCAAGCAAAAGCATATCACATCTGGTGGTATTATGTCATGCCAATGTGGGTTTTTCTTGTTGTTCTGATAAAAATCAAGCATAAAAATTAAAACAGGAGAGTAAATAAGAGGAAGCAAGTGTAATTCAATTCTAACCTTTGAGACACTGTGCTGGGGAAAACTCAGTGGGCCCTGGTGTACCAAAGTAAGCAACTGTGGTTATTTATGAATAAAATACTTTATTTTTCAATTTGTTTTTTCATATGGTCACTACATTGGTATGCCATAATATTAACTATCATAGTATTTCTACTGAATGAGTAGAATTGCTAAGCACATTTTTTTTTCATCAAGAAGATAACAGATTCTGAGGGACTCTGCCATGTGGACTGTCACTTAAGTCAGGGTCAGCCCCTCCAGCATGATATGGGGGTCCTTTCCAGAGGCCATCATTCTCCTACCACACCTAGGGGTCTATACCTGGCATTCTCTTGTTGATTCCTAGAGAGCAAACAAAATAACCCCAGGGAAAGTAAATGACAAAAACAGAAGAAAAGTAAATAGAAAAAGGAAGACTGTGGTCCAGTATTTCTAGGCTGCTTCTCTCCCTTCCTTTTTTGGCCTTCCCCTGCCTTCTCCACCGTGCATATTGCCATTGTTACTAATCCCCAGCCTGCTTGTTGGTTTACTTGTGCTGTTGTGGTAGAAACTGGTGTGATTGAATTCTCAGCATGAAAACAATCTTTACTGACAGCAAGCTTGTGTGTGAACACATCTCTTCCTCCTTGAGGCCTGACAGCAACAACTCCAGGGAAGAAACTTCTCTCTTCCTGAGGCTGAGCAGCCCTGGTTCTGAAAAGGATACACACCTTCCCTAAGGAATTGAGTGCAGTACCTACTGCCAAAAGAAGTGAAGGGGGATAACAGAAATGCAAGAGAGATAGCTAAAGTTTTCTTTACTGAGTTACACTCACTAAAGAGGTGCAAGGTGTAAAAGGCTGAGAGACATGAAAAGATAATTTGATAATGCAAATTAGAATAGAAAGTGAATTAGGTGCAACCTTTTGGACTCACCAAGATAGGATAGGTAGTGGAGTATTTTCTCAGAATTTGTCAAATGCAAATGGAGTAGACATTGTTGATATACTTATTGCCTGTATATATTGTAAATAGTTATTGTACTTATTCTATATACTTTTTCTTATATTAGTTATAACCTTCCTTTTTTGTATTAGTCAAAAAAGGGGAAATGTGGTGATATATCGTTTATGAGCTAATAAAGCTTGCCTGAAGATCAGAATGCAAAGCTAGCCATAGCCGTAGAGGCCAGGCAGTAATGATACACACCTTTAATCCCAGCAGCCACACTAGTTAGCCACAGAGGCTGGGCAGTGGTGGTGCACATCTTTAATCCCTGGAGGTATATAAGACTCAGGAACTCTGAGTCTCATGTGGCATTCAGTCTCCAGCCACACTAAGGACAGGATTACCCCAGTCTTGGTAGAGGTAAGAACTCTAACGGTTGACTGCTTTGCTTTTCTGATCTTCAGCTTGAACCCCAATATCTACCTCTGGGTTTTTGTTATTCTTACTACAGGAGAGCATGAGAGAACTTGCTCACTTGTGTTCTTACTCTAGATATGTACCTCCTTTGTTCCACAGAGATCTGGCCCCACATGCTAGTGAGGCTATCAACACTCTGGACCCCCCAAGCTCCTACAGGTTCCAGTACATGTCAGCTTCAGCCACATCAAATAGCATGTCGAATTGGCAGGTCATAAATATTTTAAGTATTACAACATCTCTATTTAATGAACAGGACTATGTGTCTGGTGCCACTGTGCCCAGGGCATCCATGTTTGCCGTCCATCTGATCAGAACCTAGTCTCCCAACTGCAAGCTTGAGGGCTCCTTGACTACCTTAAGTCAAATAAACAATGTTTCACCACAGGCTACTCTGAAGTCTGTGCTGCCTACCCACTTTGTACCGGTCACAGGGAATGTATGTCTGGGTAAAGTGCTGCCATCCCCTGTGGTCTTTCTTTCACCTCTGGGAAGAAAAGGCTCTATATGTTCTCTTTGGGTCTCACCATTGCCTGTGACAGATCCTGTCACAGAGAAGATGCTATGTGGGAATCTGTTGTTCTGATGCTCAGGGAAGCTGAAGAGTTTGGTCAGTACCCTGGATCTGCTATGACAGGAAGCCTGGGGGCAGCACTTCACACCCCAACACTTTCCCTGATGCATGGATCTGTTCAGTATCTCTAACATCTTGGCTAAAAAGAGCTATTATAGTCTCTCCAGTATAACTTCTGAAATAAGGCTTTAGGGATGCTGAGAAAATGAAGGTTGGTAAGATGGCTCTGAGGGTAAAGGCACCTGTACCCAATCCTAACAGCCCAAGTTTCATCCCCAGGAGCAGATGGTAGAGACAATCAGCTCCCTCATGCTGTCCTCTGACCTGGACATCCATGTTCACTAAATAAATATGTAAATTAGTAAACAAATGTGATTTAAAATTAGGTTAAAATAAAACACATTGAAGCCACATTTATGAGACAGAAGATCTGCTCTAGTTGGATGAGGTTAGGAAGGACCAGGGCATTTCAACTTCAGCCAAGGAGAAAAGCACCTAGGCTACTGTCCCCCAAGGCTGCACACAGTGTGGCAGGAAATCTTGACAAGGAGTTGGGGTGTGGTTGAAGAGGAAATTCTTGGAAATGATAACAGATGTGACACTGGAGGTTAGTATTGTTTGTGTAGAAAATGACAGAAAGGGAGTCTGTTTATGTTGACTGTTTTTCCTAAATAGAACCATTGTCATCATCATCAAGGTCAACTACATTTAAAATTCAAATACTCTAAATTCATGCATAAACTATTAAAGTGTGACAAGTTTCAGGATGCTGTCCCATGAGAACTTCGTGAAATTTATTCCTTCCTTCCTTCCTTCCTTCCTTCCTTCCTTCCTTCCTTCCTTCCTCTCTTCCTGCCTGCCTGCCTGCCTCTTACTTCCTCTCTAGTTGCCCAGACTAGACTTGAATTCACACTAGTCCTTCTGTCTTAGTCTCCCAAATGCCAGAGGCCTGTGGCACCAAGCCTGGTCCATTCTCTCTTCCTTCATTTATTTTTTCAGCTTTATTAAGAAATAATAGGCAGATAAATGTTGCTTTCTTTTAAATATGTATGCATCCCATTATATAGGAGATTATCTAAATTCAGGGCTCATGTCTCTAAAATCTTTCCTAAATTGTTTTGTCATTTGGTCTGTTCTGGTTTTTTGAGGCCAGATCTCACTCTGTGGCTCAGGCTGTTCTGAAAGTCACTATTATCCCAGTGTAACCTTGAGTTCAAGGACTCCTCTTGATTCAACCTTCTAATTGCTGGGATTACAGGTGTGAGCTATCATATCGAGATTACAGTATCCTTTTTGTAATGGTGAAATATTCTGAGACTCGGGTGCTTAGCTTCAGCAAGCTGGCTTTCAGAATGTCAGGACACTTGGGTGGCTGAGTCCTTCCTTTTAAAACTTTTGTTCTATTTTTAGACACATGCATGTAGGAGGGGTTAGGTATGTGCATGTGAGTGAAGTGCCCACATCAGCCAGAAGAGGGCAGCAGATCCCCTGGAGCTTGAGCAACAGGTGTTTGTGAGCCACCAGATACAGGTGCTGGGAACTGCGGCTCCTCTGCAAGAGCTGTGCCCGCCCTTAACCTCAGAGCCATCTTTCTAGTCTCCTCATTTTTATTTTGTTTTTCCCTAGAGACCATGGGATGAACCCTAACTCCGTGACACCCAGAACTGATGGGGTTCAGATCTGTCTGAAATCACAGTTAGGCTTCCATTTCCACTGGATCTGTTAAAAAAAAAAAAAAATATATATATATATATATATATATATATATATATATATATATATATATATGACCCCGATAATTTCTCATTCGAGGTCACTGTTTTCTGTTTGGAGCATCATGATGTAATCTGTCTGGCTGAATCCTGCTTGTGGAGACTGACAAGAGCAAATGAGTCAACTCTGGACAGTGCTCAACTTTCCATTGATCAGTGAAATTTCGGGGGAAATCAATAATTAGCAATCTCTTTTTCTTTCCAAAATATTGAACAAAAGAAAGATATGGAACAGTCATTTGCCATTCTAGTCATCCCACAGCAGTTAGACACTTGACCTGCAGTCACTTAATCTCCCTGTGTCTTAATGAAGCACTAGCACTCAGGGTTGGGTCAATCAGACTGATGTTTATGGGACTTGCCAAGATCACTTGCTTGCTCTTTCCAGAAACAGGAAAACATCCCTAGGCAGCTTTCCTAGGGAGATGTCTATTGTGGTTTAGATCTTAAGTGTCATTAAAAGCACATGTTTTGAAAACTTGGTTCCCAATGAATGGTGCTATTGGGAAATGGTGAAAACTCTAGACAAGGTGGCCCTGGCTGAAGAAAGTAGGTCACTGAGGACACAGCTTTGATGACTGTATTTTGTAACCAGCCCCTGGTGTTCTACCTCTATCTCACCCCCTCTCTATCTCCCCAGTCATCCCTCACTCCCAACTGCCATGAAGTTGCTCCACCAAGGGCTCCCTGCTGTCATGATCTGTCTCAACACAGCCCAGAATCAAAAATCGGCAGACCATGGATTGAATCAGCCCCTGAAAGTGTGAGCCAAGATAAATCCTTCCTCCTCTTAGTGGATGCCCTTGGGTGTGTTGCCACAACAGGCTAAGAGCTGATTAACACAACTACTGCCCTCTGTGTCTCAATCTCAGCAGCCCTCCAATTCAAGCTATCCAAACTTCTCCTTTAAGAAACAGGAATGAACCTGGTGGTGGTGGCACACACCTTTAATCCCAGCACCTAGGAGGCAGAGGCAGGTATAGATCTCTGTGAGTTCAAGACCAGCCTGGCCTACAGAGTGAGTTGCAGGAGAGCCTGAGCTACAAAGAAACCCTGTCTTGAAAAACCAAAAAAAGAAAAAGAAGAAACAGGAATGAAAAAGATGAACAAGGTGTTGTGTGGAAGTTTCCTCCCAGATTGAAGCCTTCTATCTTGGAGAGAAACTTCTTAAAATGGAATATTTACAGGGAGGTGAAATACTGCAGGGAAGCTCCTCAAGGCAAGAAGTAAACAACTCAAAACAGATGCAGGAAGTCCCTGAACCTGACCAGATTCATGAGACCTCTCCATCCCCAAGAGTCTATACACAAAAAAGGACTAGTGAGAGTCACTCTCAGCCAGCCAGCCAGCCAAGCAGCCTGGAAGAAGCAGAGAGTAACCAAACTGCCTAGAAGTAACCAAGCCCAGCTAAGCTGCCTGGAAGAGGTTCTGACCATCAGAGACATCTGGAAGGAACACACTCCAACTTGTTGAGCTGCCTGCAGGCTGTGCAGGGTGCTCTAGGTTCCCAGCTTTTGTGAGCTGTCACCCATGCTGAAGTGGACTTTGTCAGTGCAGCTGTCTTTGAGTCATTTCTACTCCTGTAAGTGACCCCTCATCCATACTTCTATATGTAACGCCAATAAAACTCACTAGTTCACCATATTGGACTTTGGTGGTATCAGTTCTCTGGTCTGTCATTGGTTCCCTATCTGGGGTGAGTAGACCTTTGTCCATGTCTCCTCAGAAAAAGTCTGTCCCACAACAAGATGAAAGGGGTAGGATTTGAGACAGGTGGGCTGAACATCAAAGAGGGTTACTGCAGATATGTGGGCATTCATGAAATATGCATAAAGCTCCATTTATATGGAAGCATCACTTTCACAGGGAAAGGAGAGTTAAAATAGGCAAGTGCATGTTTCCACATAAATGAAGCTGGATAGACTCTAAGGTAGAGTGGAGAGTACCACAGATGGAGTCCTTGCCCTTTAGATAGGAACTCTGTTAGAGTGACCATACATACATCTATGTCAATGATTTTCTGAGAGAAAAAAGGAATTTTTCGTTGTGGGTGACTGATGACATAGGAGAGCTGGAAGCTTAGCCAGGAGCCATAAGCACAAAGTAAGCAGGGCAGAAGGGGTTGGGGACACTGCAGCTTGTGGGGGAACCTGGGGAGGAGCAGGGGGAGGTGTGAATAAAGAGGGACAGGAAGGTGACAAGAGATGAGAAGGCCTAACAGGAAGGTAACATCCCCAAGGGAAACTCCCAGTGAAACATGATAGAGTCAAGATAATTTGGCTCAACATTTACTTCTAAAGACTAGAAAAATGCTGTGGCTAATGGAACAACAGGGCGGAATTTGAGACTAGACCAGCGTGTGACACTGGAATTTCTGGAATTCACTCAGGTTTACAAGATGGAGCCTTGGTACGTTAAGGTAGTAAAGAGTCTGAGTATACCACAGCATTCCTCATCCTTTAATTTATTGCATCATTAAAATATATTTTAATATAAAAGTAAAAAAAAAAAAAAAGATGGAGCCTTGTGTCCTGCCTGATATGGAGATTTTACCACGTACAGAATCAGCTGTAGAGATTTGGCTGTAATGAACAGGGCAGGAAAAAGCCTGGCAGTCTTGGAACTCACTTTTAGATCAGGGTGGCCTAGAACTCACAGAGATCCATCTACCTCTGCCTCCTGAGTGCTGGGATTAAAGGTGTGTGCTACCACTGCCCCGTTCAAATATCAAGATTCTCCACATGGCTCTCAAGCCTCTGTTTTCCCTCAAAGGTCTATCTGAATCATTTGTTCCCAGAGATGAGGGAACTCATTACTGGACTAGGGGTTTCCTCTCTGAAATGGGGCTGGTTTCTTGACTGTTCTGTTGAGGATGCTGCCTCAGACACAGATCCACATGCTTTTTTCAGAACTCAGACTCACCATGGAGAAGGACACCATCTTTCTTTAGAAATGCTGAGAATGAAGCATGGATAAAAACACAAACATACAAACCTGGCTCTGGAGTCATTGGGAAGCCTGTGGTTCTCATTGCATATTGTGCTTTACCTATGATAACTGAAACCTCCAGGCTACTTTTTTTCATTTACAAAAAAGGGGGGAAGATTATTTGAAAAATCTATGTAGTATAATTTTATGATCTACAAATGTGTTGTTTATTTTATGTTTGTGCATGGTGTGTGTCTGGTGTGTGTGTGTGTGTGTGTGTGTGTGTGTGTGTGTGTGTGTGTGTGTGATACACTATAGACTTTTTAGGGTATGTGTATGTTGGTACGTACGTATGTATACCTGTGCTCATAAAGCCCAGAGGTCAACATCTGGTCAGAAGGCAGCAAAACCCCTAAAGCTAAAGTTACGGTAGATTGTAAGCTAGAAACTGAACTCAAGTTCTCTAAAAAAAATAGCAAACACTCTTAACCACTGAGCCATCAATGAAATGTTATGGAAACAGTTTTCTCAGCCAGACAAACCTCTTTCCATTGTGCTTTTGAAAACTACTAGCGAGGGGCCTTGATCCAGATGTTCAGTCTCTCCCAGTCTTGGATTACTCAACTGAAAGATAAACTATATCCATCACAGTCCTACGTGAACTTTACAGGAACTCAGTGTGACAGGCACACAAATTATAGACTATAATCTCTTGTATATAGTTTCTTAGTAACTCTTCCTCTTGCTGTGATGAAATGTCATGACAAATGCAACTTAAGGGAGAAAGGGTTGATTTCAGCTCACAGTTCAAGAAGACTGTTGATCATAGTAGGGAAGCCATGGAGGTAGGAGTTTGAGGTGGATGGTTGCATTGCATCTGAAGGCAGCAACCAGAGAGTGACTCCAGAATCCTAGGCCAGTTAAGGGTACCACCGGTAGTGGGTAAGTCTTCCCACCTCAAGCAACCTGTGCCCAGAGGCATGTTGCCTGGGTGATTCTAGATCTCATCAGGTTAATACCTGAGACTAAGCACCACACATGCTAAGCCTTAACAAGTCATCCATCCTAAATATCTTCACAAGAAAATGGACTTTCTGAGTAGGTACCCAAGGCATCAGATCTGTAAGTATTACAGCCAAGATCCCAGCACAAGTCTATTCGAAGCCTATGTTCTTGCCAGGATTCAAATTGAGTGAGTGAAGCTGAACCCTATCCCTCTCCACACTGAACAGCCTGTCCCCTTGCAGATGCAGTTGGGTACAAGTTAGCTAATGGATTGTAGTCATTCAGCTACTAGAGTCACTTAATTTATTGGCTGTCCTATTTTCCTCTGGGAGTGGTTACTTATACCTCGCAGAGTCATCTATCTTAACTCTGGGCTTTTGCAGGAAGAAGCTGTACAAGGGACAAGCCTTGGAGATAAATACCTGAGGACAAGAATAAGCTGACCTCAAGCAAAACCAGCGTCTTAATCAACGCAGCAGGAGAGAGCTGAGAGAGAGATAGAGCACGCGCATCTCTGTTTAGATTATGAATCATCCTCCAGGCAGGGCTTTTCTGTTTTTGCTGTTTTTATATGTTCATTGAAATAAAGGCAAGCTAGCATTAAACACATTAGCGTTCATTATTTATTTCCAATATGCATATCTATGGACAGGTCATATGGTCAACAGTGAAGCTCCCTGAAAATGTGAACTTGAACTGAGAAGCTATTTTCCCTTATAGAATTAGAAGGATTAGCTTGTCATAAATAAGCCCAGCCGTCTGTAGAAGCAGTTGCCTGCGCTACGAGATCATGTGTAGTCATCAGAAGATGTGGCTTATTATTTAGGAACGCCTACAGTTCCTTGTATCCAGGGTGAAGAGTAGCTCAGCATCGGGAGATGAAGGGTAAGGCTAATTTAGGCAGCAGCCACCATGCTGGATGCTGTCATGTATCTTTTGTTCACAGAATTTCTACAGCAACTTGATTAGAGTTCTGCTTCACAGGTGGGGCAGAAAATGGAAGCACACACCAGTGACACCATTTCTCCAGGAACTCAGGGATGAAATGTGAGTCAAACTCTAGCCCCAGCCACATCCTTTTTCCACAGAGAAGAATGTAGATAGCAACAGCACGTTCTTATGCCTAGAGGAGACTTCAATACAGCAACACTGGAGACTTTAGTTGAAGTGAGTTTACACAGAGTCCTCCTCCAAAACACTGCTCTCCACAGGCCTCCCCTAGCAGGGTTGACACCTGGCCTCTAGAGCTCTTCTTTCAACATAAATTAGCCAATGCTCAATCTGATTCATCCCCCATCTTCTTGCTAACCTAATCTCCAGGAGTCATTCACTGGCCTTTGTAGGTATCCAGTTAACAGTTTCTGGGCCTTGGAAAGGTTGAGACTGCCTGTAACAGCTGCCCCCTAGCCCTGAAGCAGGTTTTAATGCTCTAATAGAACATTTGCAAATGTCTAGAGCCATCTCTGTAAAACCTCTCTCACTAGTTAAATTTGGGACACCCCCCCCATGCTATCAAGCCTTGCATAATCTCAACATCTCTCTAAAGAGCCCAATTCACATTTGTTATTTCAGTAGCCCAGTGCCCAGATACTAAACAAAACACAAAAGGTTAAACTCTAATTCAAAGATGATAGGATCTACCTCTGCCTTAGGGAAAACAGTCTCACTAAAGTTCACAATTTCTCACCACCAGATAAAAACATATCTGAACGCATAGACAGGTCTGTCTCTCTGGGAAGCAGAACACTGAGAACATAGGGCTCAAAAATCACATATAAAAATGAGTTGGTGACTCATGCCTTTAATCCAAGTACTTAGGAGGCAGAGGCAGAGGCAGGAGGATCTCTTCAAGCTGGAGGCCAGTCTGGTCTACAGAGCGAGTTCTAGGAAAAAAGCACAGAAAGAAGGAAATGGAGCCTTGCTTCTGTGATGTGGAAGTATATATAGTTTTCCCACTCAGTCTCTTTTGCATGGTGGACCCCTCATTACTGCTGGAAGGAGTAGACAGAGGTTCCTAGCATACTGGTGGCCTCAGGCCCTGAGGGTCCTCTCTGCCTGCCTTCTATCTTGCTTGTCTTCTGTCTCCCACCCAGCATCCAGGATTTTCAGTGGACACAGCAGAGAAAACACAGCACTTCTACTCTGTCTTCCCCAGATCATGTCAGCCAGAGTCACCTTGCCTCTTAGATGCCCTAGAATACATATGAAAAGGACTGAAGCTTATTTCAAGCTTATGTCATACCTGAAGTGATGGTGCCCCATGGATACCGCCTGTCCCACCCTATTAGTCCTCCGGACTCACAGCAGAATGACAGGATAACTCCCAGTTCCTGGAAAGGTAGGTGGGCTGGGCAGTGGATGAGAAAACAGTCATTCCTCTCTGGCTTAATTCTGCTCTTTCTCCACTAGCAGCATAATAAGCCATATGTTGAACTGTATTCCTGGCTAATAACCGGGAAGGAGGAAATGAGCCCATGTATGAATTATCCTGTTGAATGTTCTTTGGCTCGCAGATCCAAATGTTATTTTAAGTACTATCTCTGCCAAAATAATCAGTTCCCACAACTGATGCTTCATTTTGAAGTAACCTTGGAAATGGTCTTCTTCACACAGCCCTCTTCACGTTTTTAATCTACTTGCAACCTACTAAGCTTAATTTTGCAACAGTCACTGACACCCAAGAATCAATGAGTGTCAGCTACTTTTTAAAAAGGCACTTACTGGCCTGTATGTTGAGAAAACATAAAGGGGTTCTGAAGAGTCAACATCTTTGAAAAATGCATCAAATAATATTTTGGCATAAAATTTGATAAGCAAATTCAGACACATTACTAAAAAAGTCCTTTGAAATAGAGATGGATGCTAAATAAGAAACAGAACATTCTCATTAAAGAAAAAAGTTAAAAATCAGAAAGTAAAGAAACCTGGAAATGTCTCTTTTTCTCTGTTCTTGCTAGGCCTCAGTTCCTGTGTGACCACTCATAACTGTGTGTTCCAGTTCATTCTCAGAACTTCTGAGCCCCATGCTCTCTGTTTCTATACTTAGTGTACAAACCTTAAGATCCTGCAACTGTCTTTCCTTACAACCCAGAAGCATCCACATGCACAGAGTGGGAAATGATTGTTAGCCAGGCACAAGACTACAGAACCAACCACATACTGCACATGCAGGAAGAAAACTCCACATATGAGACAAATTATAGCAGAAGGGCAGATATAGGAGCTTGATTTCCAGGTACCTTTATAATCTCTTAGCAAATCTTCCCGAGTGTATGGGTCTAACTTTGAATCCCAAAGCTATAAAGAGTCAAGTTAATAATGAATCATTATAGACCGGGAGTTGGTGGCGCACACCTTTAATCCCAGCACTCGGGATGCAGAGGCAGGCAGATCTCTGTGAGTTCGAGGCCAGCCTGGTCTCCAGAGCAAGTGCCAGGTTAGGCTCCAAAGCTACACAGAGAAACCCTGTCTCAAAAAGCCAAAACATTTATTCACAAGTGTGTTTGGAAGAAAGAAAGAAAGAAAGAAAGAAAGAAAGAAAGAAAGAAAGAAAGAAAGAAAGAAAGAAAGGATCATTCTACTCTCTTACTCTGACTAAATAGGACAAATCAATTATGGTTTCTGGTCTGCAAAGGCATTACATTCCAATGCCTTCTGTTTGATTGATTGGCTGATTGACTGGTTGGAGGGTAGGTTTCTTTTCGGATAAGATTTCATATAGTCTAAATGGACTTAAAGCTTGCTATTTAGGGCTGGAGAGATGGCTCAGCAGTTAAGTGAACTGACTGCTCTTCCAGAGGTCCTGAGTTCAATTCCCAGCAACCACATGGTGGCTCACAACCACCTTGAATGAGATCTGGTGCCCTCTGCTGGCATGCAGGCAGAAGTCTGTATACATAATAAATAAATAAAATCTTAAAAAAAAAAAAGCTTGCTATTTAGACGAGGCTAGCCTTGAACTCCTAATCCCCCATATTCATCTCTCAGGTGCTAGGATTACAGCCCTGAGCCATCACACCCAGCCTTTTCTTCTTTTTTGTAGTTGTTGTAATACTACCTCCCACCTGATCCACATAAAACCTCCTATGTAGGCAAGCAGCCTTCTGTCCCCCTGGCCCGGCAACTCCACATCTGCATGCTGATGCACCCATTTATTCACAAGTGTATTTGAAACATTTACTATGTCAGGTACCTGGCTAAAAAGGAGCATAAAAATAAACATGCAAAATCCATATATCACTTTTCAACAGTAACCAAGAAAACACACACACACACACACACACACACACACACACACACACACACACCACTGGTGTTTGCTTACTTACACTCCTAGGGTTGAGATTGAGACCTGGTCAGGCTACAGGACCCATCTATTCTCTTGCCCATCTTATCCTTTCCTTACTTACTCAAAGGAATTCATCAGCCCAGATTTAGGAGACTTCCAGAGAACCAGAGATACCAGCATCACATCTGGGTTTCCTGGCTCACAAGAACCCCACTTGTTCTTTCTCCAACTTAGAGGAGCCAGACTGGTATCTGGGGGCGGAAAATATTTCAGCAATTAGCCAAATAGAAGAAAGTGTCCTGCACTGAATGCAGACATACGGAGGACTTGAATGCGTGATGGCTTTGATGCTGTGCCTGAGCCGGAGACAGTCCCCCATCAAGAAGCCCCAGATGCTTCACCTGTGAAGTGACTGCCAGGATCCCAGTGCCACCTTTTTGCACAGCTGCCAGAAGAGAGGAGAACAAGACTGCTGATGGAGAGAATGCTCTATGGACTCCAGATGTTCTCATCAAACTAGTCACTGATGCAGTCATTGCTGCTCCTTCTCTGTCCTATTTTCCACTCCTTCCCATGCTCAGCTCCACACAGTGTTGCCCTCAGCCTGTCTTCTGCATCATTGCATGGGTCTCCTTCAGCACATCCCTTCTCTAGTTCTCTGGGCAGCAAACTATGATCATGGATATACAGACTCTGCAGGCAGGCCACAGATGACACTCTGTGCTGTTTTGAAGGGCCACATCACCCTGTCACGAGGCCCATTCTGCTGCACACATCTTTTTTTCTTAATTTTTAATTTTTTATTTTATGTGTATTGGTGTTTTGTTGTATTGGTGTATTGGTGTATTACGTTCATGTCTGTGTGAAGGTATCAGATCCCCTGGAACTGGAGTTAAAGACAGTTGTGAGCTGCCATAGGTGTGCTGGGAATTGAACCTGGGTTGTCTGGAAAAGCAGTCAGTGCTCTTAACTGCTGAGCCATCTCTCCAGGCCCTGAACACGCCTTTCAACTTGATTAAAAATATCTACTTCAGAGACTGATGACTACTTTTTATGCCATTCTGGAGCCCTCATCCAGTGGCTGATGGAAGCAGAGGCAGACACCCACAGATATACACTGAACTGAACTCTGGAACCTAGTTGCAGAGAGGGAGGAATGAAGATCAAAGGGGTCTGTACCAGGCTGGTGAAACCCACAGAAACAGCTGGCCTGAACAAGGGGGAGCACATGGACCCCAGACTGCTGTCTGAGAGGCCAGCACAGGACTGATCCAGACCCCTGAACATGGATGTCAATTAGGAGGCATCCTCACTCTAGGGGGCCCCTGGTAGTGGATTAGTATTTTTCCCTGGTGTAAGAAGGGACTTTGAGAGCCCATCCCACGTAAAGGGATGCACTCTTGGCCTGGACACATGGGGGAGGGCCTAGGCCTGGCCCAGGATGATGTGGTGGACTTTGGGGAGCCACCATCAAGGGCCCTACCCTGCCTGGGGAGTGGAGGGTGGATGGGGTGGGGGGCAGGTGGGGAGGGTTGGGGGAGGGGAGGGGAGGGAGAAGGGATTGACATGTGAAGCAAGCTTGTTCCTAATTTGAACTAATAAAAAATATCTACTTCATTGGGAGCAAGAGATAAAACACAAATAGGATATTGTCCCTCATGTTAAGTACATTTGAGGGTCATGTATACAGACATTCACAGTGGCTATTTCTACACCATGATCTCCAGAGCAAGACATGGACCTACATGTGTTTGTTTTCAATAGAATTGCCTGTTTCTTCCCAGTATAGCTTTGAGCAGCAAAGTGTCTCGTGTCTTGGAGCAAGACTACATGGTGTCTTTAATATGCAACCAGCCATCCTAAATCAAGCCTCTAAAAACATAATGATAATAATAATGTTGAATGACTCAAAATCTTCTGAATATTATGTCGTATGAACAGAAACATCTTAGGAAAGTTTGCATTTTATGTTTATGTACAGCTTACATTCTGAGTAAAATCAGTCTTTTTCCGTTGAGATCCAGCACTAAGACACATCTTCTGGCCTTTCTCATTATACACCTCCCCCCTCCGCCCCGAGTCAGATGGCCATCTCACCCACAATGACTGTCAGTCAAGATGTTCAGGGCCAGATGACCTAATGAGGAAGCCCAAGATCTAAGGCAGTTGCTTGGAGGGAGAGACAAACAGTGAGCAATCACCCAGCCCAAGAGGCCAGTGAAGACAGTTTGGAAGAGACAGAATCAAAATGGAGACAACACGGCATGGTAGAGTTCCCCAGAACTGGAGATTGGGCACAGGAAGAATTTGAGAGGACAGGTTGAGATTAAATGGGGAAATGCCTTCACTTAAGGCCTCAAAGAAACACCATGTTGACCTGCCTGTCACCTAAAAGGCTGACACTACAGAGAGAACAGTGAGGTCCTTCTTGAGCATTAAGGTACTTGATGGCACTTGTTGAGCATCAAGTGGGAGAAGGAGTAAAGGTCACTATGATTGTCAGAGTCTGAGAAAAGTGGCTGCTGGAGAAGAAAAGTTCATAAGCGAAAGTGCTGTAAATCCCTGAAGACAGCCAACTGGGTTAATGGAAGATTTGTCAGAGGGGAGACTGAAGAGGGAAACTTCTTAAGTTTGAAAACCTGTATTTTTAGGGAAAAATATCCCTACTTACATGTTTGATTATTACCTCTAAAATACATCCTAATCACACTGCCTTGTGAACCAGAAAGACCTTGATGAGGACAGTCAGAGGAAGCAAAAGCCAAAAGTCCATTTTCACAGGGAGAAAGGGAAACCAAGTGGGATGGGAAGGGAAGGCTAACACTTAAACCCAGCCCAACAGCAACAAACTAAAGCATGGGTAAATTATTTTGAGTACAAAATGTTCTTTTAAAAAAGTAGAACCCAATGGCTCTTTTGCACCCAGATAACACCATTTCAAGTAATAAAAAAAGAGTATTTGCACATATTCATTGTCAGTGGGTATCCATGTGATAGGTTCCATTGAGATGTTTGTATTGAACTGTGTCACATGCTTCCACCTCCCCCTCCCTTCCCCTTCTCCCTTTCCCTTCCTGTTGGTCCTCCTCCATTCCCCAGAGACCCTCTCTTTGTTATATCGTGTGTGTGTGTGTGTGTGTGTGTGTGTTATAAAATCTAAGATTCACAAATAAGAGAAAGCGTGATGTTTGTCCTTCTGAGTCCAGATGATTTTACTAATTATCTTCACTACCATCCGTTTCCCTGCAAACACCATAATCTCATCTCTATTAAATATTTACTTTTTTAAAAAATGCTTTTTTTAAGATTCATTTTACTTAAAATCCTGAACAGTCTACACTACAGAGGAAATACATTTTATCTTCTGACATACAATCAGTACAATGATTGAATAACAGTAAATTTCTTAATAGCAAATCTGTTGTGGGCTGTGGCTTGGCTCTGTGGTAGAAAGCTTGAACATTTATGACCCCACATTCCACTCCCAAACACAAAAATAATTCATTAATTATCAATAACTTGCCTCCTTTTGAATTTTAGCATTCAAAGCACCTAAGTGACCACTTATTCTGAGTAAAGGAGGACAATTTCTGTCATCCCCACAGCTCTCCTCCTCTGCCGCAAAAGCTCTGTACCCTCCCCCACAATCCCGTCCCCCTCCCACACAGTCATCCTTTCTCAGGAAAGCTTGTTCTTCACCTTCACTTCTTAGTCCTGGGATGAAAGTTTTCAGGCCCAGATTTAATAATTATAGGCAAACTCTGTACAACACCATCATGACACAATTTTCTGTGCCAGTTGTGGTTACAATGGCCTCTAGCTCATTCCTAATAAATGACTATTGTTACAGAAAGTCTCTCCAGTTCCTAATACTACATACCAACTTGTCATCACTACTCAATCACCTTTGAAATTACAATCTCAAAAACTGGGGAGTGGTTTCATATAGCTATAATCCCAGCACACAGGAGGCCAAGAAAGGAGGATGGCTTGAAGCCAGCCTGGGATACACAGCCAGTACCAGGCCAGCCAGGGCCACAAAGCAAAATATTATATCTCAAAAAAATTATTAGCTGAGAATTCTACCTCTGATGCCCAAATTCAGCACAATCTTCACAATCCTTGAGACATCAAACACAGAGACCCCACCCCTGGCCCCGTATCCTCCTCTATCCTGTCCCTCACTCAACTCTCTGGGCAAAGTGAGTCTGCCAGTCCAGACACTCTCTGCTGACACTGCAGATTCCCTTCTTAAGGTTCCACCCCTCCCTGAAGACCTCTGCCATGTTTCAGTGGAACCTAATCACCTTGGGATTTCCAGAAGATGCTCTTGTGCATGCCTTCAGTGCGTTGCTCGCTTTGTCTTCCCAATACCTGTTAACATCCCAAACACAGACAATGGAGAAAAGAAATCCAGTGAGAACACAGTAGGTCTACATATGAGACACAGAAAGTTGCTTATGCTCACAATTTGAATGACACTACTATAATCCTGGCTCTTCTCGAAAAGGAAAGAAAAGCAGCCACAAAAGGTTAACTAATGCAGCCAAGATGGGATTCACCCCATAGATACTAGAAAACAAAAATAAGGCTTGTCCTGGCAGTAACTGAGAAACTTGGTACCTCTTTTTTAAATCTGTAAATCTCTGACACAATGACCGGGGAAAAACAACAACAACAAAACAAACAAAAAAACAAAAAACAAACAAACAAACAAACAAACAAAAAACAGTATAATTCCATAGTCAAGGGCTCAATCAGCAAAACCTAGGAAAGAATACCAAGCCCGGTCCTGCACCAGCCACACACAACACACTCTGCTTTCTGTAGCTCTTACTCCACCTAAGACTAGGGGGTGTGTGGGAGTGGAGAGGTGTTTCTTAGGTGTCTCTTGTGGGGAAGAAGAAAGGAAGAGAGGAAAGGGAAAGAGTAGATAAGAAGCCTGCTATATAGATAGATAAAGTTACTTCTACTGGATGGATTTGGAGGGTTGAAAAAGCTAGATAATTTAGCCAAGATTAAGATAATCATAGCCAAGCATGGTGGCTTATGCTTATATCATCCCAGCACCCGGGAGGTGGAGGCAGGAGCTCCGGAAGTTTAAGGCCAGCCAGCAATATGCAGCGAGTTTGAAGTCACCACGGACTACATGAGAACTGGACTGGGGGGTGGGGGTAGGAGGCAACAGCAGCAGCAGCAATCCAGCTACTTGATAAACCACAGGCGAGTCTGACCTCAAGCCACACTTGTCCTCCACCCCACTGTCTGTCCTCACTTGGCTCCCCACTGTGTCGAATGAAGGCATCACAAATCTGCCATTCCCCAACAGTCATCAAGCTAAGAGGAACTTCTGGGAAGTAAATTAGCCCACAGATATCATCAGGACCACTACAGGGAGATCAGCACTTTGCACATCTAATGCATGTGTTTATGTAAATGGCGGTAAACAAGGCTGATTTACATCAGTGTCAGCATGAGTTTTTGCTTGACTTTGCATAATGAATTTTAACCTTCAACTGTGGGTAGGTGAAACTCAGATGCAAACGTCAAAGCCATGAAAGAAAGTGTACCTGAAGCAGGGAAGCCACCAGCTCTGAGACCAGAGAAGAAAGTGAGACAGGAGTTCTTTAGATCCTGGGGAGATGAAGATGAGAAAGCAGGTAGAGAGGCGTCTGCCCCCGGGAAGTGGCTATGTCTGAATTCAGACATTTCCAAAGTTTCTTCTCACCCTGCACCACTCCATCAGAGGAAACCCTGGTGGCTAAGCAGGGGACTCTGAGGTGGGATTTCAGTGAGCCCCTGCATCTCCCCTTCTACATCCTGGGCTCAAAGAGCCCAGCTGGAGGCCTTGGATCCCTCACTCAGAATGAGTGGCGCTGGTCCTCTGGCCAGCAAATTCCCATGACTAGAACCCCAAGTCCTCCAGGTGCTTCCTGAAGGGCTAACCTTTCAGGTCAGTTAAGCATTCTTTCCCGAGAGAGAAAGTATCAGCCAAGTTTGGTTCAGATTCCATCCTGTTTGTTAAACACTTTTAAAGGCCAAGGTCCTAACACTGGGTCTCAGGATGATTCTGCAGGATAGCCCTCTCTTGCTTTCCTTTGCACGACATGCATATACTCACAGGTGTGCAGAGGCCAAGAAGCTGACACTAGCCTCTTTCTCAGTTGCTCTCCGCCTTATAAAGTGAGACTTGAACCCAGAGCTTGACAGTTTAACTAGCCTAGCTAGCACCTTGCACTGGGGGTCCCCCATCTCCATCTCGCAAGGGCTGGGATGACAAGTGGGTTGCCATGCCCAGCCACCATTTATGTGGTACTGGGGATGCAAACTCAGAGCCTCCGGGCTGCACAGCAAACATTTTAAACACTCAGCCATTTCCCCAGCCCAAGGAACACAGATTTTATATGACAGCTATGTGCATGCTGCGAAGCGGGAGCAAAGTCTCCTGAGAAGGTGTAATGGCATTTCATGGTAACCCACTGGTAATGTCTAATGAACACTGAGTTGGTAGCACTGCTCGGTTCTACACCACATGCTGAAAACTGTGCTGGTCTATAGCTCGTTTCCTAAGGAGAAGACATTGTCACTACCCTTCCTTCACAGGGAGGAACACTAAGCATGGGAGGTTAAGTACCACAAAAGAGTGCTGACTCTAGGTCTTACATTAAAGCTAGTAAATTTAGACACTGCACTGTATCCTGTCAGCATAAGAAAAAACCTGTTACAAGTGCTCTGTCTACTAAAATGACTTCAAATGTCATTAGCAATAAATTACAACACTATATAAGGAAAAACTCCTTCCATCCCAAACACACTTGTCACTTACAAACAATTCTGGAAAGATGATTTAAGCCTCCTAGAGAAATATGTATTTAATATATTACTTGGGTGCATTAAAAGGGGAGAAATAAGCAAAAGACTTTTAAGCCTTCTTCAGATGGAGCCTAACTTTTCTGAAATGCATTAATGTCAATGTATATTTTCCTACCTAACTCTGTTATCCGCCTTGTTTAAAGTGCTGGGGAGACAGCCTTTCCTAAAAGAATTCGTGATTCAATTAAAAGCTATTGTTGCTGGGCTTGTAATCCTGTTTTCCAGTTAGGGAAGGCTCATCTGCTTTGGACCCTGCCTCTGAATATTGGTAAATACACCTGTTTTGTTGTTGTTGTTTTGTTTTGTTTTGTTTTTTCCCACCTTCTTCCACCACAATTTGGGTTTTAGAAGTTAAAACCCCAGGAGGCTGGACCTGGATCTTTTTCCCAGTGACCCTTGTTACCATGGCTCTTCCCTGCTAGGAAGGCAGCCACAGCAAGACTGCCACCTGCCCCATGGTGATAGTAAAACAGCACAATTCAGAATTAAACTGATTACATAGAACTCGCGAAAGCTCATGCAAGAAGTCCACAACACCCGGGACTCGAGGCAGGGGTGTGGGGAATTCCGAAGACCAGAGTAAAGCAGAGGTACGACAACAAACAGGGCTAAAGCAGGCAGCCTAAGGTATCCCACTTCAGGGTGGTACCAGCCCTGCTTTTCTAAAAGTTGCCGCAGAGTGTGTCAAGGTACTGTCATCTTCACCGTCTGTCTGCATTCTCTAACTCCGTGATTCGATGTTTTCTTGCCCCGCCGAGGCGCACTTAATATCTGGTGCTGTTTGTGTTCTAGCACCTCTATGCCACAGCTCTGTGTCACACGCACCTGCAGGCGCCGGCTGCAGCGCTGTTTCGCCTCCACTCCAGCCCAGCGTTCGCACGTGGCGTTGTCCTCGCCGTTTCCAAAGCATGACAGCGCCACCTACCTGCACAGTGAAGAACTCCCGGCTCGTTATGGTCTCCCTGCGGGTTTGCTCACCCATGCATCTTGTAATTAAATCACCGACCCGCCCTCCCTCAGATTTGAGTTCTATGGAGAAGACAGTAAAATCTATAGGCAATAAATTTATAGTTAAACCCGTAAACTTTCATTAATAGTAGTTGTATGCCTTGTGCAATTTCACACTGATTTTTCTAAACTTTTGCAATATCTGGATGCTGATGTAAGACCAGACAGGTTTCACCCAAAGGTGATGTATTTCAGACATGAATTATTTCTTTTATAGAATTACACTGCAGAGTGAGAATCCTGATCCATGACTTACCTGCTGTAATTAAATTATTTTACAAATTAATAGGAGACAGTCGATTTATCGCTCTACAGTTATTTATCTCTTAATGAATTTTTAGAAAATTTTAACTGGATAGGCTTTATGAAGAAAAAGGTTTTCCATTAATCCTTTCTTGAGCTAGGTATTTCCTGGTACCCTACCAAGTTACTCGAATGGGATATATTTGTAAAACAAGACATTGAGGGGCTCTCTGTAAAGACACTCCACCTGCCACCATTGAGACTTTTTTTACTTCAGTCTTCAGCTTCCTGATCCTTTTAGACTCTAAATTACGTTTTATGCTTTCTCCTTCCCTGTCTTGTTTCTGCAGTGAACACCAATGGCAGCACTCACAGTTCCATCTAACATTCTGCTTTCACAGAATCTCCCTTCATTGTTACCATTGCCCTGTGTCTAGACTGTCAGGGGAGCTAGTAGGCAGGCTTGTCTTGTGCTGGTGCAAGACTCTCATCACTTCTCTGTGTTCCCACTAGCTTGATGGTCTGAAAGTCACCAGGGAGGGTGATTGATGCTGAGAACAAGTGTTCAAGGGCTGAGGACGACGCTGTCAGTGCAATGCTGGCTTAGCATGAATACAAGGCTCTGACTTCAACACCAGCACCACATAAACCAGGCTCTGTGACACACACATGTCACCTCAGCACTCGGGGGGGGGGGGGTGGAGGCAGGAGGATCAGGAATTCAAGGCCATCTTCGGTTATGTCATGATCTGGAGGACAGCCTGGGCTACATGAAACTTTCTCAAAAAATAAATTAAAAGTATTCAAAACTCAGACACCAGACAAAACGTGAACTTCCTGCTCTTTCCTTCCTTTCCTTATCAGAAGTAGTGGGGGGTCCATGCAGTGATTTAATGCCTGCTATTAACAATTCTAGATTTTTAAAGATACACACACACACACACACCACAATTTCCCCAGCAGCAAAGAAAGTTCTGCCAGAGGAAAAGATGACCACGAAAATGTTAGTGGCTGGGCTGTTTTGTGTCACAGTCAGCAATTTTACCTATCATTTTCCTACTAAATTGTCCAAAAATGCAGTTTCTGGAATGCAGTTTGAAGTGGACTTAATCTTACTGATCCCCTTGCTAATTAGCAAGTTCAAAAATCTCTACAACATACTCATCCTGTATGTTAGCAGGACTTTCCCTTTTAGTAATTTGTACTAATTATGATCCTGGGTTCAATGTGGCACTCAGGTTTAAGTGTATATCCCCCTTACCGGCCCATGTTTTAACACAGCTGGTGACCCTGCTTAGGAGGCAGAGTCTTACTGGCTTGTATGTCTTATATATTAACCAAGGCTTATATGGCTGTGTTTGTCTCTGTGTTAGTTTCTAATTATAATTCCACGTAACAACTAGCCACTAATTTAATTGCCATTTCAGAAGGCAGAAGCCCACCAGGAGTTTCCCTGGGCTCAAATCCAGGGGATCTGAGAGCCAAGTTCCTACTGGAAGCTCCACAGGAGGCCCTGTCCCTGATTTTTTCCAGTTTCCAGAGGTGTCTGCAGTCCTTGACTTGCAGTCCTGTACATTTAACCTCTGCTTCCATGGCCATATCCTCTCCAATTCTTACCTTTTTTTTTCTTTCATAGCCATATCCTCTCTGACCCTTCCTTCATCATGTAAGGCCCCAAGATGACCCTTAGCCCACTGGGTAAGCATTTACCCATCTAAGGTCTCACCTGAAACCATGCCTGCAAGGTCCAGTTGGTCTTATCCTAACACACTAAAAATATGCACTCGGAAATATTTTACAGAATAATAAGATGCTTTTGTATCATAGGCTGTGGCCTTTAAGCACCCCCGATCCACTCAGCTCAATATGTAGTACAGTTTAGCCAGTTATATTTAGTGGTGAATGTCTCGTGGACCTTTATACATGTCCTTCAATTTCCTGGGACTTAGTATTATGTGCTCATGTGGACAGAGGTCTGGGATCAAATCAATTCAGCCCAGCTCTGGCTGGAGATTCAATCTTGGTAAACCGTTAGTGACCTGGCTGGCTCCAATTATCATTTTTTCAGTCAGTGAAGATCATGACTTGGTGAGGGTTTTGAGGGGTTAAATGTGAGTATGCTGACCACAGACCCTGGTACACAGTGAGCATTTATGCTGCCGTGGCTGCAGTCTGCTCTGATTGCCCATTCGCTACACCACTGCTGTCTCAGCTGCTAATGCCCTCAACTGGAGAGCCTGATCGCATCAGGACAGCTTGTCCATGCTGCCATGGTGAAGCAGGTGTGGGCATTCATAAAATGAACTCCTAACGCTTGCATCTCATCACGTCTCTGCTCTGTGCCCTGCAGTGCCACTCAAAGTTCTCCTTTCTGTCTCCTCCTGTTAGCCATGTGGCTGGGTCTGCCTGCTGCAGCAGTACTCTGCCCCCACCCAGGCACTGCTCCAAAGTCCAACCCACTTCCCTCTGTCAAATGACTTTCTTCATCTCCTTTTTCCAAATGTTGCCTTGCAGCTGAGGCCTGTGCTCTTTGCTCTTCTTCAATTGCAGGCCCCCTCTTCCACGTCCACCACAAGTATTCCCTAACCCCCCTCCTCAGCTTAAATATCTTGCATAGGATTTGCCTTCAACTCGCATATTATATTCCATCTGTTTTTTCCAATTATTAAATATCTTCCTTGGCTAAAACAGAACTTTCATAACCATAAGAATTACTGTAGCCAGTCCAGCCCAGTGGCACCCACTTAATACTAGTTACTTGGGTGAGTGAGACAGAAAAACCACAATTTCAAGGTCATCCTAGGCAACACAGTTGAGAGCTTATTTTAGATTTTCAAAAAGAGGTCTGGAGAGATGGCTTACCAGTTAAGAGCACTTACTCTTCCTGTGGAGGACCAAGTTCTGCTCCCAACACCCAGGGGACAGCTTACATCTACCTACAGCTGGAATTCCAGGGCATCCAATGCCATCTTCTCCCTCCATAGGCACCTACACACATGTACTGCACATAGACCCACGAAACTATACATACACAGATGTAACTAAAATAAACAAAAACTTTAAAAATAGGGTTAATGTCTAGCACAGTGGTACAGTGCCGGCCTGGCCTGCATGAGGCTCTGGGCTCAAAATCAACATAGAAAATAATTCAATTAATGAATATTCAAAATTTAGGTAGTCCATTTTATATGCACCAAAAAAGCTATTTCCAGAATAAATGGCAGGGCAAGTTCTGTCATGGACTGCTGGTGCCAGTCTTTCCAGTTTATATGTTCTTCCTACTGTATTAGTTACTTCTCTGTTGCTGTAATAAGATAACACAACCAAGGCAATTTACAAAAGAAAGGGTTTATTTGGGGATTACAGTTTGAGGGGTAAAGTTCATGGCCATAGTGGCAGAGAACTCACATCTCGAAATACAACCACCATGAGGCAGACTAACTGGGATCAGCAGGGCCAGTCTTTTGAAAACTCAAAGCTCATCCCCCGTGACACACCTCCAAATAAGGCCACACCTCCCAATCCAAACATTTCTACCTTGTGGGAACCAAATATGCAAACACATGGGAGCCACTGCTTCACATCACCACTCTTACTTTATAGCCCTGGATGCTACTCCTAACTCTGACCGGCACAGGCACTACTCTATGCCCAGAGGGTAGAATGAAATGCAAGACTTTAGAAACTTTTTGTGAATGTTGTCACGTTCCCCAAAATGACAGAAACACCCAGATCCATTTTGTGGCCACTCCAGTAACTACAATAAGAGAGAAACAGATATGGAAGAGGAGGTAGACAGACCTCGTCCAGCTGGGTGAGAGCATAAACCGGTGTGGCCACTTTGGAAAATAAGAGTCTCTCAAAGAATTAAATGCAAAATTTCTATCTGCCTCATGCATTCATTTCCAAGGTGTCCACTCAAGGAAAGTGGAAGCATTAAAACAAGACTCCCATTATTCCTAAAACTGAAAAACAGGTAACAATCTTGCTATCAGATGGAGAGTGGAGAGACGAGTTGTGTGTCCACACAGTGGAATCCCACCCAGAAATGAAAATGAGTGAGCTGCTGGCACACACTACACATGACCTTACAAGGCATCCTGGGATACTACCAGACATGGTTGAGTGAGGACATCCAAATGTTTGCTCCCTGAAAAGTTGACAAAGATACTACCCACTCTGGGGATTGACTGGAGACTTGCAATATCAAGTCATGTTTATTCCAGAGAAAACAGCTCATTTCAGTTAGTGTTCTATCTGAGTAAGTGGGCTTACTCCCAGGCCCCTTGCTCCAGTTATGCAGTGACCATAAAAACCAATAGCCCCTTTCCAGTAAAAACAGCAGCATGACAACTACTAGAGAGGAAGAATGGGTTTGAAGTCTCCCAAACTCCCCATTCCCAGAGAACTGTGACTTCAATACACATGGTGGTACCCTGTGGATCTGCTCTCACAGGGTTTATTCTTACATGATTTTACACAGCTCTGGCTTGGTAAAATGGTCCTTTTCTGTTTTTTTTTTTTCTGAAGATAATCAGAGATGCTTTTTAAATGTCCATCTATACATGGCAGCACAATCCAGAAACTGAGAAGAGAATTAGGCAGGGTGGCACATGCTTGTAAACCCAGCACTCAGGAAGTAGAGACAGTTCGTTCTCTGTGAGTTTGAAGCCAGGCTGACCATCATAGTGACTTCCAGGACTGCCAAGAATACCCAATGACAATGAGACCCTATCTCAAAAGAAGGCAGGGAGGGAGGGAGACAATGGTCCTTCTCCCTCTGATCTTAAGTGCTGGAGTAATAGGCATGCATCTCCTGGAATCTAAAATGGCTGAACGACACATAAGAAAGTGCTCAACATCCTTAGCCATCAGGGAAATGCAAATCAAAACAACTCTGAGATACCATCTTGCTCTTGTCAGAATGGCTAAAATCAAAAACACCAATGACAGTTTATGCTGGAGAGGATGTGGAGAAAGGGGAACACTCCTCCACTGCTGGTGGGAGTGCAAACTTGTACAGCCACTTTGGAAATCAGTATGGTGATTCCTCAGGAAAATGGGAATCAGTCTACCACAAGATCCAGCAATTCTGCTCTTAGGCATATACCCAAAAGATGTGCATTCATACAACAAGGACATCTGTTCAACCATGTTCATAGCAGCATTATTTGGAATAGTTTGAACCTGGAAGCAACCTAGATGCCCCTCAACTGAAGAATGGATAGAAAAAATGTGGTACATTTACAAAATGGAGTACTATTCAGTGGGGAAAAAAACCAATGAAATCTTGAAATTGGAAGGCAAATGGATGGAACTAGAAGAAACCATCCAGAGTGAGGTAATCCAGTCACAAAAAGACAAAAATGGTATGTACTCACTCATATATGGATGTTAGACTTAGAGCAAAGGCATAGCAGCTTAGAATCTGCACCGCCAGAGAAGGTAGAAAACAAGGAGGACCTTAGAGAGACATACATGGTCCCCGGAAAAAGGGGAAAGGGACAAGATCTCCTGATCTAATTGGGAGCGTGGGGGGAATGAGTTAGAAGAAAGAGAAGGAGAGAAGAGGAGGGGAGAGGAGAACAGGAGGGAGCAACAAGATCTAGTCAGGGGAAGAATAGAGGAGAGCAAGAAAAGAGATACCATAATAGAGGGAGCCATTATAGGTTTAAAGAGAAATCTGGCACTAGGGAAATACCAAAGATCTACAAGGTTGGCCCCAACTAACAATCTAAGCAATAGTCAGTCAAGAGGCTACCTTAAAAGCCCTTCTCTGATAATGAGGTTGATGACTACCATATATGCCATCCTAGAGCCTTCATCCAATAGCTGATGGAAACAGAGGAAGACACACACAGCTAAACACTGAGCTGAACTCTGGAATCCAGTTGCAGAGACGGAGGAGTGATGAGCAAAGGGGTCAAGACCAGGCTGGAGAAACCCACAAAACAGCTGACCTGAACAAGGGGTTGCTCATGGACCCCAGACTGATAGCTGGGAAACCAGCATACAACAGACGGAGACCTCCTGAACGAAGAGGTCAGTTTGGAGGTCTGGTCAATCTATGGGGCCACTGGTAGTGGATCAGTATTTACCCCTAGTACACAAATGAACTTTGGGAGCCACTCCACATAAATGGATACTCTCTCAGCCTAGATACACGGGGGAGGGACTAGACCCTGCTCCAAATGCTATGGACAGACTTTGAAGATTCCACATGGAAGGCCTCACCTTCCCTGGTGAGCAGAAAGGGGATGGGATAGGGGTTCAGTGGGGGCAGGGGAAGAGTGGAGGGAGAGGGAACTGGGATTGACATGTAAAAGAAGCTTGTTTCTAATTTAAATTTTTAAAAAAGGAAAAGGTAAATATGTCTAATGAACCAGGAGCTTGCATGAAAAACCTAAAGGAAAATATGAAATGCTGTCTCTTCAAAGACAGACTATCAAGAAAGAGATAGACACTATGAAAGGAAACCAAAAATTCCGGAGGTAAAAATGCAGTAATAAGATTCGTTTTTTTAAGTATGTGAGAGAATTTTGATGTCAGACTGAACAGAAGAAAAAAGTCAAGAAACTTAAAGCTAAATTGAGATTATACAAGGGAGGCACAAAAAGAAAAATGAAACAAAATTAACAGTCCCAGAGCCCTGTGGAGCTTTACTGGCATACCAAAGGGAGAGACAGACATGATTTTTTTGAAGGAAAAAAGTGACAAAATTGATGACCTGTGTTACTCTACATAAATGGCAAATTCAACAAGTTGCAGTTGGCATAAACTCAGCAAAATCCTTGGTTGAGTATATTGCAATCAAAATGCCAAATGACAAACACAAAACGGGCATTTTGAAACAGGAAAAGAGACATACCATATACCCAAGAATCTCAGTATGGTTAACAGCTGATTTCTTATATAAAACATTGGAGGCCACTGGCAGTAGAATGCCATACTCCAAAATCTGGAAGAAAGGGCCAGCCTTCCAATCAAACTCTATCTGTCAAAACTATCCTTCGGATACAAAGAATAATTAACAATACATTTGTTGAAGCTTAAGTCTTTATGCACATTTGATTATATATATATTATTGGGGAAATATTATATATTGGGAAATATATATATTGGGGAAAGCTTAATAAACCTAAAATTTTCACAGCACATTCATTCTTCTCTGAGTCTAGACAGGTAAGTGTAGTCCACACCATTCAGCAAGGAAATGGATCTCAACACAGAGATTATAAAAAAAAAAAAAAAAAAAAAAAACAGAGCCATTCAAAATCAGAGTTGTGGAGCACCAGTTCCAACCAATGTAGCTGCCTAAACATGAGCTGAATCAGAACAACAGCAATATATATGCTGATGTGGACATGAGATACTCCCAAAGATGAAGAACTACAGCCAGCTAAGCAATGCTGAGAAAAAAAAGAAATAATCTCCCTCAGGGAAGAGCACACCAACTGGTTATCCAACATCAAATGGATGAGAACATGCATGCACATGAAACTATCCAGACTGAGCAGGTTGTATTTATGTTTTTAGTCGTGTACACACACACACACACACACACACACACACACACACACACACACACACACACACACACACACGATGTGTGTATGTGTTGCAATTTAAGAAGAAGGTCACGAACTGGAAAGACAGCAAGGTGGGGAGGTACAAGAAAGAATCTAGAGGCAGGAAAAGAAAGAGAAAATGATGTAGTTATAATCTCAAAATATAAAAAAAAATGTTTTAAAAAACATAAAGGGTTCTACTATGAACGGAATATTCCTATTAAATTTTGATATGGAACAAAAGATTTTTCTGTATCTAACATGGGTGCTCCTATCAAAAAGATGGATGTGAGCTTCAAAGTTACTTCAATTCACAAAGGAAGAAAAGTAAAGGCTCCAGCAGCGGCTTTCAGCCTGTCTCCAGAGGAAGCAGAATTACATCAATGAGTTCGTCTTGCCCAGGTTTGGTGTTTTGTTTTGTTTTGTTTTGTTTCCCCTAGAATCAGGGTATTTATTTTGCTCATTGTATCTCAGGTTTTTTTTTTTATTTCACCATAGATTTGTTTGTCTGTTTAACTCATTTCCTGGCACAACCCTATCACACTCACACAATCCTGGCAGGCTCGCATGAGTGTGCACACACACATACAATTTAAAACATTCTCTTGTTCCTGAATAAAATATTCACATACAGACATTGTCTTTGTAGTTTTTAACCAGCTTCTTAGCCTAAATAAAATGCAACTGAATTGGCTATCTCCCTGACTTGAACATAAATCAGCTGACAATTAAAAAAAATAACTTCACTGTCTATTGATTTAGTTAGGTCTATTTTCACCAATGTTCATTTAAATTCCAAAACTGAACTGGATTATAACAACTGTTACCATTTATTGAAGATCTCTTCCTATTGGATCTGCAGCACTCATTATTTCTGACTGGCCCAACAACCTAGCGGGTGGAAATCATTATCATTCCCAGGTCATAGATGAGTATTAAGTATTGGCTCTGAAGTTTGTCCTCAGTAAAGTGAAGGCTGGGCTCTGAAGTTATCCTAATTTTCACCACACCATCACAGTAAGAGAATTCCACCCTGAGATTCACCCTTCATCTCTCCCACCTCTGAATCCTCTCTTAGAGTCCTTGATGGTCTGCCTGTTGCAGAATTTTAAATAGACAGCACCATCCTAATCTTGGGTGACTAAAACAGTTGATTTTGTTGCAATTCCTCCTTTTACCCTCGCTAGCAATAAATCCCTTGTGCATAGGATAGGCCATTAATAAGTGTGATGGTCTAAATGAGAATTCCCCATATGTTCATACATTTGAATACGTGGTCCCCAGGTCTTGGGAAAGATTAGGAGTTGTAGCCTTGTTGGAGTATCACTGAAGGCAGTAGCTCTCACTGCCTCCTACGTGTGGACCAACTCTGCTCTCAACTACTGCTCTAGGGTTATGCCTGTCTGCCTATTGCCATGCCCCTTGCCATGATAGTCATGAACTCTAACCCTCTGAAACGGTCAACCCCAAATAAACTCTTTCTTTGCTAAGTTCCCTTGGTCACAGTATCTTGCCACAATAACAGAGAAATAACTCAGACAGTAAGAAACCAGGGAAAATGAAGGAATTTTCACAAGCTTGGTAAGGAAATCCCAAAGAAAACCTCACTTCCAATAAAACTGCAGAGGGTGCTGTAGCCTAACACCACAGAGCTATGACCCTGTGCACATCTGAACACTGATCAACCAAGGATGTTCTGATATGTATGGTCTTTATTTGCATGGCCCTGATTGCATGCCTTTAATTTGCATGGCAGATGCATAATCGGAAATTACACACAAAGTGGTTTGTGCTAACCTCCAGATCTGTACACTGCCCAACATGGGCAGCCCCGTCACATGGTGCAAATTACAGGTCAGGAAACTGCACAAATTAATTCACTGTAATGGCACAAGTACTCTCCAAATAGAAACTACTCCCTTTATCAATGCCTCATGTTACCTAGTGCACAGTTACCTTATGGTATGTTGGACAGACCTGTCTCTTCCTAGGAGTTGAGCTCTTCAGCCATTCTTCAATCCCTACTTCCTACTTTTGGGTCGCTTTTCTCCCAAACTACTTTTCCTGTTGCCTCTTGTATCTCTCCCAAAGTTGGAGGCCTGCAGAGATTTGTCCTAGCTACTTTGCCTTTTCTTTATTCATTTATTCAGATTCAACAAAACTTTCTTGAACCACGACTATGAATAAGCACTTATGCTGACAGTTCTGACTCTGAGTAGAGAGACCAGCATTAAGCCATAAAAATAAAGGCATGAGTAAGTACATAATGAGAAAGTGTTGAAAATTAGCACTCACAGGCGGCCTCAGCCAGGTGTGGGTTGAAGTAAGGTAAAATGTCGGGTGGGGCAGGAGGAGCTAGTACTCCAGACAGCATTTGAAGGATGAGTGGAGGCTATTATACTATGAAAGAGAATGAATTGTTCCACCTGACCAAAAATAAAATAAAATAAAATAAAATCCAAGAAGCTAAGAGTGGGCATTGGTGGGCTCAGGAAAAGGCAGGGCTGAGACAGGGAGCCAGAAAATCTAGGAAGAAAACCACACCATACCGTGTCTGGCAGGCTGCGGAAGGACCTTTTGTGCTCACTGAGGGCAGCAAAGCCATTCACTGAAGGATTTGAAGCAAAAGAGTGGCCTGACTTTGACTGTGCTTTAATGGGAGCATTTTGGCTGCAGCAATGAGCATGCTGGGAATGCAAGTGGGGAATCTGTATCATTCTTGGTCTGAATTACTTCTGTAGCCTTTCAGATTTTCTTTACGCATAGTATTGCTGTTCTCCAATGTAGCTGTCAATGTGATCTTTCTCTCTCTTCAATATTTTGTGTGAGGGGTGGGTAGTGTGTGTGTGTGTGTGTGTGTGTGTGTGTGTGTGATCATGTGCATGCACATGTGTGCAAGTATATGTGGAGGGCAGAGATCAACAACAGATCTTTTCTGATGCTTTGATAAGATGCCATGACCCAGGCAACTTATGAAAGGGATAGTTTGTTGGAGGCTTATAGTTTCAGAGGGTTAGAATCCCATGACCATCATGCCAGGGGGGCATAGCAGTAGCCTGGCAGGCATGGGGATGGATCAGCAGCTAAGAGCTCACATCCTAATCCACAAGCACAAGGAGAGAGAGTGATACACAGTATGGTGTGAGTCTTTAGAAACCTCAAAGTTCACCCCCAGTGACACACCTCCTCCAGCAAGGCCACACCTCCTAAATCTTCTAAGATAGTTCCAGGAACTGGGGACCATGTATTCTAACATATGAGCCTCTGGGGCCGAGGGCATTCAAACCACCACATACGTTTTCTGTTATCCACTTTGTTTTTAGGTTTTTAGGTTGAGTTGCTCACTGAACTTGAAACTCAAAGGCACATGGCCAGCAAATTCCCAAGATCCCCCTGTTTCTGCTGTCCCTGAACTGGGATCACAGGTGTATGTCACCATGCTTGGATTTTACACATGGGTGCTGGGGATCAAAACCCAAGTCCTCATGCTTGTGTGGTAAGCACTTTACTGACAAGGCCATGCCCGACCCTCAGCATTGCATTGCATTTCTAAAAGTTCAAGAGGAATGCATGGATACACACTCATTCTCTAACTCTATAAGCACTTCTTCCCAGAAGTGAGTCTATATAGATCCTTTTTCATTTACCCAGTCAAAGTGCAGAACTAAACACACCATTTCAGGTTGCTTTGAACCATTTATTTTACAGGATGGAGCTGCCTATTGATGTGATAAAACAAAATAACCAAAAGCATCATGGGGAGGAAGAGGTTGTTACTGGTTTATAGGTTACAGTCCATCATCAGAGGACAAGTCAGGAACCTGAGGCAGATGCCATGAAGAACACTGCTTACTGGCTTGCTCTTCACGGCTCACTCTGCCTGCTTTCTTTACAACTCAGGTCCATCTGCCAGAGCTGGCACCTCCCACATCAACCATTAATCAAGAAAATGCCCCACAGCTTGCCTACAGACAATCTGATGGGAGTATTTTCTCAGTTGAAGTTCTCTTGCCCAGATGCCCCAGGTGTGTATGAAGTTAATAGAGAACTAACCTGCACACTGTCATAGATGCAAACCTGTCATTATTATTATTGTTGTTGTTTTTGGTTTTTCGAGACAGCGTTTCTCTGGATTGCTTTGAAGGTTGTCCTGGAACTCCATCTGTAGACCAGGCTGGCCTCGAACTCACAGAGATCCATCTGCGTCTGCCTCCCGAGTGCTGAAACCTGTCATTCTTAAAGGTACTTAACACTAGCTGGTAGACTTTTACTGAACCAACCATAGTAACTTTTGATTGAATGGACCCTGAATTTTAGAGAACGCTCCTGCACTGAATATATGGTAGATTTTTCAAAGGAGATGTTATTGGTTTGGTAACCTGCTGTGTTAATCTTCTCCTGCTACCACAACTGGATATGCAGTCTGTGTTGCTTAAACAGAAATCTAACCTATAAACTACAAAACTGTTACCAGTCTTGTAACTCTGACTTGAGAAAGACAGACTGCTGATAGCCACAGGAATGTTAAAAACTGACCAGCTGTTAACTAAGCCAGCTGATCTTGCAATTGCTGACTCTACCTCCTTGGAGTTTTGTGACTTCAGACTAAGAGGAGTCCTGGGATCCCTCCATCAGTGTCTTATCCCACAAAACATAGACCTCAACTTGCATTTCTGGACAGCCATCATTTCAACACAAACAGTAGAGCTGTCAGGAGCATTTGGTAAAGAAATATCAGAATTCAAATCATGCATTTTCTATCTGTAATTGTCCACTCCTGATCCCAGTGCTGTGTGGTAGGATTGGCCAGCTGCTCTAATAGTCTCAGGACTTCCAAGACTCTATTCTCATGCTTCCCTGTTACTATGCAGCTTATTAAACCAATGAAATTTCTTCGTGTGTGTGTGTGTGTGTGTGTGTGTGTGTGTGTGTGTGTGTGTGTGTGTGTGATGTGTATTGTGGTGTATAGTATGTTTGTATGTGGTATGTGTGTGGTATGCCATGTGTGTAAGGTGTGTGTTGGTGTGTGTGTGTGTGTGTGTATGTGTGTTGTGATGTGTATGTGTGGTGTATAGTATGTTTGTATGTGGTATAGTGTGTGTGTGTGTGTGTGTGTGTGTGTGTGTGTGTGTGGTGTATAGTATGTTTGTATGTGGTATGGTGTGTGTGTATGCCATGTGTGTAAGGTGTGTGTTGGTGTGTGTGTGTGTGTGTGTGTGTGTGTGTGTGTGTAAACCTGGAGCCTCATATATACAAGGGCCAGCACTGCAGCACTAAGCTACATCGCCAGCCCAAGCCAGTGAAAGATCTGCTGGTCCTGATTCTTCTATTATACTATGAACCATCTAAGTAATTTCCAGAAAATAAAAATAAAACAGTACAGAAAGAAATGAAAAGAAAAACAATAACAAACTCAACTGCACAGGTGAACTTCTCAATACTCCTGCCCCAGGGAGAGCAGAGATGGCTGTTAGCCCTGCAGACTCTGACAGATGCTTCGGGAAGAGCCTGGTCTATGGAGGTTTTAAAAAGCACTTTTATATTACTTTTTATCCAAATTTTATATGAAAAAGTAACCTGAAATTTTAAATGGGAGCACAGATAACATTTCCCTCCGCAATTTCAAGGCAGTGTTTTCATTTTCTCTTTTTTTCTTTCACATCGCTCCACTTTCTGCCCAGTTTCTATTTGGCTTCTCTGGCTTCCTGAGGCTGTGAAATGTAATACTGCTCTCTTAGGTGCCATACTCTTCCCTCTCTTATCTGGTTGACTTATTATATGTCCTCTTTAGTACTGAATAGCTAAGGAATGAGCAGGCCACAGGGTCCAAACTGGAAAAATAAAAAAGAGAGAGTATCAGAATATATGGCAGGCACTGGAGAGGTAGCTGGGTTCACAAAGTGCTTGCTGTGCATGCATGAGGACCTGAGTTCAAACCCCAGAAAGCACATAAAAAAAAAGCTAGGCACAGGGTTGTCAAGATTTCTCAGTGGATAAAGGCACTTGCTGCCAATCCTGACAACCTGAGTTTGATATCTAGGTGCCACATGGTGAAAGAGGACAACTGACCTCCACACCTGCACAGTGGCATGTGTGCCCACTGTAGGGTGAGGTTGGGAATAAATGTAATAATATAATTTGTTTCATGCTAGGCATGGTAATGTAGCACATGGTTGTAGAGCCAGCATTAAGGAAAGGGAGAGAGTGGATTCCTGTGTGTCAATGGTCAGCCAACTTAGCTTAATCATCACTGAGAGATCCAGTTTCAAAACCAAACAAAAAAAAGGGGGCACCAGAACACACACACACACACACACACACACACACACACACACACACACACACACACAGAGAGAGAGAGAGAGAGAGAGAGAGAGAGAGAGAGAGAGAGAGAGAGAGAGAGAGAGAGAGAGAGATGAACTAGGTATAGTGGCACATGTCCTTAACCCCAGCATTCAGGAGGTAGACAGTTGGATCTCTAGGATTTTGAGGTGAGCTTGTTCTACACAGCAAGTTACTGGCCAGCCAAGTCTACATAGTGAGACAAGCAATAACATGCACACACTGCTCCAAGCCCACACTGCATGCATACTTCCACTGTCTAGCAGACGTCTGGATTCCATCTGTTCATCTCCCTACATCCCAAAAGATACCTCCATTTTCCTTGTTTTAGCCTTTGTCAGGATGCTGTCTGGATGGACTTGTTCAGTGTGCAGCCTGTCCAGTACATCCACCTTTCCCCTATGCCTTGTCTGGGCTTCATAGCACATTTCTTTTTAGATATCAAATGATATTTATCTGTCTGGATAGGACACAACTGTTCCCATTCATGCACTGAAAGATCTTTTGGGACAATTATAAGTAAACCTGCTAATGTGCTCATGTGCAGATTTTTAATACATTTGCTATCTTTAAATATAAATATATGGATATATATTGATGTATATCTATATAGATATATCTGAAGGGGTAGCTAACAGCAGAGTACTTGTCTAGCATAAATTCAGTTCCAAGCACTGAATAAATAAAGTTGCTCCTGTAGATACTCAAGGATACTCATTAGCAAAATTATCAGCAACTATAGTATAGGCACCTATACTCAAAGGTCTAAGGTGGGGTCTCTCATAGTCCCTGTTGGACCAGGAATGAACAGATATGGGGTGGAGATCATAGGGTAGCAGCCAGCAGCAGCCTCTTCCGAATTATCCAGATTGGTGATACCCTTGTCCTCAGTGGCAAAGCCAAGCATGGGACCCCAGCAGTGGATCACTGGACATTTTCAGTCACACCACCTGTAAGTAACTATGCCCCACCACTGTTTTGGTTTGGGTTTCACAATATACTGTGCTAATTTTCCACACAGGATATGCTTATCCCAAGCTTCAGGAAAATATCTGAGGCAATTTAGTTTTGAGTCAGCCTATGAGTGCTGAAGAATAATTTCTGTAGCATCAGAGAATTGTTTTAACAATTTCATGACATTTTATAACAATGAATTCTTCTGCACAGGGGCCTATCCATTTGGTACATTGCTGAATCTGCAGGTCTCTCTGAAGTACCCAGGCCATGGGAAGTAGGAAGTTGGGATCAAGAGAAGAAATGGCATATACCAGGGCCACAGGGAAACAAGGAGGAAACCCACTTTAAGTGATAACTGCCAAGAACAATAGGTAGAAACTGGCCAGGCAGTTTTAGGGCAGGGACCTCAAAATGAACAGTTCTGATTCTTGTCCTTGGCCAGAAGCTGAAAATGCCCCAGGGTCTATTCTGGACAGAATCCAGAAATGGCAAGAGTGGCTGGGGGCAGGGGCTGAATCCTGGTCTGGTTTCTCGTTATTTCTTCACAGCTAGAGTATACCTGCATGAAGGTTTGAGTGAAGGGGTGACCCAAATGGTGCACAGACGTCCATGGGTAGGCCAACTAGACAGATCAGCTTACCTCTCCCTGCCTACAAAAAGCTCCTGTACAGTTAATGGCAACCCATCTGTTGGACCCACTCCTGATATACTGGAGCCCTGCTGTTCCCCGCCTCTTGTGTTCTCACCTGTAAACTGTATATAATAAATTCCTTCCTAAACTCCTTGTCTGTGAAATCCATTCTAGTTCAGGAGATTAAGGATCCAGAAGCCACTGTCCTTGCCTGTGGTGGCTTTGGTAGCTGTTTAATTGTCCAGGACTCAAGCACCTCAAGTCATGTTTAACTAAGGTGAGAAAGCCACTGTCACTCTCAGGGGGAAGCCTCACTATTTTCTTCTCAAATCATTACTACCTCAGGAGATGTAAACATTTGCAAAACAGCTAGCATTTCTAATAAAACCAATTCCCTGGCAATCTTCCTTACAACTTTTCATCTGTTCAGCACACACAAGGATAATAATTGTAGGTTTTCTAGACAGAGTTTATATAGATCCTACCAGGAATAAAGATCATGGGCTATATATTTCTTAGCTCTTAAGAGACAAGATTTAAAACTTCCCTTGTGATAAATCCTTATCTTATTTGACTAGCTATATTTCTTAAGAGCTAAGAGATATATATTAATTAAAACAAGGAATCTCCATGCTGGAAAGATGGCTCAGTGATTAAGAGAACTTATTCTTGCAGAGGACTGAGTTCAGTTCCTCGTTACAACCACCTATTAACTCCAGCTAGGGGATCTGACGACCTCTTCTGGCCTAAGTGGGCATTGCATCCATACACATAAATTTTTCTTAAAAATTTAAAAAAGAACTCTGCCTTAGTTTATTTGTTCACCCATTAAAATCCCACTTATACTGCAAGGCATAAAATTAAAACAATTTGTTATTTTTCCTCCAACTACTTCTCTGGTATGTTATATTTGTTTTGTTTTGTTACCCTCTGATTTTAAAATTAATTCATTTACTACATTTTCAAAATACTTTGGTTTGTGTGAGTACAAGAATATTTCTTATTAAATATCATCAAATAATATTTTACAACATAAAAATATGTATTTTAATTACTTTATTTTTAATTTATATATTATTTGTGTGTGTGACAGAGGAAAGAAGGGGGTTACCACAGAGTGCTTGTGGAGATCAAAAGACAAACTTTTGGGGGTCAGGTCTCTTTTTCAACCTTCATGTGGGTTCTGGATACTAAAATTAGGTTGGCAGGCTTATGTAGCTGGGCCATCTCACCAACCACAATAAAATCTGCATTTTTTTTTTTAATTTTAAATTTAAGAGAATGGCGTTCTGCTATTATTGTCAGATTAACATAGTATATAGGCAGCAGTGGGAAACTCATTTGTACTATAAAAGTTTTCTATTAGAGTTAATGTCTGTTCCTCAGGTCTCTGGCCTCCACCCTTTCTTTCTCTTCCATTCCGTTTGGTTTTTCAGAAAGAGCAATAAGGAAAGTGCGCCTGCCTGGTTGGTACTTGGCCTCTGCATTTGATATTCATGAGCTTCTAGAAACCTAGATTCATCCCCTGCTGCGTTTGAGCCACACTGTAGAATGCAGGCTTCTGACGGGGGGGGGGAGGGGGGCGCTGCAGATTGTAGGGGACCAGTGTTTTCCCACAGAAATGACCCTTTCTCTGATTTTTTTGCCAGCACTTCTTGGAGACTTGACTGCTGCCTCCTGACTGCTGCCCCAAAGCTGTCAGGTTGGTAAGAAGAAATCTCTGAAAGCTGGCCACCTGCTGAGCCCAAGTGTGTGCCTCACAAAAGTCAATATTTTCAGCTTTCCCGTAGCCCTGGCATGTTTAAAGGGCTTTCTAGTGTACATCCTTTGATTGTGAGGGAGTGCTGGAAAGGAAAATGGCTTTCATCTTTTGTCTGTAGAGAGTGGAAAGCAGAGTTGCTCTGGTCTTGTCTTCACCAGAGCCTTTCCTTAGAAGTTGTTTCATTTAAAAACCATTGTAAGAGCAGTGACAAAAAAGCATAAGACTAGAAAAATTTGCATTCACTAATGTTTTAGGGTGCACAGCATAGTGAGGGTTGGCTGAGGAAAGAAGGCAGTTCAAGACAAAATTTCAAGGCATATGTGGCAGCAGGAAAGTCCGGCCTCTTCTGATGGACTGAACCTCAAACAGCCATACAAAGGCATATTTACTGATTGTTACATAAAGTACTTCCTAATACCAAGTACATACCAAGTATATACCAAGGTCCCTAATCTAATTTATATGTCTTACTAAAAGAGCACTACCACTGCTCTGCCTTAGTTCAGCTTTTTGAGACAGGTTTTTTTCTAGCCCAGGCTGGCCACCGTCTCATTGTATATCCAAGATGACCTTGGACTCCTAACCCTCCTGCCTCTACCTCCCAAACTCTGTGATATAAGGTGAAGGCTACCATACCCAGCTTCTCTTTGTTGACAGGTGTGGCTATGGGCGACTTTAATCCTGGAACTCAGGAAGCAGAGGACAGCCTGGTCTACACAGCAAGTTCCAGACCAGCTAGACCTACATAATGAAACCTCTGGCTCCAAATACTGCGATTTTAAGATTTATTTTTTATATGTATATTTGTTTTGCCTACATGTATAATGTGAAGTACATGTATATTATGTATGTAAAGCCCTAATGACTGAGCCATCTTCCTAGCTCCTTACATAAGTTTCAAACATAGCATTTTATACCAGTATTTCTTTAGAGAAAAGAACGTCTATATTAGACTAATCCCACTTGTGATAGTTGGAATGAGAAATGTCCTCAAAGGCTCTGGCATTTGAGCACAGGGTCCCCAGTTGGTGGTGCTGTTTGGGGAGGTCATGGAAACTTTAGGAGGTTCAGCTTGCTGGAAAAGTCCATCAGTGGAGGTGGGCTATGAGCCTATATAGCCTTACCTCATTTCCTGTTCATTTTCTCTGCTTCCTATGTGTAGAAGAAAATGTGATCAGCCACCTTCCAGCTCCTGCCACCAGGCCATTCATTCCCCACCACAATGGACTTTATCCCTCTAGAATCTTAAGTCAAAATAAACCCTTTCTCTAAACTGCTTTTGGTCATGGTGTTGAATCACAGCAACAGCAAAATAACAACCTTAACAGAAATGATTCTTAGCTTGCACAGTATTGTTTTTCTATCAGTAGGATAGGATACTGTTACAATCTGAATGCTGGTGTCTCTTCAAACTTCAAGAGTTAAAAATCCACTCCTCACTGAGAATGGCAGTACACACCAAAAAAGGAATGATAGCCCTCCAGGTCATGGCACTAGGTGAGTGAGGACTCTGGGAGGTGATTTGGCCCTGAGAGTAGAGGCCTCATAAACAGAAGCAGCACTTTTAAAAAGATATGTTTTTAAAGCTATTTGCTTGTGTCATTGTGTGGGAACGTGCATGTGTGAATGAAGTGCTGATGGAGTCCAGAACAGGGCAACGGATCTGGAGCTAGAGTTACAGGCAGTTATTAACTTCCCAACAGAAGTGCTGGGAACTGGATTCCCTCAAAGAGCAGTGCACACTGTGAGTCAGCTTTCCAGGCCCCAGCTACTGCATCTTTATACTGCCTGTGGAAACACAATACAAAAGAGAAGGGCTATCTGTGAAGGGCAGACCTGAGTGTGGAGTCATCATCCTTGGACTTCCAACCTGCAGAAGCTGAGAGATTAACATCTACTGTTTATAAACCACACAGCTACTGTCTTGTGTTACACAGCCTTGGTCAGACTAAGAGACTGCAGGAACACATGAAATGATCCATTTGATTCTTGTTTGAATAGCCTTGGGCCCTATGATAGTTAATTTTACCATCTTGCTAAGGTTAAGAGCCACCATAGAAACTAATCTGTGGGCCTTTCTGTGAAGAATTATCTATCTATATTATGTAAACTGAGGTGGGAAGATCCACCCTAAATGTGGGCAGCATCAGGCCATGCTAGGATGGCAGGTTGAATGAAAGGAGAAACAGCCTAGATGCAAAGTCACCAGTACTCTCACCATCCGGCCCCATGGCATCTGTGCCCAGATGGACTGTACCATTCAACTGTGAGCCAAAATAAACTCTTGCCTTCTTACATTTCCCTTTCAGGTATTTTTGTCAGAGCACTAAGACAGCAAATGATGCAGCTCTACTAATGGACTACCAACATGTACATAAGTAAGCCAGAATATCCAACTGGTTTCAGGCTTGAGTGGGATTAGGGTCATATTGACCAAAAATTATTTAGCCTACTTCTTATCTTCCTGCTAGATTTTTCTTAACTTTTCCTTTTTATAAGAATTTCAGGCTTATAAAAATGCATAAATAGTCGGGCGGTGGTGGCACATGCCTTTAATCCCAATACTTGGGAGGCAGAGGCAGGCGGATCTCTGTGAGTTCGAGGCCAGTCTGGTCTACAAGAGCTAGTTCCAGGACAACCACCAAAGCCACAGAGAAACCCTGTCTTGAGAAAACAACAACAACAAAAAATGCATAAATAGGAAAATATCGTATAATACATTCATGATTCATGGAGTCACAATGCATGCCACACTTCCTCTGTCCTCTCTGATCTGGCCTATCTTTGCATTGTAGTTGACTAAAAGCCCATTTTCAACTTTGATTACAGGCTTCATCCATATGGGACTAACTGACCACTCTTTCCTGTTGGCACAAATTCACCAAAGTGTCACAGGGGACTGAACAGGCAACCACTAAAATGATACTGGGAGTGGTACTGCTGCCCTGTGTTGGGAGAGACAATTAAACAAAGATTCTGGGACTGAGCTTGAATACCAGGTCCAAAAGAGCTGATCAAACCAAAGCGGAGTCAGTCATGGTAAGTGCCAGACAGGGCAAGAGAAGGTGTAAAAGAAGCCGAAAGGTCCCACAGGTAAAAGCAGATTCCAGTTCACCTAAGCTAGCCAAATAAGGAAATCCTAAGTAAATAAATAAACAAATAAGTAAAAGTTGAGCTATGGTTCTTCTTGTGTTCCCTTCTTAGGAAGCCAAGTCCTGCTCTTACTGCCTGTATAAAGTGAGGACATGACCACTCCAGGGTATGGCTGAGGAGGTTTTTGTTTTTTTGTTTGTTAGTTTTTGTAGATATGAGGGAAAGTACAGCCAGAGGCATCTGGAAGAGTCCAGAGCAAGGGAAGTGGTATATTGAACTTGGTCAGTAGAGTGGACCAGGCCATGAGAGGAGGAGGAGAGGGGAAAGAGAAAGACAAAAGAGAGGACCAAGAAAGAGAGGCAAGAGGGGCCATGAGGACCAACAGAACTCATGGCCAAAATGACAGGGTTACATAGAAATAAGAAGCTGGGGTAACAGCTGGAGAAGTTCAGGGAAGGGGGTGGGGTGAGAAATGCTAAGAGGAGCCACAGGTACTGACTGAGCCTGGAGGCCAGCAGGCACTTTGGTATGTTAATAGGCACCATTTAGCCCTTTGTCTGAGTTTCTTTTGCACCTGACACTGCTTAGTGACAGCTCTCAGGAGGTTTAGAGAAAGCTACCTCAATCCACATATTCCCAATAATAGCTAATTACTTGTAATTTAAACATTTTTTTTAAAAAAGATAGGGTCTCTATGCAGTCAAAAGTGGCTTCCAATTTCCAGTCCTTGTCCCTCAGGTGTATACCACCACACTCGACAATTTTATCTTTTGACAGAAGCAAAAGGAGACAATAAAAACAAATTCCCTCTGAAGCAATGGTTCTCAATCCGTGGGCCGTGACCCCTTTTCGGGTCGTGACCCTTTCACAGGGGTCGCCTAAGAGCATCAGAAAACACAGATTTTTTCATTACAATTCATAACAGTAGCAAAATTACACTTCTGAAGTAGCAATGAAAATAATTTTACGGTTGGGGGGTCACCAAAACATGAGGGACTGTATTAAAGGGTCGCAGCATTAGGAAGGTTGAGAGAACCTTCAGAAGGCTAGCAAAATCAGGCCGAGAGAGCATTCCCACTTCCTAAAGAGGAAAGGGACACTGCCTAATAAGTCATCAGTGTCTCTCAGCCAGTTAGGAAAAAACAAAAACAAAAACAAAAATAAAAACAACTCCCTAAAGTCCATTCTAATCCCCAAGCATACTCCTCAATTCTAGGTTGAGTCCCTCTAATTTTTAGTGCCGTGTTTTTATTTAGCTCGTGAAAGGATTATGGTCTTCATGGTGGAACAAAGGGATGGACTACGGGTAGAAGAATTATGTAAATTTGGTTCATATTTTAAAAAATAAGGTGAAGGACTGACTGAGGTGGCACGCCCAGTAATCCCAGCACTCGGAGAGACTGAGGCAAGAAGACTGCTAAGAGTTGTGGGCTAGAAAACAAGGCCCTGTCTCAAAACAAAAAAAAGAAAAAAATCCAGGGGCTATAGAGATGGCTCAGTGGTTAAGGACATTTGCTCTGGCAGAGGACATGGATTTGGTCCCCGACACCCACATGGTGGCTCCTAACCACATATAAATCCTGCTCCTGGGGTCCTGACGCCCTCCTCCGGATGTTCACTGGCAGGCGCCAGGCCAGGCACGCACGTGGTGCACATATGTACACTGCACGCAAAACACTCACACACGTAACATACATAGGTATCAAAAAGAAATAAAAGAAAACGAAAGCCCAGTTTAACCAAAGAAGTTGCTTTTAATGTCTAGTGCTTAGGGCGACTAGAGGAGACCTTTGCCATCAGACCAGCTGGCTCTTGCAGGCTGGGATCCTCCGGCCCCCTCCCCCCTCCCGGCAGCCCTTGCGCGGGGAGGCGGGCCCGCATCTGGCTCGCCCACTCTCCGAATTCTCTTTGGCGGGAGTTTTGAAGAGCCGGGCGCACGCAGAGGCTCCAGAAGCCGGCTTCCTGCTCCACGGTGCGGGGCTGGGTGGGGGTCCACGAGTGGGTCTGCGTGGCTGAGAGCACAGGGTCCCCCTATAGGGTCACCGGAGGGCGCGGGCCCAGCCCGCAGACGCAGCGCTGATCAGCGATCGCCCTGAAGCCGCCGTGCGGCGGACCGACTCTAGCCAGGGCGCCGCCCGCAGTCGCCGGGTGCCGCAGATAGCTTCAGAGGCTTCCTGGAGGGAGCAAGGACTTTGCTGCGGTGTGTCACGGAGCCTAGAGTACGCGAAGAGGGAAGGAAAGAAACCGGAGTCGCTTCCACCACACACGCCCGGTCCCGAGCCCCCGGGGGCGCGGCCTGCGCATGCGCACCCCTCTGCCTTCCTGCCCGCGCACGCTCGGTCCGGTCGCACGCCGGGTCATGGAGACCTCGGGAGCCGCTGGGGGCGCCTTCCTGAAAGGTGAGGAGACACGCCCAGTGGGGGGGGGGTTGTCTGCCTGACGCGTGCTCGGAAGCCCTTCCTGGGCCACCTGGGTCCTCTTGACTCAGGGTCCTAACCAAGTTGTGTGGACCATCCACCCTAGTCTCTATGTGGCCTTCACCTCTCTCGGAGTCTCTGCCATGGCACCTATGGCCCCCTCTCCCCGCCCACTGTGCGTCCTGAGCGCTGGGTAGCTGGCAGGAATCAGGTCCTATCTTAGCTTTCTGAGAACGTCATCTCTAGGGCTTGGGCACTTGTGGGAAGAGCAAAAGTAATTCTTTTAGTAATAATGAGAGTGGCCTCTCGGTGGGCCCTACTCAGAGCTGACACTTGTGGAACGCTTACTTTTGTCGTGCCAAAAACTCCCTTCATTTCTCTGGTAAGGAGAGCAAGGCTTGTTCCTCCTTTGCTTAGTAGGGTCCTCACGGTTGAGCCCCCAGGATGCCTGTTCACGGGCATGACTCCACAAACTGAGGGCTGTGCTGTGCTGATGCTGGCAGAGTTTGGCTTTGAGGAAAGCTCTGTGTGAAGGGACTTGGAGTGTGAGAGCTGAAAGAACAGACAGACCAGCTGTTTGCACAATTCTGTTACCAGGGGTGACTGTTTTTCTAGTGTTACTATAGTATTTTGTAACAGAACCAGGTATTGCATTTGTTTCACCACCATTACTTAGAAGTGGGACTCTTGAAGAAAAAATAATTTGGTTTTGGAGACAGTCAGTCTCTAACCAATGCTAACCTACAATACTTCTTAGGCAGCTGAGGCTGACCTTGACTTTCTGATCCTCCTGCCCTAGAGATGGGATTAAAGGTGTGGGCTTCCATACCTTGTTTGTGTTGTAGTAGGCTTAAAACCCAAGACCTACTGCATGCCAAATAAGCAGTCTACCAACTGTGCTGCATCTCCAGCCCTTCTTCAGAGTTTAGATGTGAAAAGCAATGAAGAATGGCAGGTGAAAACTATATGCATCTAATTTCCTTCTCCATATATTCTTTTTTAAGACAAGGTCTCCTGCAGCCTAAGCTGGCCTCCAACTTGCTCTATAGCTGAGACTGGCCTAGAACTCTTGATCCTCTTGCCTAATCCCTAAATGCTAAGGTTACAGGCATGTGCTAATATGCTCCACAAACAAAATTTTACTATAACAAAGCTATATTGGATTGTTAAACTACTGCCTATGTTATGGCCATGAAATTGAGTTGTTGGAAGATAGTGTGGCCCAGAAAGCCTGGAATAATTACTGTTTCTTTACAGAAAGCAGAATTCAGGATAATTAAGCCCAGGTTAGGAAGATTTTAAGTACCACCAAAGTAGTAGCAGTGACAATATTTTGAATAGATTCCTAATAGAAATTTTCATATATTTTCTTAACATAAATAGAACTAGAGAAAAACACAATTTCCAGTGTGTATTTCCTCCTGCTAATGTCTTGCTTATTTTCAGATGTTGTGGCCTATGTTGAAGTATGGTCTTCCAACGGTACAGAAAATTATTCAAAGACATTTACAAAACAACTTGAGGATATGGGGGCAACGGTAAGAAATTAATATCAGAATGATTGATAGCCCGCTGGTATTTTCTTGTTAGGGGAGCTGTTCCTTAGAACATGAAGGACATGGCAGTGGGTGAGTGGTGGGAGACAAAACAAAGAAATGAAATAGGAGTTGGGCAGTAGTGCTTACAGAGCAGATGGTTTTGGAGAGTGTGAGGAGAAATCTAGGAGGAAGCAGGAATCTGGCATTGATTCTGTAAGGACTGGTACTTGGAGACAAAAGAATAAAGATACAGGAGAATGCAAGTTCCTAAGGGAAGGCTGTGGCCTTACTTACTGGAAACATCTCATAGCCACTTGACTATCCATATCTACAGCTTGAGGCAGTCACAGCTATAGATTGTGATGTGGCACCAAGATCTCTGGGATCAGGAGAAAATGTTGGCCTTACTCAGATTCCGATTAGAGTGAATAGTACTGAAGGAGGTGGCCTTTTGAATATTTAAGGACCAGTGATGGCCTGACCACCAAGCCAGGAACAAGAGAGAGAAAAATGTGGAAGCAATTTTGGAAGAATTTAAAAGGTGGGGATTCAGCCAGGTGTTGGTGATTTACTCCATTAATCCCAGCATTTGGGAGACAGAGGCAGGTTAGTTTCTGGTTCAAGGCCAGCCTGGTCTACATAGTGGGTTCCAGGACAGCCATAGCTATAGCTACACAGAGAAACCCTGTTTCAAAACACAAACAAACAAAAACAAAAGATGGGGATTCAGAACAAAAGAGCCCCCAGGAAAGGTAAAATATACTTGAGGTTTACAAACTCTTAAGGGGATTTTCTTAGTTCACTTTCCCATTATAGAGATAAAGGGGTTTTGAGGTGAGTCTAAGAACCCTGGCTTAGGGGGAAATGGAGACAGTGCTCTGGTAAGGAGTTTTGCTTTGAACAAAGTGTGCTTACAAATTGGTCTTCAGGGACCGCTCACTGATAGGCTACATGAAGTGGATAAAGTAGGTGACAGGATAGATAACTCAAGGCAGTGTAAGTAAGCATTGGTGTTAGAGCAGTACCTGCCTTGCTCAGCCACCCTAATCCATGTGAAGTTAGGTCAAAGACTTAGAATAGCGGAATAGGCACAGATGAGCTGCCACCTATAATGGAGTTAAAGCCTATTATACCCCTGTAAAAAAGAAAATCTTGTCAATTGAAAATGTATTTAATCACACAGCTTAGCCCTGTGTGTATGGAACAGTGGCTCTTTGGACTGATTGAGAATTGCTGTTCTTTGCATCATGAGATGTAACCCATATCCTACAGTACATAGCCAGCTTACAAAATACCATTTCCCATGACCTCAAAATAAAACAACCCTAAGTAAAACCCTGATAAACCAGGGACTTTCTGTGTGGAAGGCCAATGTATTTTCCATTGAAGAGGCACAGCATGTTTTGTTACATTGACATGTGAGACACCAAGTAGAGTTTCATTTTAGGAAGGTCGGAGTGTAAATTCTGGCTCATGCATCTGTGTAGATATAGTCTGTGGCAGCCCAATCCAAGGTGTGGGATTTTTTTTCCAGATCATCTTCTGTTAAAGGCATACAGGTGCTGTTTATTGTCTGATAATGTGAAAACCTCGGGGGTAGTGTCCCCAGCTGCTAGGCTGAGCTCTTTCTGATTGCCTTGAGAATGATTGTGCACAAACGTAACACCTGTGCATTGTTTAAAAAAAAACAAACAAAAAAATTACTACTCTACAGGCTGTGAGATCTGTAATGAAGTCCCAGAGAAGCCAGCTGTCCTTTGCTCTGTGCTCCTTTTGTGCTGGGAGAGAATTCTTAGTCTCACGAATACTACTACACCATCAGTGAGCTAGGTCCCTAGTCTCTTTGTGGTTCTGGAAAGATAATCATTTAAAAAAGTTTTTAAACATGTGGGTGGAGGACAAGAGCACATGGCATATATGTGGTCAGAAGACAGCTTGAGGTCGCCTCCTACCATGCAGTGCCTGAAGAACACGTGTAAGTCATCAAGCTTGCTGGTGCAAGTGCCTCCCTTTACCCACTAAAGCATGTCACCAGACCCCAAATGTTGTTTTTAATCTCTTCCTTTTTATATTTGCTTTCATATTTCCAGTGTACAGTACTTTCTAAGGTGGATAAAGTCCAAGAACACCATCCTTATTCCCCCCCAACCACAGGATGCCTGAACTTACAGATAGTACAAAGCCCTATCTATGCATACACACCCATGAGCTGGCCCAGTAGTACAGGACAGTATCCCAGCTACTTGAGAGAATGAGGCATATAACCAAGATGAAAGTACCTTATCAAATCCTGTATCACAGTTTAAAAAAATAAAAACAGAAAGGGTTGGAGATGTAGATATAAGATTTAGTAGTAGAATACCTGCCTAGCATGCTTAATACCATAGGTTCAAGCCTCTCCAGTGCTGGGATTACAAGCATGAACCACCATGTCTGACTTTTTACACAAATTCAGCAAATCAAACTTGCAGTTGGTTTTTGTTTTGTTTTGTTGTCTCTTTTACTTTTGGGAGGACCTGCCACCCAGCTCCAAATAAATACACAAATAGTTGAACTTGGGTTCTCTAGAAGAGCAGCCAGTGCTCTTAACCACTGAGCCATCTCTCCAGCCCCCATTACCAGCTTTTCTTAAATTATCTTTTGCCTCTGGGCTTTTCTTTTTCTCTATTCTGTATACCTTTCTTTACTTCTTACTCTTTGGCTTGCTGTGTATCTGGCCCCTGTTATCCTCCTCCTTCCTCTTGCTTCTTCTCTTTTTCCCAGATTTCTCATCCCATTTATTCTCTCTGCCTGGCAGCCCTGCCTATCTTTTTCCTGCCTTGCTATTGGCCATTCAGCTCTTTATTATACCAATCTGGTGTTTTAGACAGGCACAGTAACACAACCTCACAGAGTTAAAGACAAATGCAACATAAAAGAATGCAACACATCTTTGCATCATTAAACAAATGATCCACAGAATAGACAAATGTAACACATCTGAAAATAATATTCCATAACACAAACCAAGGATATCAGTATTTGCAAAGCAGACACTTTACGACTGAGCCACCTCCCCAGTCCCAAAAGGCATATTTTGACGTGGCTGTATGTATGACTCGACTTAGTATTTTAGCTGATTGAAAAATATTATCATGCAGTCTTTGTCCCTGAAGGAATGTATTCATTACCTTTTTACACAAAGTCTCACTATGCCACGTATTCAGTCTCATAGTGATCCTCCTACCTCAGTCTCTGAAGTGCTAGGATTGCAGGCTTGTGCCACCGTGCCCAGCTTCTACATTATCTTCTGACTTCAGATTGCTATTCGTTAGTGTCTGATCTAGTTGTTACTTCTCATTGCTTGAAATGATGGCATGTGTACTGGATAGTTTTATGTCAGCTTGACACAAGCTAAAGTCATCTCAGAGGAGGAAAGCTCAATTGAGAAATTACTCCATTAAGTTCAGACTATAGGTAAGCCTGTAGTGTATTTTCTTAATTAGTGATTGATGGAGGCGGGTCCAGCCCATTGTGGGAGGTGCCACCCCGGGCTGGTGGTCCTGAGTTCTTTAAGCAAGCCAGTGGGAGTAAGCCAATAAGCAGCACTTGGGAGACAGAGGCAGGCACATTCCTGAGTTCAAGGCCAGCTTGTTCTACAGAGTTCAGGACATCCAGGGCTACACAGAGGAACCCTGTCTCTGGGAAGAGAGAGGAGAAGACAAACCCTTTCCTTCCAAGTTGCATTGGTCGTGATGTTTTGTTTCTTAACAGCAATAGTTAGTAACCAAGCCAGGTTATGTGATTGGTGTGGAGCATTGCTCACGCTTGTGCCATGCCTTACAAGGGTCTTTTGATCCAGAATGCAGGTCTTTTTATAATTTGTTTCATTTCCCCAATTTGTTATATTTTAACCCCATAACTTGGGATCATGATCTGTGTTTTTTATGGTCCTGGCTTTCCCTGTTACCTATTCTCTGTTTGCTCTGTTGCTGGGGAGATTTTCTTTACCTGGCTGTCTACTGTTTCTATGGATTTTTTTTTCTATTCTTAAATTTGTAGTAACTTTAGGTCTTGACTCCTTTGAATTATCTGATCTTATCACATAAATATTACATTGTCTCAAAATACTGTTTTTAATTTTAATTAGATACTTATTCTCCTTACTGTTTCCTCCAAATTATACTGTCTCTCTTTAATGTAGAGGAATTTTATTTATTTATTTATTTATTTATTTACTGACTTAGTGAGAGAGGGTCTCATGTACTTAGGCTGGTCTAGAACTGGCTATGTAGCAGAAGATGGCCTTAACTATGTGGTTCTCCTGTCTCCACCAAAGCACTAGGATTACAGGTGTTTACCACCATACCTGGCTTTTAAAAACGGTGGGAGGATAGAACCCTGTTCTTTGTGTGTGCTAGGCAAGCACTCTACCAACCGAGTTATGCCCACAGCCTAACCATGGCAAGTTCAAAAAAATGTAAGGTGTGTGTGCCTATGCATGTGCCCCACATGCCACAACTCATGTGTGGAGGTTAAAAGATGAAGATTGTTTTCAAACATCCTTGTTGTGTCTCCCAGTCTTTTCAGCTGTAAATAAGCGGTGCCTTCTCCTATCCATTTTTCTTTTCCTTGCACTTTATCCTCAGGGGCTCCTCCTGGTTTGGTCTTCCCCATTCTCTTTATCCTTGAAGGATTCCTACTCTGTTCTATGCTTAGAAGCTTTATTGTTGGAGTAAGGGTGACAGGAGCTGAAGCTTTATTGGGAGGTAAGAGTGACTTGAACGCCAACCCTCATTCTGATTGCAGCAAATGTATTTTGGTGAGGAGAGATTGAGACAAGGTCTTACTATGTAGCTCTGGCTGACCTGGAACTCTGTGTGGATGAGGCTGACCACAAATTCAGAGAGAGCCTCCTGCTTGTGCCTCCTAAGGTCTAGAATCAAAGTTGTGTACCAACATGCCATGAAAAAACAACTTTCCACATCCACCACAGTATTTTTTTTCTGGTGCATTGTGACAAGTGAAATTCTTGGGTAAGGGTTTTGATCATTTCATTTTGACAAATTTTGAACAATGTTCTTTTTGATCACTTTATTTAAGAAATTATGAATAGATAGCAGTGAGTTATTTGTTTTTTGGATTTTGTCCACAGGTTTCAAAAACTTTGAACAAGCAAGTGACCCATGTGATCTTCAAAGATGGGTATCAAAGTACCTGGGACAAAGCCCGTAAGACAGGGGCAAAGCTGGTTTCCGTCCTCTGGGTTGAAAAGTAAGTAGTTGTCCTCTATTTTTCTCCTACGGTTTTCTAAGACTGGTCAAGATCTAGTTTTAAGGCTTTGCCTGGGTCAGAATTTGATAATATTTTATTTTCATCTTTCCTTGGCCTTCTTTGGAGGCAACTACCTTAATAATCTTTAAGTCTTAGTTTCTGCAGCTGAAAAATAGATGAAGTGCTGTTTCCGTGTAAAGAGAGGGTGAGTATGAAGGCCTAAGGCAGCCGTGTGCCTTGGATGTGCAGGAGACATGGAGAGTGTGACAGAGCACTGTGTATTGTTGCTGTTAACATTAGGTAGCATTAGGTTGTCATAGTAGGAGCTTATTTTTCTCACAGCTCTGGAAGCTGTATACTTCAGACGTCTGTTGCTTTATACCTCTACTTGGTGAAGCAGAAAAATTTGTGTGGACATTGAGTACAACTGCTTTCTGCTTTTAAGTGTCTTAATTGGCTTATCAAATTTGGGTAGCCAAACTGGATTTCGGGCACAGATTGGAACCCCCAAGTGTGATAACAATCCCAGTACTCCCAACTTGGGGTCTAAAGTCAGGGGAGGGGGATAGAGGCAGGAGGAGGATCAGAGTTCAAATTCATCTTCTACTATATAAGAAGAGTTGTTTGAGACAGTGTGGACTCTGAGACCCAGTCTCCAAGAAGGAAAAAAAAAGCCCTTTGTATTAGAGATGCAGGAAATGCATAACTGGTCTGATATGACATTTTTATTTAATTCCTGTTTCTAGTCAGAATCATTGGACCTCTGTATACATTACTGTTCTATAGATATGTCTTTCTGCAGGTTTAAATGCCAGAAATTGGGTTTTTAGCTCAAAGGGGCTTGTACATTTGTGGTAGATAGTACCAAATTTTACTGGAAAGAATACTTTAATTTCTACTCTTTCAAGGAATATGAAAAGCTATGTCTTAATTTGTCAGTAAAAAGTATTGTTTTTATTCTAATTTTTTCTAACTTTAAATGAGCTGAAATGACCTCTGTTAATCACTGGTCTGACTTCTCTTTTTAACTGCCCAGGGTCACTCATCAGTTTTTCTTTGGCTGTGGTCATCTAATGTGGCTTCTAATGTCCCATTGTGCAGGGTCTATTGGGCACCAGGTTTCAGACTGTAACAGGCTCTGGTGAAAATGACCTTTCCTTTGGACAATAGAAAATTTTATATCTAAGAAAACAAAAGATGAAGACAGAGTAATTAAAGATCAACCTGGCTGTCATCTCCTGGGTCTTTTGGAGAATATTGTTCATAAGTTAAAATTTTAAAACAGTCACTAACACACATTAAAAAAAATTGAAATTCATCCATTAACTGTTATCAGTCTCTTAAAGGAAGGTCTAAGACTGCTTGCTGCAGATCTAGGACCTAGGCCTGTGGAGGAGTGACGCTTAGGAGTCAGTGAGGCTGGCAAGTGCATGAAGATGCAAGGGACAGAGAACATGAGGAACTTGCAGGGACCACTTTACAAAGCAGTGCGTGACAGAGTGGTGATCAGCAAGTCCACTGCTGTAAGACTCATTATCTGGCTACCCTTTGCAGAGTCTCGGCATGCCTCTAGCTAGTATGTGCATCCTCTTAGAAGAGGTAAGATGGATGTAGGTGGCATTAGGCTTACAGAAGGTCGAGAGCAATTTGGCTTCTAATGTGACATGAAAAATGGGCCTGGCAAACTTCAGGTGACTAGCAGACCCTATTGTATTTCCACAAATGCCTTTCTTTGTACAATTGCATATTTGCCTTTCCTTTTTTAGCACCTAGTTCAGCTATAGTTTCCTCCAACAATATTCTAAGAACATAGTCCTGTGTCCTGTAATGATTCTGGTCTGGATCCCACCAGCCTGGGGAACGATGGAGACTGGTGTGGAGCCACTCTGATTTCTTCTGACCCTCACTGGGTACAGCCTGTATTCAGTACCTGGAACTCAGATCCTAGTCCAGCTCCACAGCTCCACCTGTGTTTTCTCTGCATAGACACCCTTCAAACACTCCTTCCTGTGCTCTTCCTTGAGTCCCAGGGGGATAGCTGTGCTAGCCAAGTGAATTTTCAGATATGCCCAGTACCCAATGCCATATGCCCCTGTTCAAAAATAATACACTGTTGCTTAGGTGCCTCACTGATTGTTTTAAGGGGTAAAGGGCAACAGTTTGGAGGCTGTGAGGGAGCAGCCGGGCTGACCCTGGTGAGAGTGGGAATTATAGGTTATCTCTTAGGGAGAAGCCTTCCTAGTGGGAAGGAAGCCACTGTGGCCTCCCTGGGCTACAGACATTGTTGTCCTGACAACTTGAAACACTGTTTCGCCTTGGCCACTAGATGGGGTGCTGTTGTTACCATTTTGCATTTCTGAAAAATACTAGAAGTCTAGCTTTTAGACTTCTAGTATTGATGGGGTGCCAGGTAAATGTGAAGCTTTTTGTTATCAGTGCAGTTTGGTTTTTATTATTTTTAATTACATGTCTGTGTGGGTATGTGCATGTGAGTTGTTACCCAGGGAGGCCAGAGGCATCAGATCTCTTTGGAGTTGGAGTTAGAGCCGGTTGTAACCTGCCTGACATACACACTAGGACTGGAGTTCCAGTCCACTGGAAAAACATTACATGTCTTTAACTACTGTCTCATCTCTCTAGACCTTGTTTTTGTTTTTGAGACAAGGTCTTGCTTTGTAGCTTGAGCTGGCTTGGATATATATATCTCATGCTGGCCTTGAACTCACAGAGAGTCACCTGCCTCTGCCTTCAGAGTCCTGGGATTAAAGATGTTTATAATAGTGCCTAGTTCAGTGTGAGTTTTTACTGAGTAGCTTCATACCTTAACACCTGTGTGATCATGCAAGTCCCTTTCCTATATTTGTTACTGACATCATGTTTTACTTCATGTATGAACTGACTAAATTCTGAATCTGAGCCTGTCACTCCTATAGGTGAGTTATTGAGATACTTAATCTAAAGTTAGGCAAAACATATCTTCTATAACTGTCCCCTAGACCAGGCACAAGTTTTGCTGATAAGAATCAACCCTTTCCCCAAACTATTAGCTATAAAACATGTTTATAATAATTTTACAAACTTGGACAGTTGGTCTGTGAGCTAAACTTAGTTTGTAACCCAGAAGGGAGGTGGCAGTGCTTACACACTAGACCTGGTGCAGACATCCCCAAACTATCTGACCTCGTCCTTACAGTGACTGGGGTATTCTATATGTGGTAATAGGATCCCTAGGTTCAGTTTCTCTCATATTCAGAGGAGTTCCCACCAGTTCCCTCCTTTTACTGACATTTTTCTTGAGTGAGAACAAGCTGGTAAGAACAACTCAGGATTAAACTCATAACCAGGCTAGAGAAGAAACACTTCAGAGACATTTCCCTCCTGCTGCTCTTTGACCACTCTTACTAGCTTTTCTCGTTTGTTTTGTTTTTTTCCCCTTTCATCTCCAACCTTCTCTCATCTGATCATGTATGTATCTGTAGCTCAGGTTGGGTAGCAGTCTTTGTGCCTCTGCCTTCCCAATGTACTGGCACGAGCCAGTACACCCAGCTCTTCTGTTAGGACCATTCCTAAAGCTATGGGCTTCTGGAGGCTTAAATAATGGGATTGTTACTTAAAACCAGCTTTGTAAATGTATAGCTTAAACCAAATGTGGTGGCTCATGTCTGTAACTTGGGAGGCTAAGACAGGAGGATCACTGAGAGTTCAAGGCCAGGTTGGGCTATATAACTAGTTCCAAATAACCTGGGGTACAATGTGAGACCCTGTCTCAAAATGTACCCATTTAAGTTTACAGATCAATGTGTTACATCATAACCACCAAACTCAAAATATAGGGGTTTTATAACCCTTCGGAGTACCACCTGCCCCTTTGTGGTCAGCTTCCTTCTCTCCATCCCCTATCCCAGAGCAGCCTCTGTAGACAGAAGTTAATTTCCCTGCTGTAGGATCCCAGGCAGATGCAGAAGCCAGCATTGACTGCTTGGCTTCCTTCAGTCAATGTGATATTTTAGAGATTTCTCCATAACTTATGCAGCAATAGTTTCCTTTCATTTGTTTAGCCAAGTAGTATCTATTGCATGTACATACCACGGTGTGTTTGCCAGTGGTAGAAATTTGAGCAGTTTTCCATTTTTGGTTACTATGAATGAAGTTGTTATGGAGATCTGTGTTTGTGCCTTTCTGTGTTTTCATTTCCCATAGTTTATTACCCAGAGAAGATGGCCACATGGTTTTACATTCCTGCAGCAGTGTGAGTGTTCTTTTGTTCCATGCTTTCACCTATGCTTGGGATTTGTCTATCATCGGAATTTAGCTATGAAGAGTAGATATATAGCAATCTCTCATAAGTTCTAATTTACGTACCATATAATTTTCTCAGTTAAAGTATACAGTTCACTGCTTTCAAACATAGCTCCAAGAGTTGTGCAGCCATTTCCACAATTCTATTTTATACCTTCAATCAAAGCCTGTGCCTTTAGCCATCACTGCCCATGTCTGAAGCCTCAGCAACTGTTTGTGTACTCTGCCTGTATAGTTTTCCAGTTATGGGCATTTTGTATAAATGTAGTCACATAGTATGGCAACACCTGAGGTGGCTTCTTAGCAAGGTCCATAATGTTGTCGTTTTTATTTGCTTCCTTTTTCTGACCAAAAATTGATTATATGGATATACACACACACACACACACACGCCTTCTCTCTCTCTCTCTCTCTCTCTCTAGTTTCTTTTCTGTTGCTGTGATTAAAAATACCCTGACAAAAGCAACTTAGGGAGACAAGGTTTGTTGAACTCACAATTCCAGGATACAGTCCATTGTGGCAGGAAAGTCACAGCAGCAGGGGATGGGGATGAGAGAATTAGTTCTGTTACATCCACAGTCAAGAATAGAGAGCAATTAGTCATGTGTGCTACAGCTCAGCCTGCTCTCCCCGTTTTACACAGTCCAAGATCCCTTGTTCAACTAACACTAGTTACAGGGGAGAGGCAGTCATTTCTTTCAGCCTTTCTGATCCCCCCCCCCAACACACACACACACACACACACACACACACACACACACGGCTTGATCTACTGTGGACATTATCTGGTATTGGTTTTTAAGATTTATTTTTTAATAGTTTTCTGTTTTTTTAATTATTTATTTTTGTTTTTATTTTTATTTTAATAAGCATTGGTTGTTTTGCCTGCCTGCAAGTCTGTGTTAGGGTATCAGATACCCTGGAAGTGGAACTACAGACAGTTGTGAGTTGCTATGTGGTTCTGGGAATTGAACCAGGATCCTCTAGAAGAGTAGTAGCCTGTGCTCTTAACTGTTGAGCCATCTCACCAGCCCCAAGATTTATTTATTTTTATTTACATGTGTGAGTGCCTGTGTATATGCATGTACATCACATGCATGCAGTGCCCCAGAGGCGGGAAGGGGGCATCAGGTCTAATCATCTGTAGTTACAGATGATTGTGAGTCACCATGTAGGTGCTCAGACTGATCTAGTGTTCTTACCGGCTGAGCCATCTCTCCAACCACAGGAAGTTTGTTTTTAACTAGTCCCTTTCAGGGTGCCCAGCTCCCACAGACACATATGCATTCCTTGCACACAAACATTCTTTCTCTTTATACCAATGTGCATGATACAGTTCTGATAGGAGGTAGGTAGTTGGATCTTGAGTCTTCCGTGAACACACTTCCTGTCATGTAGTATAGTATTTTCCTTCTCTGAGTTCTGCCTGCCTTCACTGTGTCCAAAACTTTTGGGTTCTAGTTGTCTAACATGGACCCACAGCCTCTACCTGGGTGTTAGGGGAATGGGTATGGCTAGTTACCCATGTCCATACCTGTTTTCCCTGCTTTGTTCCATTTGTTCTGTTGAGTCCCCATCTCCCCCTACACACACCCAAAGACTGGGAGAATCTGAAGTCCTTGACTCCCCTACCCCTCTGCTGGGCCTGGGTTTCCTTTATTTACTTTCCAGCTCCCCAGGCAGCTCTTAACCTCCTCCTCATTTTTGTTGGTTTATGTCCTTTTTTATTTTCCTTTACTGTTGTTTTATTGGGATTCAGGGGAACAAGAGAAAATCATGCATCTGCTCTGTCCTTTTACCCAGAGGTCCAGAACCTGTTTTTACTATCTAAACATTGCTTAGTTATGTTCCAGCCCCACTGTGCCTGCACTGTTCTGTGAACCTCCAGTGGCTTCTACCCTGGTTAGTACAGTGTCCTTGGTTACTCTCTTGTACCTGGAACCCATTCTTCAGGTGATCTGTCTGTGACCACCCATCTTTCCTTAGATAGAGCCCACAGGAGCAGGAGGCAAGCTCTGAGGGAGACACCTCATCCTCAGGGAACCAGAACTCTTTGTGTGGTAGTTTCTCCTAATTGGGATTGTCTGCCTGATCTTTCTCAGTGTTGGTGATAATATATAGGAAGGCTACTAATTTGTTTTTTTATGTTGATTTTGTATCTGCCACTTTGCTGAAAGTGTTTATCCAGAGTTTTACAATACCCTTTTGTGTAGGATCATATCTTCTACAAATAAGAACACTGACTTCTTCCTCTTCTATCTGTATCCTTTTTATTTATTTCTCTAGTCTTATTGCCCTTGCTAAAACTTTAAGACTTCTCTGTTCTCTTTTTGAGACAGGGTCTTATGTAACTCTGGCAGACCTGGAACTTACTGTATAGACTAGACTGACCATGAACTCTATGAGATCTGTCTACCTGCACCTCCTAAGTGCTGGTATTAAAATCATGAGCCACCATGCCTGGCTTTATTAGCTGTATTCTTTTACTTGAAATATGTGCATGCTCAAATGGGACTGGTTTGTAGTAAGATTGAGGGTATAGTTAGTGAACTATACCACACTCCTAATTCAAGAGCTCTCGTTGTCAATCACCTCCTCCCATACCACCATTAGGGAGCAGCAGTAGCTGCAAAAGCAGCCAATACTGCTAGAGAGGCTCACCACACATTGTAGTAGTTAATCAAGTTGTTCCTCTAACTTCAGTAACTATTCAGAGATAAACGGGGCAAGGATTGTATAGTAGACAAAAAGATAACTTGTTACTAAGGTTAGGAATGGAAGGGAAATAGGCTGGGTAAGGATGATGATGAGTATTAGATCAACTGAGGAAAAATAATGAGTGGGAAGTAGAAACCTGGATACTGTTAGGATCTAGAGTTTAAAGATTCTTACAGCTACATAAGGATAGAATTAAGTCAAAAGGGGAGAATGGTGAAGGAGAGAGAAGAAATGAGGTAGGAATGAGAAGAGAGACTGGGCTATGTATAAAATGAATATAATCAACCAATACCAAAATCAAAGCATGACCATTAACATATTTTTGCAGGCCAGAGAGATGGCTCAGAGGTTAAGAGCACTGACTCTTATTTTTATTTTTATTTTTATTTTATCTTATTAGTTCAAATTAGGAACAAGCTTGCTTCAGATGTCAATCCCTTCTCCCTCTCCCCCCCCCCCCCCCCCCCCTAGCCATCCCCCCTCCACTCACCAGGCAGGGTAAGGCCCTCAAAAGGGCCAAAGTCTACCACATCATCCTGGGCCAGGCCTAGGCCCTTCCCCATGTGTCCAGGACTGACTGTTCTTATAGAGGACCTGGGTTCAATTCCCAGTACCCACATGGCAGCTCACACTGTCTCATGCCTTATTCTTGTCTCTATGGATACGAGGCACACAAGTAGTGCACAGATAAACATACAGACAAAACACTCGTACTCATAAAATAAAGCAAAAATAAATGTAAAAAGATATTTCTCTAAGAATGAAAATTGAAAAACAAAGTGAAGATGATGTTAAAACTGTATCAGTCAGTATTTCTTCCTTGTTGGGGTGGGTTTTGAGTCCCTCCCTGTGATGTCTCATGTGGCACATTACTGGTGAGAAAGATGCAGTTTGCTCTAGTTCAGACTTTGATATCAGATTTGTGGGTATGCAGTGTTCAAACAAATGACCTTTTAGGTTGAGTTTCTGCTCTTCTGCCAGTAGGTGTCAGACCGTCCTTGAGTCTTTTTCTAGTCTTCTAAATGGAGGAATGCTGCTGTTAGGAAATTTCCGTGTCATTGTCACACATGTATTAGATGTTAACACTTCCCTACTTGGGTTAGTGAATCTTAAGTCCAAGGTACTGGTGTGGCCGTGCCTATGTTATTGTTTACCTTGTTGTCTGGACATGTTCTTATCTGGGCTCTGACCGCCTCTGTTCCTATCTGCTTCCATGGTCTTCACCAAGTTTTAGATCAGGACCATGATTACTTGGTTCTGAGCTCAGCAGAAATTTCCAATGTTGTTGCTCACCTATGGAGTTTGGAGGGTGCTTCCCTCTTAGGGTATTGCTTTCAGGGTGCCCACGGATAATCTCACCTCTAGGCTTGCTCTCATATGTGACACATATCTCCACAGCCTCTTAATCTTGAGTCTGTCAGCCTGGGTATATATCTAGCCCCTGGTCATGTCTCAATCTCTGGGTATATATCTAATCCCTGCCCCCAATCTCTCTCTAGTTCACTGCTTCCTGCGTCTCCAGTGTAGGGAGTGAAGGCAGGTGAGGAGTGCTGATTTTATTTTGGCAGTGCTTGTCATTGAACCCAGTGTGTCTCACTTGCTGTACAAACACCCTAACACTGAGCCACTCTCTCAGTCTCTCAGGGCATAAGGAAATGTACCCTCCTTCCTCACCACTTGCCAAGTGCTTGGATTACAGGCATGCACTCATACTTCTGACCCTCTTCTGCTTTTGCATTGGGGCAAGGGAGACCATGTAGAGAAAGAAGATTTTGGAAAATCTAATTTATACCAGCTTATAATTGGCATTTTATGTACTTATATAATATTGTAAAATATATTAACTTTTGAACCTGCTGCCTGATACATATGCAGTTTTCATGCTATATGTTATAGCAAAGACAGTTACTCACTGGACTGACTTGGTTCTATAGATGCAGGATGGCTGGAGCACATGTTGATGAGTCTTTGTTCCCTGCGGTGAATACTGATGAAGAATTACCAAGCCTAATTAGAAAAAAAGTAAGTATGTAATTTCGGTGCAGACAGGGGCAATTATGAATGTATGCACCCTTGGTTTTTTATTCTAGAAATCACATTTTTGCAGGTATTGTTGAGAGTATCTTCAGTTGCCGTTGAACTCATTGCTATCTCACATAAAGTTTCTAGTTAGCTATAAAGATTTTTAGTATGTGAATGCTTTAATGTAATACACAGGAAGTGGAAGAGACTGTAGTTGGCCATGGGAAATTAAAACTTGCCACAAGACTAGGCAGCCTTCTGTATTTGGTGTTTCTTTTATTTTTTTAATTTTTATTTTTTGTGTTTGTATGTTTTGCCTGCATCTGTGTCTATTTTTTACATGCAAATCTGGTGCCCATGGAGTCCAGAAGAGGGCATTGGATCCCCTGGAGCTAGAGTTGGTTGTGGTCCACCAAATAGGTGCTGGGGATTGAACCCAGGTCCTCCGCAAGAGCAGTCAGTGCTCTCAACTGCCGAGCCATCTCTCCAGCCCCCTAGGTTTTCTTTGCTTGGGTGTAGCTCACTGTGAAGTATCAAAGCACTTTGTTCTCACACAAAAACCACTGGTGACCTAATCAAGATGGAATGAGGTAGATGAGAACTGTATACTTCCAGCTGAGTAAAAGAAGAGGCTATGGGAAAACAAAAAGAAGAGGAGGAGGAGGAGGAGGAGGAGGCTGAGGCGGCGGCGGCAGCGGCTGTGGCTGTGGGCTTCTCTGTACTTTTAGAAGATACTGTATGATGTGCATCCCTTACGTTCTCGCAGTAAGCCAGGCATCAGGGCAGTGATGAGGATGCTCCCCTAAGGCTTCTTCAGACTTCCTCATCTGATTCTAGGCAGTTCTTGACTGTGACATGCCCAAGTAAAGGACTTGGAAAAACACATCAGAAGTACATGCTGTTTTCATTTAACACACTTGGTAAACTCAGGCACAGCAGGCATCTCTGATGTTTCTTCCCTCTGACACTTCAGATTGACTAGGGACCTGGATAAGAGTCTGAAGTACTCACTACGTGGTAGCACACAAGCCTGCTCTGCACAGTGAAGCTCTGCTGAGTTCGGTGTTCAGTTTGCCAGGCCACCTTTTAATAGTGTGACTTTGATCACCTTAATTTCACTTTATATTGCAAATAGGCCTTCCTTATGTTATGCACACACACTCACACAAATATGTATGCACATAGATAGATATACTCACAGTTTTTACTGAAGCATGTTACATGTGAAATGTGCATTTACTTCTTGTGCTCACAAACATAGAAGTAGAATTGCTGGCTCCATGTGCAAATAGCCTTAGATTTGGAGATTACATCAATAGTGTGCCAGGTACCTCTTTCTTTTTTGTACCTCCTCCTCCTCCTCCTCTTCTTTTTGTTTTCCCATAGCCTCTTCTTTTACTCAGCTGGAAGTATACAGTTCTCATGTCCGGTGTTTTTGTATTTAAGCTTTGTCTAGTCTGATGTACAAATAGTGACTACCTTTTTCCTATACTTACCACTTTTAAAAAGCTTCCTTTTTCTTCCCTTTTCCAAATGCAATTGCAAGTTAAACATGACTTGAGAAACATTATTATTTTAGGTGCTCTCTTCCCTGTCAGTCTGCCCCCAGCCTGACCATGATCAGGAAAGTGTTTAGTCACATCATCGTAGTATTATCTGTTCTCTCTGTCTGGATCATGCTCCCCTGAAGTCCACTGGAGACCCACTATACAGCTTCCCATAGCTCTGCGTAGATGTCACATTACCCATCAGCCCTCTCGAACACTCCCTGTTGCAGTAGTAGGTCTTTCTGCTGGTGACTGTTGCCCTGGTTCTGAATTCCACCCTGTGACCTAAGTTCCAACATGCTGTATGGATTTGGAAATATTGAATCCTTTTTTTGTTTTGTTTTTGTTTTTTAAACGACTGAACCCCGTTCTAACTGCCGCCATTTGTCTAGTAGTAAAAAGACACCCAGTACTAAGTTCACCAAGTAGAACTTCTATCCTCTGCTTACCACATACCCATGGACTCTGCCCCTGGGAAGAGTCCTCCAGGCATGCCGCTAATCCTTCTGACAGAACAGTGTGCACAAGCTGTCCTCATTGTGCAAAGCAGCACTGTTAAGTAGTACACTGTTAAGTTTCACATTGCAGCAGTGAGCCTGCTGAACTCATTCTCCTCCCAGCAAGCACTAATACAACCGAGTTGTTTGTTAAGGCTCTTTTCTGTCACTCAACACTTTGGTTCGAGCTCTCAAATGCTGAGGACTGGTGCCTGACACAAAGGGATGTGGTAATGACCAACTGCTTACCTTACCTAGCAAGTCAAGAACAAAACTGGAGCATGGGCTTACAAGAGCCAGAAGCAGCTGAGACCAAGAAACTATGATTTGTTTCTTTAGTAACTGTGTCATTTGAAGGGAGTTAGTGTGAGAATAGCAGAGTGCCTCAGCTGCTTCTGAGAACCTTCTCAGATGCTGATAATGCTGACGTCCTGAAATAGCTCAGAAAACCATTGCCTAATATACAGCCTTTTACCTCATCTCCTAAATTCTGTACTATTGGTCAAAACAATGCCTCAGAAATAAATATTGCCAGCCCACATATAGTATCGTGAAAAACTCATTAAGAAGTTCTTTTAATTTTGATGTCATTGAAGTTACCAGCGTTGTATGGAAAGGGCTTTCTCTCCCGTTTTAAAAAAGTCAACAACCTTAGGGACTGGGAAGATGGCTCAGCATTCTTTTTCAGAGGACCTAGCTGGGTTCTCTTCCCAGCACCTACACAGTGGTTCCCAATGGTCCCTAACTCTAGTTTCAGGGGATCTGACACCCTCGTTTGGCCTCTGTGTCCGTCATACATGCATATGGTATACATACATAAATTCAGGTCAACATTTTTTCACATTAAAAACAGGCACCTTTTTTTTTTTTTTTTTTTTTTTTTTTTTTTTTTTTTTTTTTTTTTTTTTTTTTTTTTTTCCAAGACAGTTTTTTCTCTGTATAGTCCTGGCTGGTCTTGAAGTCACAGATACCTGCCTGCCTCTGCCTCCTACATGCTGGGATTAAAGGCATTTGCCACCACCGCCCAGCACAAGTAAATCTTTTTAAATAGACAATAAAGAACATAATACACTTTCATTAATGTTGATAACCTTTTTGCCTAGCACAAATGTATGCAGCCCAAAGATTTTATTCCTAAAACACCAGAAAATGACAAAAGACTTCAAAAGAAGTTTGAGAAAATGGCTGAAGAGCTACAAAGGCAGAAGACAACCCTAGGTAAGCCAAGTCCTCTGTCCTGACAGCTGGAGGCAGGTCAGCTGGAGGTATGGGGGTTGTGGTATCTTTAAGGAGGAAGGGAGGAGTGTACAGCGCCATCTGCCTGCTGGAGACTGGGTAGTAACTGTGAGAGAGCCACTGGGAAGAAAGGGCGTTCAGATAATCCTCATCATTCATTAAGTCAATGGAATTCTTATATGAGGAATGATTACAGGAGAAAAGCAATCTCTTTTCTTTAATGTTGCCTTTTTACCTCATGCCTGGTCTTTTTGTTTCATTATCTAAAACAGGCAAAACTTAGGCAGCATTTGCTTTGAATTTGCTGTAGGGAAACACCTTGGGCTCACTTCCTGTGTTCATATTCATGTGTGGGTGTGGGTATCTGTTGGATGAGCAGTGTTCGGTAGGAACACTTTCTGAAACCTGGATATAAAGTCAGTTTTAGAAGCCAGTCCACACCTCCGTTTTCTTGCTAGTTGTGTGATTGTATACATGATATTGGTTTACCTGTGACTCAGTGACTATCTCTCTGTACATAATGTCAACACCTATCATCAAGTAGTGCCTGGCTATACCTGGATGAATAATTCATGCCCCTTACTGAGAGCTCATCAAGGGTCACCTTGCTGCTGGCTCTACTGCCAGTGCCATGATTCATGGTGGGGGTAGTACTGTCTGTGGGAAGAGAGAATGGCACTGAAAGGGAGCAGGAATGCAGAAGGGTGGAGGTGGGTCTTAGAAGAAAGGAGCTGGTGCAGTGTGGAAGAGTTTTCTTGAACTTAAAGTTGAACTCTGTTTTCAGATGATGGTGTTCCTGTCCTGCTGTTTGAGTCTCCTCGCTCATTGGTGTACAGCTCCATGACTCCCATTAGAAATCACAAGAGCACCATGGAGAAGAGACTGCAAGAGATGAGGGAGAAAAGAGAAAACCTTTCCCCTACCTGTAAGTGATTGCTTTGTAAAACAAAAACTACACATACAGGTGGATTATAGAAGATGGATTAAGTCACTGATGACTGTAGGGGACAGTAAGCCACACCTGTAGCCAGCCTGTAACATGGTTAGGATATGCAATAGCAGATTTTTTGTATTTCACCTTTATGATTGTTAATTTTGGATACTTTACACTGTTAAGTTTTAATCCTCTTTTAGACTAAAAGGGGAATTGTAGGGGACTGTAAGCCATGCCTGTTAGAGGCTGGCTACAGGTGTGCCTGACCACGCCCTAAGGTCAGGGTTCTTAAGGGGCAACAAAGCACATGGGAGCCTCTCTCTCTGGCGTAGTTGCCTCACTGCCCCTGGCACGCTCTGGTTTGTGCTTGGCTAGTATTTATCTGAATAAAGATATCATAACCATATGAACTATGGCTCAGCTCTCGTAATAGATGACCTAGATATTTCCTATGATATGTTGAAAGTTTTCCAACCACAACACTATTGACTTTTGGAGATAATTCTTTGTTGTGTACACGATCTAAACCAGTAATAGCCCTCCCTCACCTTGTGACAGATATTGTCCCATGTCTACTTCAGCACTGGGTAAATATAAGGAACTTCAGTGGTTATCAAGCAAACTGAAAACATTCAATTTATTTGGTTTAAGTTTCAGGCAAGTTGGATTTTCAAACTCTCATTTCACATAAGATTCTGTAAGTTAATGCTTTTGGGGCAGTGATTGATAGGAATTCATTTTTGTCAGTCTTATATCTACAATATTCTTCACATAGTTTTTCTACTCGTTATAGCATATTAAGCTTAGTATATAGTTAGGAGTCATTTAATGTATATAGGGGATCAAGAGCAGAAGAGATAGGTATGCTGTTGTTCTGTCCAGTAGGAAATTCTGTGGTCCAGTTCAGTGACATGTTATTATTTTATCAGCTTCCCAGATGTTTGAACAGTCTCAACAGAACCCAAATATCACTCCGTGTGAAGCATCTTTGAACATTGCTCATGAATCTTCACGTTCAGGTAAAATTGTAATTTTTTTTTTCTTTTTGTGACCAAGTTATGAATTAAAAGGGGTGTGTGTGTGTGTGTGTGTGTGTGTGTGTGTGTGTGTGTGTGTGTGTGTGTGTGTCCACTCACACTTGTAGTTTTTGAGATAGACTTTTACTGTGGAGCCCTGGCTGGCATGGAACTTACCATGTAGACTCAGCTGGCCTCCAACTTAGAGCAATCCTCTTGTCTCCTCTTGAGTGCTGAGATTACAGACATGCACCACTATGCCCAGTTTTCATGTTGTTACTTCTAAATACTCGGGAAACTGAGTAAAACTACAACTCATGTTTCTTCTTGAAGTTTGGTATTATTGTAGAATTGATACAAAGCCAGGATCTCCTGCTTGAAGTCTATAGGTTCCTTCCTGGAGATTTGGTCTTTTGCTGTGGAATAAGTTGCTTATTTTTAGAAATCCTTGTGACTACATGTGAACTGCTAAATGCAGTGTAAAACACACCTCTCTGAGAACAGTAAGCACTAAAGAGGAAACGTTTCATGTTTAATTAACCTATGAAGTATATTATTGAAAAGAGTGTGTATAAAGTAGTATGACAGCCCTTGACTTTTTTGAAGATTGTTTAGCTTTCATGTGTCAAGTTCCTTATACTTTTCTCCCTTAATTCCATGGGAAACCCTGAAAGAACTATGTTCATAAGTTCTTCAGCTACTGTGCATATTTTGGAAAGCTAAAAGAGGAGATTGAGCTAGGCTTTCTTCCTATTAGTGTGTGATATATCCTGGCATTCTCTCCTGCATGTTCTGGATTATTTACCCATTTATCTCCTCATTTTCTGCTCAGATTTCTCTGTTGGAAACAAATAGTGATAAGAATGCTTATTTCATTTTCTCTGCACACACACACACACACACACGCACACGCACACGCACACGCACACGCACATACACACACACCCTCAGTGAACTAGGCTGCATCTGCATTCCCATTTACCAGAGAGAAAACCAGGACATGGAGAGGTCAGGTGGATTATGTAAGAGCCTGTCTTTGTGAGTGATAGACCCAGGCTTCTGACTTAAGTAGTCTAACAATGTTTTCTCTTAATGATATACCACAGTGTGTCATGGTTCTTTGAAAAGTGATTATTTCATTCAGTTCCTAAGAGTAAATCTCATGTGTCCCTTCAGCTGCTGCCTTCAAAGTATGTCCACAGGGCCCAGTGTCAGGCTGGCCTTGGCTCCCTCCCCTCCCAAAGAACAATGTCAAGGAGGGTGTGTCTGTGTGGCCTCCACTCTGTTCTTTTTGGTTTTTCAAGACAGGGTTTCTCGGTAGCTTTGGAGCCTATCCTGGAACTCACTCTGTAGACCATGCTAGCCTCCAACTTGCAGAGATCTACCTGCCTCTGCCTCTGGAGTGCTGGGATTAAAGGTTGCGTCACCACCGTCCGGCTTGCTTTGTTCTTTTTAAAGTTGAACTTACATTGTCTCAAGCAAAAGTTAGAATACCAGTATTACCTCCTGAGTGTGTAGTTTCTCTAAAATGGAAGCCCTCAGCCAGCCAGCATTGTGCCAGTGGAGAACCAGCCTTGAGTGATGACCACAAGTTCCCAAGTGAGCAAAAATGGTGACTGCCCTCTAGAACCTCAGTGTTATGAGAGGACAGGTAACCTTATGCTGTGATGAATATTGCTGTGTCATGGGAGGGTGTAGCAGTGTGACCTGACCAGGTAAAGAGGTTCACAGGTGACAACAACGCTAAGGGGATTTTGAAGGATGAGATGTGTTTACCCACAGTAAAATGTGGAACAAAGATGGGGCCAGATGTGAGGAGCCTGGAGACTTTAGGTGGTGGGGTAATCTTATCATTACTCCTGAGTAAAGTGCACACTTCATGGGAGGTCAGAATACTGAGGGTCTCATGAGGTTCTTTTGAAGTGTAAATGAAGCATGAGAACTTGCCAGAAGAGCTGGGGAGAGAGGTTGCTGGGAAGAGGAGCTGAATGGTATTTATCCGGGGAAATGCTTCATAGAAGACAAAAGCTTAGCCAGGCATGGTGGCACACACCTCTAAAACAGATTTGGGAGGGAGGCAGGACCAGAGACTCTGTCTTTAAAAGAAAACAAGGTAGTTTATGATCAATTGCCATTTTAAAGATGATTTTTTTATTGACCTCTCCAGATGAATCCTTTGCCAGTTGTTCACACTCATCTTTTGATGGTCTCCTTGGAAATCAGGAAAGGAAACTGGGAAGATCTGTTAATGAGATGACCAGGATGGCATGCTCTGCCTCACCTGTGTTGAAGATAAGCAGTTCTTACAGTTCATTGTCTCCCAACCACCTCTGTCAACCAAGTCCTCAGAAAGCTAAGGACCGTCCTCCAAAGGAGGACATCAGCTGGCAGAAAGATGCTGCAGGTGAGAAGGCTGAGCTGGAGAGAGAGCAAGCTGCACATGTGTCTCAGGGGATGTCTGATGAGAAGCTCTGTCTGTCCCCTGCCACCACAGGGAACATAGATGCCATAGATGAACCCAAAAGTTGTTCAGCCAAGAGAAAAAGGCCAGTAGACTTGGGTTCACCTCCAAAAGGAAAACTCAAGAAGAAGAGGTACAATAGGAATTCTGCCTTGTCGATACAGCTGTTCAAATCTGACCATAGACCACAGTTCACCACCAGCCCCATCCTGGGGACTCCTGATGTTGGGGCTTCCTCTTATGAGGACTACTTTTCCCCTGATAATCTCAAGGAAAGGAATTCAGAGGCTCTTCCTCCTGAGGCTCAGGCATTATCAAGCCCTTCTCTGTTCCACTGCAGAAGTCTCTCAAAGTGGGAGCGAAGAAGCATACTGGAAATGTGTGATTTTACCTCCATTGGTGACAAACCCAGATCCATCAGCATTACTGACTCAGTTTCAAGAAGTACTTCTAGTCTTGAGAAACCCGACAAGGAGGAAGTGAGTACAGTTGTGGAAACATCTGCTAAAGATAGCCCAGAGCATTGCAGGCAGCCTGACCCTCAGCTGAGGGAGGACACAGCCCTACAGGGAAGCACCCATGCTAATACCCACAACAGCCCTGCTCATTGCTCCATGCCCTCGAAAGGGGGTAGTAAGGAAGAAAGAGAACCAGTTGATGTAAAAGGCTCCCCAAAAGACAATACCACTCCTCCAGCGTTGGCCTCTTCTGAAGGAGAAGCACACAGCTTCAATTTTGGAGGGGATTGTAATATAGAAAAATCTGCAGAAGAAAAGGAGAACAAGTCTACAGGATACAGTGAAAGTATGTGGATATCATTTTCTGAGTCTTTCTATTCTGCCAGTATATAATACTGTGTTCCTATTTTAAATTTGTCACAACTTCATAATTTAAGTTGTTCCCCCTCCCCTTTTCAGGAACATATGTTTGATATTTCCCAGTGATGGTCTTTAGGGATAGGTAGCAGGTCCTAAACCTTCTGGTCAAATCTGCTGCCATGAATACACTTCCCCGGACTTTGTCCTTGTGGATTTAAAAAAAAAGCAGTAATGTTTAATGGTTGGCTTGTGCCTTTCTGTGTGCCTCTGTTACTTAGTATGACTATACAAAAGAGGTGACTGATAGAGGAATTTTTTTTTTCATTCAGGTTTATTTAGGAAGGGTTTTGTATGTGTTAGGTACAGTAAAGAAACTGGCAACATTAGCACTCCATAATTAGGGAGGGTTTTTATTGTAAATAAGCAAGAGAAAGTATCCAGAGGCATCTGGAAGAGTCCAGAGCAGAGAAAGAGAAACAGACTGTGCATGGCCAGGGCTGTCTACCAGACAAGAGAGAATGGCAGAACAGGAGTGCTGAGGGAGTAAGAAACGGAAAGAGAGAGCAGCGAGGTTAGCAGGAGTACCTGGGGCTAGGGATGTAAAGAGAGCTGGGATCTGAGGTGAGAAGGGCCAGAATGCTAGATAGAGTAGGTGTTTAGTACAGTAAGTGCTTGTGAATAGGAACTGAGGGAGTCTGGAGGGAGCCCTGTGTCCTGCTAGACATAAGGAAAATGACATTTCACAGGTTCCTAAGGAATTCCAGCTTTTGTCTGGTCATCAGAAAGCTGCCTATAGTCCAGGTTGAGCTCTTGAGCTGGGCATAGAGTCCAGTATGGACCAAGTCAATGGGCTTGCCCTTTTGAACCTGACGTGTTTCTACTGTAGAACTCTAGGGAGAATCAGCCATGATTTTTCTAAGAGAAGTGTGAAAAAGTAAGTTTTTAAATTTGTCATCAGTGTTTTACTTTTGAAGCAACTTTGGCCAATGTCCAATAAGAACAAATTTTTCTTTTAGGACATTTTGTTCAATTAAGAATTTGGTTATGGCTTCAGAAACAGATAGCAAAGGGCACAAGCACGGGTGGCCCTCCAGGACCACTGGAGGAAATTGAGAAGTTTGGTGATAATGAAAGGGGGTTGGCTTGCTGGTGCACAGACAGGGACCGGTATGACTCAGTTTGACTCTGATGGCAATGTTTTATAAATTGTTGTGTCTTCCTGCAAGACAAACATGGGCTTCTAGGGCAAGATAACACCTGTCTAGCCTAAACCCAAGCATTTTCTTTTATATGAGTAAGACTCGTGGATATTTTGCATTGTCCACCGTCAGCTCAGTCTGGACTCGGGCCAGTCAACTCTTTGGGGATCCACCATAGATAGAATCATAAATCCTTGGGCTGAAACGGTAATTGCGTACCTGCCCCAACTGGAGCCAGGAGGGCTGCTGTCAGCATCATCTAGACCCTCCAGGTCCCTCAAGTTGAAATGAAAGGCTTTTGTGTCTGCTTTCATCTCACTTGCACTTGTTCTTGCACTTGTTGACTCTAAGATAGTATGCAATAAGGTTTCAAAAGAAAGTTAACCAAAAATGTCACTAATAGACATTGAAACAGTGGAGTATAATCATTAATTCTTCACATTTCTATTCTCTAATTTTATGAACAATAAATAAGAAATTTCCATTGTTAAGAATAAACTTTCCCATCTCAAGTCCCCACTTCCTGCCTGTATTAATTCTTGAATTACCATTGAAGAGTAGTTGTAGACCTGGTATGTCTCACACATACTTCTAGTTTGTAAGGAGACAGCAGAGAAGGAAACAGTGTATACCCCTATCCCCCAACAGTCTCTAGAGTCCTAGAAGACAGATGGTAAATCTAAGTAGGACATGGTGTCAGCTAGTAAGTGTATTTAGGGTACACGATATGAGAGAGAACAGTCAGAGGCATCTGGAAAAGTGCAGAACAGAGAGATAAAGAAGTAGACTGGACATGGCCAAGGTTAGGGAAGCAGGAGAGAAGAGTGGAGATGGCAGACTAGGATAAGAGTGTAAAAGGATAACCAGAGAAGAGACAGAAAGTAGTGGGAATAGCAGGGGGTGGCAGGGGTCGGGGTGGACCTCAGCTTTATAAAGAGGACAAGTGCTGTCTGGAAGGAGTGGAAGTGACAAGGATAGGATGCTAGTTTAGACTTTGAAATATATAATAGGTCCTTGTGATGCTGAGGGAGCCTGGAGGTCAGCATCAACTTTGATATGCAACCACCAATATATGTCAGTGGAGCCATATTTCCCTTCTGCCAGACATAAGGAAAATGACTCCTTTGGCAGATGGGAACCAGTGTCACAAGTAAGTTCCTGAGGAATGCTGGCTTTATCTAACAACCAGAAATCCTCCTACAGTCTAAGTTGATCTCATTTCTGAATGTATGGACTGCGTTTTTAAGTTTAGGAATTGAAGTTTCCTTTGGACCGGACAGCGAGTAATTAGAAAAACAGCAATACCCCAAAAGTATAGGTGGTTCCATCAGGCATCCAGAAGGCTTCTCTAAGGAGGTTTATTAGCTGCAGGCCAATTGAGAGGGCATGTTTGTGTTTACTGGAGGTAAGCACAAATGACCGAAGGTCCTGTAGGAAAGAGGAGACCCATGCAGCAACAAGCCACTGAACCTCTGAGGTGGGGATGATGATCACAAATGTGGCAGGAATCTGATCCTCAGGACCTCCCTCCCCAGCGAGGCAGGGAGTTCCAGTCCGTTTTATAGTGTGATGAGAAGCCGCTGGGGATTTTGAGCTGGAATAACCAAATCTGATTTGTTTTCATTGTAACCTTGGATACTTTGAAGAACAAATTGTGGTTTTAGTGTGTTTGCTAGAAGCAATTACTGTCAACAGTATTTCCTTCCAGATAACTGTGTGTATAAAAATACAAATGAAATAATATTTAAAGGATTTCTCTTGCATACATAGAACCATATTATCTTGTTGCCCTAAATTGGCCTTTTAAAAACATGTAACAACATGTCAGATATAGATAAAGTAGATATTCGTTTCTCTAGTATAATCTGTATTGAGGACCAGTGACATTTCCTGTAATGGGTCAAAAGGATATAAATATATAAATATAGATAATTAGAGAAAGACATTTTTATAAAATTTTTGTTGATGAAATTCAAAATAGAGTATAGTATTTGGAATTCGTGTCTGCCCTTGAACAGATTTCTTTTGGAGGGGGAGAATGAGTGACCCTGTGATTTCAATGGGCCTCCAGTAAGTGAGTCTTCATCAAACTTGATTGCAAATAATTCTTTACCTCTGATAAGGTATCTCATCCTTGAGGGTGCTTTCACTGGTCCTGTGCAAGTCTGATGCCAGTTCATAAGGAGACCGTTTTCAAGCATGTTGGGTCCTAAGGCAGTGTTTATGTAACTGCAGGTTTGCTTTTCCGTGTGTACCTTCTTATCTTGTGCATGCATCACCTGGCAGTGGGAAACTAAGCAGAACTTTTGGATGGTGCAGGTAGTGTGATCTCGCAATTAGGATATTGATTGCTTTGCTCTTTTATCAGATCTGGAAAATACTGTAGTCAATGCAGAAAGAAATGTCTAAACTCAATTTGTGTGGGGATAGGGTCTTGCTTTCTGTTTTATTGTACTTAATTATTTATTTTGGAAGCAAGATCTTACTATATAGTACACTTGACCTCCAGTTAGTAATCCTCCTGTGTCAGCCTCCAGGCAGCTTAGACTATGGGTATGTAGCAACACAGCAAGCTTCATTTTAACTTGATGCTGCAAGACAGGAAGCATGAACAGCAGCTTGGTCATTATTGAGATGGCATCCTCTGCTTGCTCCCACACGAAGTCAATTTGAATCACCCAGTAGATAATGTCTACCAGTTGTCCTGTGCACCTTAGTACACGATAGAGTTCCTACTGGTCTTTCACTAACAATACTGATGGCAGGAGCTCCATATGTCTCACTTGAATACCAGTAGGGTTGGTCCTTTCAACACTATGCCCCACGTCTGGCCATTGATTTAATGCACATTTTCTCCTGTGCAGCGTGTGGTGGAATTTTACATGTCAGCGTTTTATACACATGTGTTCACTTATCTATGCAGTTTGGCTATTTCCAAATATTGGATCCTTTTATGGTATACCAGATGTTGGGGGTTGATGATGGACCACTGTCCTTCCAGCAGGTCTGGCTACCAGATCTTAAGGAAGGCAGGTTTCATAAACATTTATAAACATTTGTTGGCCAACAAAATAGAGGAAAGTCCTCCAAGTAGACAGATCTGCTGAAGGCCCAGCCTCTGTCCCTTAACATACTGTCCTATTAGAGGCAAGCCTCTATAAATTTTGTCTGCCTTAGACTATCGGATATCTTTTGACTCTGTACTTTATTATAGGTCATTTAGGGATCAAGATGTGGGTATGGTCTCTAGGGATACAAGCTTCAGCTAATACTGGATTTTCTGTACCCTGCTCACACATGGTTTAGGGAGTGCCCTGTAATATCCAGCCAATCCATTCTTGAATCCACAAGTTTATCCAATGGGAAGCTTTCTGACCACTTGATGTCATCAATTAGAGCTCATTTGTTCCATCTACGGTGGCAGTTAGCAGGGCATTTGAAAACGGACTTGTGGACTTGTGTCTGAGGCAAGTGGCATCTGTTAACTCTGTCTGTCCACTCAACCCCCTTGTACTTTTTGAGATTGAGACTTACATAATTATGAAAATGTTGGAGCTAGGGCTCTTTTCTATTTGTTTTTGTTTCTTGAGACATTGTCTTGCTCTGTAGCCCAGCCTAGCCTTGGAGCAGTCTCCCTACCTCAGCCTCTAGATCAGTGGTTCTCAACCTTCCTAAGCTGCCACCTTTTAATACAGTTCCTCATGTTGTGGTGACCTCTAGCCATAAAATTATTTTCATTACTACTTCATAACTGTAATTTTGCTACTGTTATGAGTTGTAAATGTGTTTTCTGATGATCTTAGCTAACTCCTGTATAAAAGTCGAGCTCCCCCCCTCCCCACACACAAAAGGGATGGTGAACTAAAGGTTGAGAACCACTGCTCTCTGGTGCTGGAATTACACTCCTGTTCCATTGTACCTTTCTGTTAAATTCTTTTTTAAATTTTTTATTTGATTATTTCATGATAACTAGGACAACACAATTCGAACAGTGAGGCTAGAATGAAAATGAGAAGGTGTCTGAGATTTACAGTTTGGGCAGATTTCTGTGTCCACCCCCACTTCAACGTCCCCCATCCCACAAACTCTAACCCTATCCTGGATGAGAGTATTTGGAGGTTGACCCTTTGGAAGGAAATTCCATTCAGATGATATCCTAAGTCTGGAGCCCTAATGAAGTAACTGGTGTTTCATGAAGAGGGTAAGAGATACCAGGAATCTTTTTGCCCTCTTTGCCACGTGAAGTGGAAGCAACAAGGCTGTCATCTGGAAGCCAGGTGGGTGGGCCCTCACCAGAAGCCAATTATCAGCATCTAGTTGAGATCAAAATTTTTAAAGTCTCTGAAACAGAAGATTAATCCTCGTTATCAAGTCAACAGTTAGGGCGTCTCAAAGCAGTCATCAAACCTATGTGGAGGACCAGCAGATTGCCAGAGAATGACTGTAGGCAGGTGGCCAGGCTTTACCCAAGACTCAAAATAGATAACCTGTTAGCTGATTCCATCTGTCCATACACAGACAGGAGGTCTAGAGAAAGGACATTGCCTTAGCAGTATAGGAGTGGATGGTGTTACAGGACATAATGTTATCACCCAGGGGATCACAGGTGTAACAACCTGCCAAAAGCAGCGCTGCAGGAGCAGACAGGCATAGCCCAGGGGAGGTGGCACCAGACTGGCCCCACAGCCAGCTCAGAGCTACTCTGCCCTCAGCTGCTTTGGTTGCCTGATGACATTAGAAGAAATGTGAGCAACCTCCTGTGGAAGAGTATGTGAGGTATAAGTGACTGAGAGCTGTCTGCTTACTTCACACTATGTATGACCAGTGTCCTCTGTCCTCTTATGGATATTCTTCCTCTTAACTTCTTGTAATCTCAGGTCTGAAATATGGTTAAAAGCAAATTCCATTTGTTTTTAATGGAATTCGTTCCATGCCTGTTAAGAGCTGAGAGACTTAAAAAAAAAAAAAAAAAAAAAAAAAGATTGTTAAAAAGCATTAGGAAGCAATACAGAAATGTTGGTGTCACTCACAAAGTGCGAAAGTCTGCTATGTCTTAGAGGCAGACCCGTTAACCCTTTACCTGCTTGCTACAGTCCATCCACCTCTTTTAGCAGCTGAGGGCTTCAGTGGATGGGCAGTTATCCAGGATTGAGAGAGACATGACATTTAAAAGACAGCTAAAGAGGAAGGGGTTTAGTGTGTGATTGGTTTGTCTCCAAAGGGATCCAATTTAGACATTTATAGGCAAAGAATGTTGCCCTTAAAATGTTTATAGGGCCCAGGATACAAGTAACATCTAGTTTGAATTCTGGAGAACCCTTAACTATTATTCTATTTCTCTTTTTCTTTAGTTTACTGATTCATTTTTACACTTATTTATTGGGGGTGGGCATTTGTGCATTGGTGTTGTGTGTGTATATGTAGATCAAGACAGCTCGAAGGGGAGTTAGTTCTTGCCTTCTGCCACATAGGGTTTGGGATTTGGACTCCCCGGGTCCGTTATTCACTGAGGCACCTGGCTGGCCCCGATTTCTGTTTAGATAGAATTCTGCTTTCAAAGCATAAATAGGAGTTTTCAAGTGTGACTCTTCAAACTTGGGTCACTCTGGGTTTTATCCTATTGTCCTACCTTTATGGTAGACTTTCTTATGTATACCTTTTAGTTTCTGGAAGTGTTTTTATTATTTTGACTTGGAGCATATTTATTTGTATGCCTAGCATGTGCATGGGCAGTGCCTTCTGCACTGGGTCACCTTCCCTGGCAGCCTCATATTGGTTTTGCCCATGAATCAGTACACAGGTAGGAGGATATGCAGCTCAACTGGCATCACCTGCCGCAGCTGCTGCCAGCCAAGATCATAACTGTGGTTCATGTATGCCCCACATATGTTCTTCTTAAAAAGCCCAACTAATCTTTAAAGTAGGCAGACTCCTGAAGAAAAATAAGAACAGAGAGCTCATGCAAGGCTGTCCATTCTGTGCAGCTGGTGTCTCACTGAGCCACATGAAATACAGTGGGTTCTGCCCTCCTCTGCCCCCAAAGAAGCACACAGACACTGTTTTAGTTATGAACTCTTGGCTGGTGACTAGGGTTTCTTATTGGCTATCTCTGACTTAATTATTAACCTATTTCTATTAATCTAAGTATTCGAACGTGGTCTTGTCTTTCCGGGGATCTTTTACTCTGGCGTCCTGCTTGTTGATTGATCAGCTACTCTGAAGAGAAGAGAGTGATTTCCTATTTGTTTCTGCTCATATCCTGATTCTGCCCACCTATGTCACTTCCTGCCTGTCTGTACATACCTCTATGGTTAGCTAGTGGCAGTTTCCACCCAGTTACATCACTTTCTGGGATCACATGACGACTCCTCTCTGCCTATACTTCCCAGAATTTTCCTTGTCTCCTAATCCTACCTATCATCTTGTTTGGCCAATCAGTGTTTTAAATTCATCAACCAATAAGACAAACATATACACAGAAGAACATTTCCCATCAGAATTCTCTGGTGTATTTTTGTGGCAAGAAGTTGGTTTAATGTGAAAATCTGGCAGGGAGCAAAATTAAATATATGCAGATTAAAACCTAAAGCTTTGTATTAAACACTGTTCTTGAAAAACTAAGTCCAAAGCTGGGTTTTATTGTTATTTTGTAATCTAACAGGTATCTTCTCTGACAAGCTAAGTTTATTTTTTTTTAAATTATTTTGTGGTTAAGAATTGTTTTGAATGGTGTCTAAGGAACATGGGTGCAAACTTGAAAGTGTGGTGAAGCATTGTGACCAACCTTGAAAATTTGCTGGGATGTTTGCAGTGAATTACCTACTACCTCTAAACAGATTTTTTTTTTTTTACTTTATTTTTAGAGCTTGTATATAAATGTAGTGTCTGTGTGTAGTCACATGTGTGGGAGCACATGCGCACAGTATCTAGTCCAGTTTTCTGCCATTGTTCCTACCCAGTGCTCACCTATGTGGCTAGTCATTAAGCTGCATAGAGTTTGGTTCTGGTTAATTCTGGTGTGTGATATTGTTAGTTTAATTAAAATAGAGAGAGAGAGAGAGAGAGAGAGAGAGAGAGAGAGAGAGAGAGAGAGAGAGAGAGAGAGAGATCTGGCTAGTCAGCTTGCTCTGGGGTCCTTCTGCTTCAGCTTTCTGAGTACTTGCATTACTAGTGGGTATCACACCCACGTGGTGTTTATATGGGTTTAGGACTCCACATCCTTGTCCTTAGACTTGTTTGGCAAGTGCATTATCTGCTGAGTTGCCCTCCCCCTTCTCTCTAACTAGATCTTTGGATATGGTTTGATTGACAAGAGTCTGCTGTATCCTATTTCCATTAGGCACGGGCCTAACTTACCTTTGCATTCAGTCCATGTTGTTTCTAACTAACCTTCATTCCACTTGCTTTTAGGTGTTAAAAACGGACCAGTGAAACCTGACACTTCAGGCAGCTCTTGTACAGGCCTTGTCAGACCTCAAGAGAAACCAAAGAAATGTGGGAAAGGACAAAAGGTCAGTGGATGAAAATATAATTCCATACCTTCGAATGCTCAGATGTCATAATGTTCTACTCTGGCTTACTGAGGCAAATTATTCTACTAACCATGGGTTTATGTGAGAAATCAATTACCAGTGAATGTAGGCAGTTTCAATATAACCCTGAGAGGTCTGAAGCTATCCAAGGATGGAGTGTTGGCACTGACAAACCTAGCTTCCTCATAGCACTTTGCCAGCATATGCCTGGCTATGAACAAGCCTACCGCTGCTCTCAGGCACGGTGCAGACCAGTGTCTGCTGCTCTATGCTAATTCGAAAAATATGCACTAGATAGGAGTAAAGCACTCAGGTATCCTTCATTTTCGAATAATTCAAGGCCTGACATAAAACCCTGAGGCCAGTAGTCATAAAGCTTGTGGAGTATATGGTGAACTTGAAGTCAGTATGGTAGGGGGGACCACCCTGATAGGCCAGGAAGATAGCTGAAGACTCTACTGGCTAGGCTTTGCTAGAAGTACTGATTTAGATAGAGGTATGGAGAGGTCAAGGGTCATGCTTTTGTCACTATGGATTTGAAAAACAATAGAAATTTCTTGGCGTGTGATTTGTTTAAGCTTCCCAGCACGTTGAGATCTTTTATGTAGGGTGAGGATGGGAGTTTGTTTGGCGTCTGTTATTGTTATGAGTCTTCATTGACACTGGGATCCATTGATACTGAAAGCTGATTGTAGAATTAGAGTGGTAAATTAAGTACAGCTTCCTCATTTGAATCATTTCCAGGTTAAGCTTGTATCTGCCATTCCCTCCTTTCCCCTCAGAAATGAGAATTTCACTTGCTTGTTTTTGGTCCTTAATAGATTTTAAGATAATCTGTGCTAAACTGAAGTTTGAGACTTTGGCAGGGCCCTGTTTTTATGTACAGTGCAAATCAAGAGATTTCATTTTATTAAGCACAGATCTTGTTCCTGCTATCTTTTTAAAATCTTGTCATTGAGCCAGGGATGTAGCTCAGCAGTAACCCTGCTTGGTATGTGCAAGTCCCTGAATTTGATCTCCAGTGCTACAAAAAAGTGAAAATCTTGTGATTGAATTTTAATGTTGAAAAGAGGGTTTCACTGAGCCTAGGTAGAGTGTGCACCTTTAATCTCAGCACATGGGAGGCAGAGGCAGGTGGATCTCTTGATTGCAAAGCCAGCCTGGCCCAGAGGGAGTTCCAGGGCTGCCAGAGCTGCACAGGAAAACCCTGTCTCAAAAAAAAAGAAAAGAAAAAGAAAAAAAAGGGGGGGGTATTTCATCTGCTAATTATTGTGACACATGTAGATTGACAGTCCTGGTGGCCAGCATATGGTGTTTTCCTGTGTGCTACTGCTGTGGGGATGAACACAGCTTGAAGCTCAGATGTTTCTCTGGGCCCTAATGATCTTCTACTCTTAAAGCAGCAAGGGTAGGTATTGTCCCATTCTAGCAGCCCTGCAGAGGCAGGCCAGTCAGAGTGCATAATGCTCAATCTTGTGTAACATGGAGATTCAGGGTGAGACTGGCAAGTGTGGACCCAAGAGGTTCAGAACAGTTCTGGGGGCCCTGAGAGGCCCCATGATCTAAGCATCAAGGGATTTTTGTGTTTGTTGTGAGTCTTCTTGAGGGCCACAGGCTTCCTTGTTTGATCTTTGATTTGTTCTGGGAATTTAGCAGCTATTGTTGCTTCTGCCTGTTTCCTCAACTCTGTATTGCTGACACTATAGTGCTTTTACCCATTGCTTTTAGAGTTCATACCTTGTGATGTTTCTTTCCTGTTGGATCTTTTTGTAAGACAGGATTTCACTCTGTAGCCCTGGCTGACAAGTCCATTGTGATGCTAAATCTACCAACTGAAGTTCATCATCCGTTCCTTTTTCTTTTAGGTTCTTGTAGCTTTTTTGATTTTTTTTTTTTTTTTATCATTTTTAGTTCTGTACCATGCATGCTCATTTTGAAGTCTATCTCTGACACCTCTGCTTTCCCTTGTTTCTGTTTTTATTTTCTGTAGTTTCTCATAGTTCCACAGCTAGTAACAAGTTGGTTTGGCGACCAGTCAAGATGGGATGGTTGAGAGCTGTCTTGGGGAGTCTGGATGTCCTTGGGAATGTGAACCTCAGATGCCATGTCAGCAATCCAGGTCTCCCAGCTAGCTGCAGGGGTAGTGTTTTCACAGACATTGCTTGCCTGCTTGTACAGTTTTCTGACTGATCCCATTTTGTTGGTAGATTTACAGGACTCAGTCTATCACTACTGAAAACCATGGCTTAATTTTTATGGTTTTTAAAGAAAGAAGACTTAAAATAGTATCCTTTTATTGATTAGTTGGTGGTGGGGATTGTGTGGGGGGGTTATGTGTGCACTTACATATGAAAGACAAAGTCAACATTGCTCCACACTTTTTATTTCTTGAGACAGGAACTGAACCTGGAATTCACTGAACCTGGAACTCACTGACTGGCTAAACTGGCTAGCCATCAGACTTCAGGGATACACCTGACTCCATCTCCTCTCCCTGCCCCCAACCTGACTTTTTCCATGGATGCTGGGAATTTGAACTCTGGGCCTCCTGCTTGTACTGAAAGCACTTCACCCCACCCCACCCAGCATCTCCCTAGTCCCCTATATTCATCCCTTTGTGGAAAAAGTAAGGAAAGATTTTAAGGAAAAAGAAAATTTTTCTCAAACAACTGTTCAAGAAAAATGCATTAAATATCTAAGTGATTGCTCTGGTTGGTTGTTTCTGTCAATTTGACACAAGCTAGAGATATTTGGGAAGAGGAACCTCAATAGAGAAAATGCCTCCATTAGATGGCCTGTAGGCAAGTATGTAATGCATTTTCTTGATTCATGATTGATGTGGTACAGCACATCCACTGGGGGCATTGCCACCCTTGGGCAGGTGGTCCTGATTTGTATAAGAAAGCAGACTGAGCAAGCCAGGAGGACCAAGCCAGTTAACAGTACTCCTCCATGGCCTATGCAGTAGCTGCTGCCTCCAGGATCCTCCCTCAGTAATGAACTTACAAACTGTAAGGTAGAATGAACCATTTCCTCCCCCAAGTTGCTTTTGTTTATGGTGTTCATCACATCAATAGACAGTCTCAAACAGTAATCTTCAGTTCTCTTTAGCTGGGAACAAATAAAATTCAATAAAGGGTTTATGGTCTTGAAATTACAGCTTCCATTAGAATGTTTTTGGTTTGACACCACTTTCAATAGGAAAAGTATCTTTACTGTTTATTTGACCTCTTTTTACTTTAAGGGCTTGGTTAAGCAGTTTATCAGCTCTCTTAGATTATAGGATGTTTAGTTGTAGGCAGTGATAAAGTTCTATATCATTCCAGGGAGGGAGGAATATAAACTACTCACTCAAAGTGATCATTGAGGGTTGTTGAGCATAGAACATGAGGAAATTAAATGTGAACTTCATGCTTGAACTCCATAAAAAAGTACAAGAACTCTGTTTCTCCATGGTTTTTCATTTGTTCTGTTACTTCTGGGCTTGTTGTTGTCCTAAAGATGATTATCCTCAACAAAAATTTAACCTGAATCATCAACTGCATAGCTTTTGGTCAGTGGCTGAGTTTTTAAAATCTCATTTTGGGCTATGCCTGCCAATCCAGGTTGTTCCACAGGAAGACAAGCTGTGGGTCAGAGAACAGAACGTTTGCAGATGGCTTTCATAGATGCAAAGCCTTAGGGAGAAACAGAGGACCAATGGACCGCACCTATTTTGACAAGGTTTTTGTTGTTTTTAAAAGAAGCCATACGCCAGACAGAACGCTTACATTTTATTAGCATTTTAAAAATATTCTGTATTATTATTTATTATTAGTGTGTGTGTGTGTGTGGCACTTACATATGGAAGTCAGAGGATATCTGTAGGACTTCCTTCTACTGTGTGGATTCTCAAGATCGAATTCAGGTTATCAGGCTGCACAGCAAGTCTTTTTACCCCCTGAGACATCTTCCTGGTTCAGAATATTTACATTCTTAAAAGCCTTATACATTAGTGAGGAAACAAATAGATTGCATGTATTTTAATAATTGCTTATTTTCCAAACTTTATTAGGCTATGAGTCTCTAAGGACATGCTCTGTGCTGTCCTTGAGTACTCTGCATGATACAGTACTCTATGCATCAGGGATGTAGTGATGTGCCTCCTGTGTGTGCGTGTGTGTGTGCATGTTCACATGTGTATGGGTACAGGTGTTTGAGTATGCATGCATATGAAGGCCTGAGGTTGGAACTAATAGCCTCCCTTGAATGCTCTCCCCCTTATTCAATGACTCGGGTCTCTCAATTGTATTCAGAGCTTGTCAATATGGCTAATCTGGGTAGAACTTCCTCTAGGGATCACTGGTACCCACCCTCAAGTACTGGGATTATAGTTTGGGTACCACACCCACTCAGTCGGTTTGTATATCTAAACTTCATTTCTCATACTTTCATAGTCAGTGCTGTAGCCATTGAATCATCGCCCAAGCCCTCCCTTTTACATTTTCATTTGTTTTATGTATGTGTATGTTTTTCATTTATGTGTGTCTATGTACCATATTGTACAGTGCCCATAAAGACCAGAAGGGGCATCAGATCCCCTCACTCTGGAGTTACAGATTCTGAGCTGCCATGTGGATGCTGGGAATCAAATATGGATTGATCCTCTGGAAGAGCAGCCGGTGCTCCTAACCATGAAGTTATCTCTCTTTCCCCTCTTTGACTTATTGACTCAACATGTTTCAGTCATTTCTGTGCTCTCTGTCCCCACTCCACTGGAATTGTTGCCACATGGTGTGTTTTTTTGTTTTTTATTTTGGGGTTTTTTGTTTGTTTGTTTGTTTGTTTTGTTTTTTTTCCAGATACTCTCCTCCTAGAGAGGTGCTTTAGCATCAGTGAAAGATGGAGTCTCTCCTCATGGCTGCATACTGCAGTAATTCACTGAAGTTGACTCCTGACTTAAGTCCTACTCTTTTATCCATGAAAAGGTTCCAGACATGTATCTCACTGCTATGCTAGAGTAAATGGTTTTCCAGTTTGCTGTAACTCTAGGACTTTGGCTGTATGCCTTTAGATATTATGGTGGAGGCTTTGATTTCAAACTTAACTCTCAAGTTTAAATAGCAGTGATTCATCCAAATAACGGGTGATACTTGTTTTTGTTCTTGAAAATTCAACATGAGTATTTATTATTAAGCAAGTCAGGGAATTGTCACACTTCCTCTAAGATGACACATTTTATAAATGTCCCCATAAACAGTTTCCTGCCATTTATTCCTGCTGGGTGCACTGAGATAGGGCCGGCCTCAGGGTGGGTCCCTTGAGAGCTTTTGGGAGATGGATTTAGAGAGATTGAGCGCTGACTTCTAACACAGGTGTTTGGCGATCTGCTGTTCCTTTGATAAACCCTTCCGGGCAAATCAAACCCAGAGCTGGGAGAGGTGAGATGAGCTCTCATTGTGACAGGTGTGGGGTTCATCAGCAGATGCTGCTTTGTGAAGCCATTTAGAAACCAGTGGCATGTGGATGGCCCACAATTACTGTCGACAAAATGTTTCTATAGAAAATATTTAATGCAGTCTTCAAAGAGCTTTGGATGTACTGTGAAGTGTATAACTCAGAAGTCCTCAAATAAAGCCATGGTGGTACACATGGCTTTAATCCCAGCACTCAAGAGCAGGAGGCAGGAAGATCAGGAGTTCAAGGTCTCTACCAAACTAATTACAAATAAGATCAATGTGAATGTGTTTAGCCTGAGCTACTAGACCCTGTCTCATTGTCTCAGAATCAGCAGCAACAATAATCTTGAGATGTATTTGGCCTGGAGATGGTAGGAGTGAGGGACTGTTGGACACATCCCCCTAGACTCTCCGTGACTTATGGGCCACATACAGCTGGAAGCCAAGGTGACAATGCACTCCCTACTGAGAGTCCTGTGTTGCAGAGAGATCAGCTGTTCCAGGAGTCTGGTAAGATGGATGGTAGGCATTCAAGAGTCTAGGCAAGGTAGAGTCATCAAATCCCATTTAATATGTTGCATTAGTTACTTTGGTTGCTGTGACAAAACATTTTACAAAAGCAACTTAAAAGAAGGAAGAAGTTTATTTTGGCTTTGAGTCATGATGGCAGAAACTCAAGACTCCTGGTCACATTGCATCTGCAGTCAGGAAACAGGTGAATGCTGGGTCTCGGCTCCCATCTCCTTTGCCTTCAATCCCAGACCCCAACCCGAGGGATGGCACCACTCATCTTCAGTTAACTCTGTCTGGAAATGCTGTCACAGGACCATGGTGATTGTCTAAGTCTAGTCAAGATTCCAACGAAAGCTTTGCTATTCCATGCACGTAGCTGCTGGTTTCTAAGGTCTAGTTTATTAAACATACTATGTGGGAGATGTTAGCTAACCCCAGTAATCTGCTTAAAAATATCAGATCCTTCCATCTGAAGCAGTCTCTGGGAGTTAGGAAACTGCTTATGTGGGTTGCTACTCAGTCCTGTGCTCCCCCACCCCCAGTACCCACCTGTTCTCCAGAGAGTCACCACCATGCTGGTAACCATGCCTGCCAAAGTGCCCCACACTGTGTCCATTCTGTGCCCCAGTGACTCAGCCGAGCTAACCACATTCACACTGTTCTTCCTTGTACTTAGCTGGTGACTCACTTCTGTCCCATATGATGTGAGGGAAGTCTTACTGAGAAGTTCCTGGGACTAGTGTTCTCTCACGGAAGATACCCCTGGGAAGAAGAGGCTGGCCATGTCCCCTGGAACATCTACAGCCTGAGGGTGAAGCCAAGAGTGAAGTAAGGAAAGGAAAGGAGAGTAGGAGGCAAGGCCTGCAAACCTCTGTTTCCATGGAAATTAGGTGGCAGTGTGCCTAAGGGAAGGCTGCTTCAGATAGGTGCCTCAGGGAACATCATGTATTCAAAGCATAGGAGGTAAAGCCAGTAGACTTCATGCTTTGTCCAGTATCAACAGAGGCCAGTGTACCTAAGGGCAGGGCTATGTCAGTTAGGAGCCCAATACCATGCATAGCACAGGAGTGTGACATCTGCCCAGAAGCCTAGACCTCATTTCAGACATGTTGCTTTCCCAAGCAGGCCTATACTTCCTCCCTGGCAAGACAACTCCATCACTGGGATTTTATTCCTTTGCCTTTCTGTAATTCTCTAACATTTTGACCCTTTTAAATAGTATTGTTCTCTAGCTATTGCTAATTAATTAATATTAATACAGGGTAATTTGGGTTATTTTATTTTTTTAAAAAAAAGAAATAGAAGACATTAGAGAGTGACATGTAAAAACTGCCAATTAGAAGTCAGCGAGGCATTATATTTGAGTTAAACTAAATAAGAAGCATGTCAAATATATTGTTGGCATGCTTTGTGGCTTTTGGATGTGTGCGGAGATTTAGTTTATATGTCAGTGTCTATCCAAGAAAATCTCATGTCTTTTGACGGTCAGATTAGAGCAATTTGGGATGAGGGAATCTTTATTCTTAGATTTTCAGTAAGTATGTTATTAGAAATTACAGTGTTTTATTTTTCTGTGGAATTATCCTGTTTTTCCTTTTAAAATATATTTGCTTCGTAATTCTGCTTTATGTTAAAAAAAACTAAAGTCTGTTTCAAATTAATAGAATTCTTTTTCTCATTTTTTATTTTTCTTGAGTAGTTGCACTTCCTCCAGTAAACTTTTTAAGAAAAAATAATGTAAGTGTGTATAAGTATGCACACTTGGGGTAGTTCCAAAAGAGGTCAGAGGGTGTTGGGTGCCCTGGAGTTGGACTTACAGGCAGTTGTGAGCTGCCCAGTATAGACATTGGGAACCAGACTCTGGTCTTCTGGAAGAGCAGCAACTGCTCTTAATCCCCAAGTTATTTCTTCAGACCTCTGTGTCTTTAATATTATGTGTGCATGTTTTACCTGGATGTATGCATGAATACTACCTATGTGCAGTGCCAGCAGGGCCCTTGACAGCCAGAAGTCATCAGGTCCCTTGGAAATGAAGTTATGATTGATTGTCAGCTACCATATGTGTTCTAAGAACCAAATTTGGGACTCCTAGAAGAGCAGCAAGTACTTAAAACCATTGAGCCATCTCTCCAGCCCCATTTGTTTTTTTCTAGAAAAATAATTTGGATATTAGTGACAATTTTCTTGCCCATGCATTATGTTTTTAACTATAAAATTACTCTCTTGATGATTTTTAAATTATTTTTGATAACTTTGGTGTATGCAGTGTACTGTGAACACACTCACTTGCTGCTCTCCTGTTTACTCCTCTTACTTACAGACCCTTCCATCTCATTCCCTCATGCTTTCAGGGCTTATTGTTTTGTGCAGGTCTGTGCAGCCAGCCACAGCTACTACATGCTCATGATGACACTGGCCATGTCCTACCCAGAAGACAGCGTTTTTTTCAGGACTCCTCCTGTCCTCCAGCTCTTACTGTTTTGCCAACCCCTTTTCCATAATGTTCCCTGGGTCTTGGAGGATTGTTACAGATGCCCCGTTTAGAGAGACACACTCAAGAGCCATTTGTTCTCAGCAGGTCGAGCAGTTCTGAGTCTCTGTGTTAACTGTCACTCGTTGCAGAAAGAAGTTTCTCTGGCCAAAAAGGATGGCAGCACTAGCTTAAGGGTGTAGAAAAATTAATATTTAGAAGGCAGCTTGGCTACCTACAAGACTCTACTGCTAAAGATACACCTGGAATGAAGCTCACATTTCAGCCATTTCTCTAACCTCCAGAGGAGACTTTAAATGACATAGCTGCCAGGGGTCTGGCTAAGTAAGGGAGTGATATGAAGACTTGGGAGGGGGTTGGTTTGTTTGTTTGTTTTGGCAGCCTTTGTCCTTTGCCATAGTTGCTCTACCCTTTTCATTTTCTGTGTAGTCACAATGTTTTATAATTCTGACAGTGCTCGTGTACTTACATGGATTTACACCAGGGTCAGTCATGTTTGAAAATGCATGGATTACCTTCTCCGTTCACTTATTTTTGTTTCACTTTGTTTTTTGTTTGTTTTTTCCTAGACGGGGTATTTCTGTGTAGCCTTGTCTGTTCTGGAACTCTGTAGATCAGGCTGGCCTCAAACTCAGAGATCCATTTGCCTCTACCTCCCAAGTGCTGATATTAAAGGTATGCGCCACCAACGCCCAGCCAGTTCACTCATTTTTAAAGGAAAAGTAATTTTACCGTTTATCTGAAAGTTGATGCCTAAACCCAAACCATTTTTACAGTGTTTTATTTCTGAAATGCTTCTCTTTATCACTAATAACACAAGTACATCTGTTTGGTTTGACCTACCTTTGATCTTACTAAAACAAAGTCAACTGCAGTTTCCCAAATGTCACATATTCTCCTTCCTCCATCTCGACTCCCTGGAACATTCACTTTAGAAACTTCAGAAAGTCCTTTTTCTTAAGTTAACAGCAGTGCTTAGTGTGCGTGCATTAGCTACTCCTCCCCTGGTGGGGCTCATTCTGAGGTTCCTGTTAATACTGTGTGGCTGACTGTATGGGCCAGAGGCTGTGTCTGCAGTTGGTGCTCTTCTATTCAGGACTCAGTCTTGCCTGTTCTTTTTCTAGTGAATAGCAATGCTGAAAACTGCCCCATGCCTCAGATACATTTTCTTCTGTAGTCCCTCACTCACTGATCAAAGACTATCTCTTAGAGAGATTACTCATAGTCACAAATCATTAAATTGATTTGCCATAGACAACTGAAGCTAGAATGGCAATTTGTCAATAGGATTTTAAATTTGATTTATGGGTCTTTATTTTCTTTATCTCTTTTTCTTAAAGGTTTATTTTATGTGTGGGTATTTTGCATGTATGTATGTTTGTGTACTTTGTGTATGTCTGGTGCCTGAGGAGGCCTGGGATCCTCTGGAACTGGAGTTCTGAATGGTTAGGAACCTCCATGTAGATGCTGGGAATGAGACCCAGGCTTTCTGTTAAAACAAGTGCCTTATGTGCTGAGGCAACTCTCCAACCCCTGTGGGCCTTCTTAGAGTCCCACTACACATTTAACAGCCTCTTCTGGCTAGAAGCCGAGCCAGGCAGGAGCTTGCTGCCAGGTCGCCCCCATACATCCCATAGCTACTCTGCCACATTAACTTCCTCACTCACTTGAAGGCTGAGGATCTCTTAAGCAGGTCCCACTCTTGTTTTGCTAAGAGAATATTATAAACACTGGCTTCCTAAAGCAAACTTGGGTTCCTTAAATATGTGGTGGCTGCTCATTAATGTAGCATTATCCTCAAATATAACATTGTGGACAAGGCTGCCATTGTGAACAGTGTTTAAGTTGTTCCTGATAACAGCGAAGACAAACTGCATGTGAACCTCTGAAAAAAAGTTATACTATGTTTTCTGGATTCTGGAGAAACCAAACATAGAGAAAAAGAATAATAAGTCATTTCCAAATACGTCCTTTCTGTTCACAAAAATATGGTCTATCAAGTCATGATGAGAGCCATATAACCTAAGAAGGGAAATGGTCTCCTGTCTACTACACAGCACTGAACATGGACACATCAACCATATCTGACTGAAAGTCTGGGACACTCCCACCCATTAGCTCATTTACATATAGTAATAAACTGTTCTGCTTGGCTAGTTAGCAGTTCCTGGAGTCCATCTGCTGCTTTTCAGAGTTCTGGAAACCCCAGTCTAATCCCCTGGGAGGTGGGATCAGAACAAAGCAAACTCAAGATGAGTGTGATTAACTTATTACTGGCCATTTTCAAATCCCAAATATCTGGTGAGAGTTAACAGTCATTGGAGAGGTCAGAATGAACATGGTATGCAAACCATGAAGTTTAGGGAAGGTGTCTGTAAGTAATGATCAGCCTTATTTTCCAAAAGAAGTAGGAATTACATCTATAAAAAAAAGTTAGATGCAATAAAGTAAACCTGAGACATATTTGCGGTCTGTCAAGCATAAAATTACAGCAAGAACTTCAAAGAGAGTTGCTAGTCTAGAGTAAGCCCCACATATCAGTGAAATAGTAGTAGAAGTAATGTCCATTCCCTTTCCATTCCACTACACAGATACCTGGGGGAGGCAAAGCATTTCTTTTTGACAGTTTCCTGTGTATTATCAGTAGAAACATGTCATGTGGACACAGCCATTTCCAGGTCTGTGTTCTTACAAAGTAGCACACATACTTTTGTGGTTTTCCAGGAAATATCACAGCTTTAGGTGCAAAATATTATTTTAGTTTGATTTGATGAAGACAAAATCTCAGAAGCTGTCAGGAAATTTTGAACACCTGATTTAAGACAGAGCCATAGTTAAAAGTATTAATATAAGTAAAATTAGTAGAGGTCCACATATTAGACCAGTAAATCTAGATACCTATGGACAAATACATATAAAAAGAATGAATTAAAATCTTTGCTAGTAGTACAATGGAAGGTTAGCTTATTTTCACCAAACCTAAAGTATTCAATTAATTTCATTTCCCAAAGATTTATCTTGATGTGTGAGCGTGAATTATTAAAATGTTTGAGTTTAGTAGGAATGCCTTCCCCTCCCACTCATTATTGAAAACATTTTAGAGCATTCACTATCCTTACCTTCTTAGGGCAGGGATCTAGGAAATTTTTAGCTTCCCGTGCATCTCCAGTCCAAGATATATGACCTCATTTGGTGGCATTCCCTCATGAGGGCGTTTACAGAATGGGGGGGGTTCCTGGTTGAGAACCCCCAGATAAACTGGGCTTCAGTACCAGGATGGTCTGCACTGCTGCCCAACAGAAGATTTTGGAGAGCTGGATTAGTCTGGCTAGGGTGTGCCTCTCACAGGTGCTGTTGGGGCACAGGTAACTGGTGTGTCTCTCACAGTTGCTCTTGAACACAAGTGGCTGTGGTGTGCTTCTCATGGGTGCTCTTGAACACAAGTGGCTATGGTGTGCCTCTCACAGGTGTTCCTTTGACCTGGTTGAAAGCATATTGCCTAGTGTCTGACCTGTGACCAGAGGACTCTGTCTTAGGACTGCTATTTATACAGGAGACACTACCGTACTTTTATCTGATGCATGCTAAGTTTGTGCTACCTCTCTGGTACTAGAGCCTGCCTTTGTTGATTTCCCAAGGGAATCCCAGCTTGGAGTAGCCCCGAGTTTTCATACTGGAGGAGAGAATTCAATGTACTACAATAAAGAATAATTTCATTTAAAGGTTAGGTACGTGTTGTGTGGTGGTGGTACATACCTTTAATCCAAGCACTCAGGAGGCAGAAGTAACTGTGAGTGCCCGATGTCGTGGGAACAATATTAATAGATTCAGTATTGTAAAGTGAGGTTTATTTGGGGAGAAATCACTTACACGTGATGCAGATGACAGCCGCAAGTCCCTGCTCCGAAGATCCACACCGGCTGCCCTCCGTGACCCAATCGGGAGCAAAAGAGAGTGAGCCTGTCCCGGACCCCCAGACCAAATACCACAGGCTCAGGTATGCACCTGTGACCAGGTCCAAATGGTAGATCTCTGATTTTCAGGCCAGCATGGTCTACAGAGTGAGTTCTAAGACAGAGGGCTACACAGAGGAACCCTGTCTCAGAAAACAAACAAACAAACAAAAAAGATTAGATACAGAGAGATTAGGTATCCTTCCATCCCCAGACTATGCATGGCAGGTTAGAAGAGTCAAGCAGGGGATGAAGAGGGAATGAGGGAGGGGAGAGAGGAGGAACACACACACATACATACATACACACACACACACACACACACACACACACACACACACACACAGAGAGAGAGAGAGAGAGAGAGAGAGAGAGAGAGAGAGAGAGAGACCCATGATCAATGCCTTTGTTTTCCAAGTGGGTTTCCCATAGGGACTTTTATTGAGGGGTTGAAAGAAAGCAGATAGAAGTTCCCTGGGGTCACATTATGACCCAGAGATGGTTGCCAAGCTAGGGTAGAAGGGCCAGAGAGAGTAGAAAGAGAGGCGCATATAGATGTGTCTTAGGGAGTCACCGTAAAGAGGCTGTGTAGGACAGACATCTGAGTAGTCCAAAAATGAGATCCCAAGTGAGATTGTAGAACTGGAAACCAAGAAAAGGTGGCAGAGCTCCGTTTCTTTATAAAAAAATAAAATAAAAAATAAAAAATTTAAGCATTTTAAAAATAAATGCCAAGGCAATCTGTAGTTTTAAATACTCCCTATAGTGGGCCTTGTGCAGTACAGTGGCTTGCACACATGCAAAAAAGAACTAGAGTTTGTAGCTTTGATTCCAAAATTTCTGTCATGGATCAGGCATGATTATGGCAGTACAAAACAGCATATCTACTTTTTGGTAGCATGAAATTCTTACTTGCTTCGAACTCAAAGCAGACAAACTGAAAGATCTCTCAAGCCAGATTCTCTGTTATTTTCACAGTGGAGACAAGATCTCTGTAAACATCCATTCATTTATAGAGAGTAGCACAAGGCCAGACCCTGAAACCAACAGAAGCTGGCACCAGACTCAAAATAGAATTGAAATCAGATTCCTATTGTGACACCATCAAACATAGGGTCAGTAGCTAAATTCTTTGGTGTGTCCCTAGATCTCCAGGGATGAGTACAAGGACTGCTGTACTCCTTTTCCTAGATGAGGAAGCAGGGCCAGATCCCATCTAGCTACATGGGGAGAGACATGGCCACCATCCCAGCACCCTGTTTGGACTGTTGTAACAGAAGAGTCCCTTCATGAAGAATTTTTGGGAAGGGAGGGAAGGACCCATGGTTCTTGAGAACAGGCTATTAGTTTATCTCACAGACATGAGGGCACATGGCAGTAGACTTCTAGGTCACTAAGGAAGGTGAGGGGCATTATTTTGGATTCTGAGATCAGGGAAAGTCTTGTCAGAACACAAAAGGGGAATTCTTAACCAGAACTATATTTTCTACAGGACATGAGACTCAGATAAAGTTCAGCTTGGCCATGGAGAACTGGCTTCCAGTAAAATCAGAGTAGGTGTTATAGCCATCCAGCTCTGAGATATAAATAAATCCCCACTTGACTTTTTAATATTTAATGTGTCAAGCCTTCTAAATGTTAATTTGTTCTTCTGGTCTTTTCTAGTAACATTAATCAAAGTTTCCTAATTCTAATTAGATTTTTGCATTGTGAATGTTATCTCACACCCAGGATCTCATTGGATGTAGAACCTTCAGATTATTGTCATTGAAGAGAATCAAGTACCAAAACTTGCTCAGTTTTTATTTCCATCACTGAAATTTTACATAGAGCAAAGGTCATATGGGCAGATGACTAAGGCATGACTTATATTCCTAGGTAATTATACTGTGAAGATCTTTAACACTTTCAGTGTGATTATTAGCTATGTAGCACTTGGGAATAGTTCATTAAAGTAGCTCTCAGGTGAGACATCCATACAGAAAAGGTCATGCATGTGGCCTGTCATGTAACACCAGTGACATGGACACTGCAAAGTTTTCCTGGAGCTCCTAGCAACAGTCTTTTCTTTTACTCTATCGTTTTGTGTAATGTACTCTGGTTTGTTATTCTGTGGGTCTCCAGTAGCAATAGCATGGGGGAAGTCACTTCACCTACAGGTTTCTGCTCATCATCATCAGAGCTTGCTGATGCCTGCCAAGGTCAGCAGGGCCTTCACCTCCCCTCAGAGGGTACCATGGGTGAGCCTCCTAAGAGGAACTGACAGTTCAGCAGGGGAAAGAGCATGCCTCTTTATTAACAAGCCAGTACACAAGTGCCACACAAATGTGAAACTCAAACCTGTTAGCGACACTTCAGAAGAATTGTGACCTTCAGAAAGGAAGAAATTACAAGGTGGAGCCTCACAAAGGACTGATCAGCCTTCCAGCTTTGCCTGACCAAAATTGAGCTCCCACTGATTCTGCTGTCACCATGGTGATTGACTTACAAGTCACAGGCTCCAATCAGTTGAATAATTCTTTGTTCTTACTGAGCTGGTCAAGATGTAAGCCTTAGTAAATCCATCTATAGATCATGGCCCACTTGATTTTCTTCTCTTTTTAAGAAGGAGGGGGCAGCAGAAATTAAAGCGGGTTGGGGGTAGCTTTCAAACTCCTTTTGTGTTTTTCAGCTAGAATACCGAGTTCACAGTGTTGCAGACAAAGCCCCTGCGGTGCCTTTCCAAGACAGTCTCTCTGTGTGATGCTTAAGACTTTGGCCAAAGCCCAAGGGAGATTCAAGAAACACCCACTAATTGGAGGGCCCAGTCAGGGAACTCAACTTTTCTTCCTGTCATTTAACTGAGAAAGTGACTAAAGGACAAGGCTGGGGCATTCTGAGGTCACCGAACAGGGTAGGTAAGGGTAGAGAGAAGATGAAGCCTGAGATAACTGTCAATAAAATATTTTCTGTTGGAGCTGAAGAGATGGTTCAGCAGTTAAACAACACTGGCGACTCTTCCAGAGACCCAAGTTGTATTTCCCAACACCCACACGGCGACTCAGAGCCATCTGTAACTCTAGTTCCAGAAGATCTGCAACCCTCTTTTGTCCTCTCAAAGGGCACCAGCTGTACACGTGCTACACAGACATAAATGCAGGCAAAACACACATACACATAAAATTTAAAAAGATTTTTTTCCGTTATCAAGTACTTCTTTAGGATTTTCATAGGGGGAACAGAGGAGGCTTAGTAGCCACACACACACTGTTGCCCCACCACTGTTGCCTCACAACTGCCTGTAACTCCAGCTTCAGGGATCCAATGTCCTCTTCTGGCAGGCACACACACACACACACCATACCACACACGTGCACACACTGGAGCACGCACTCACACACACCTTTTTATAGAAATAGTTTCATTTGCATGTCAGAAATGCATCTCACTGTTTGTGGAGCATTTAGACTCTCTGTAAAACGCTACATAAAGTGAACAATTTCCTCAGCTGAAATCTTTCCAGCACGGCACCAGCACTGTATTCAGGGCAAGGTTCACCTGTTTCTTCAGCTTGAAAAATTCCAAGTCAGCATCGTCCAGCCTGTGGATTTGGATGATCCTGCTGGTCCCTCTTCAAACTATTATCCACGATGTGAGCCCAGGCCTTTTTTTCTCCAAGCTGCTGAACTTCTAATGCCTCTAACTGAACCCAGCTTAGATAATCATTGGCCATAATCCAGTCCTGGACCCTATCCAGTCCAAATAAACTCAAAACTTAAAGTGCAAGTCTGTGGGTCTTGAATCCAAGGAAGGGCTAGCCTATGACTCGGGTACCAGGAAAGATTAGCAGGTACACCAACCTAGAAGGCACTGTCACATGATCACCTGATAAAGCATTGACAGAGTAAACTGAACAGAAGTTAATCAAGCAAAGAGCAGTTTGTGAGCTGGGCAGCCTGGTTCAGAGATATCCACTCTGGAACACAGAAGACAGCATCTGCAGGCAGAAGTCAGAGGGGCCATCAGTAGTCTGATGGGTGTAGCTTGGGTATTCGCCACATCTGAACAAGGCCTGATCATCCACCCAGCTACCTGCCATTGACTGAAACCCCTGCCGCTGTGCCCGGCTGGAACTTGGCTGCTTATCGCAAGTTTTACCACTAAGTTAGGCTTTTGCTGAGCTTACACACTTAGATTATCATAATTCATTGTGTAAGGACTCTAGGTACTGAAGCATCCTCAGACCTAATTTACTGTGACTTAACAGCTAAAGCTTAATTAACAAACCAGCCCCTCTATTTCCTCTTCCTCAGAAGAGACTAGATTCCATTTATCTAGGACATCAACTGACCATACCAAACAGTCAAATTCCTACACATCGCTTTCCCCAGCAGGGAGCACTTTATCTAAGCAAATAAAAACAAAAGCTAATTGAGAACAAAATTTAAAATGAGAAAAATGGTTAGCAAAGTTCTAGAGACTCAGCTTCAAAAGCCAATAAAAGATGTGTCTGCGTCCGAGCTTCCTGGGGAGCCCTGCTGTGATGTCACAGGCCTAAGCCTGATGCCGAGGGCACACTGCTGTGGGGGTCTCAGGCTTGGCCCTGAGCAGTATACAGGGGTAGTGTTTTCCTGTATTGGTGTAGCTCACTGGCCTCCTTCAGAGTCTACTGGGCATTTCAGTAGACTTTCAAAACAGAAAAGGATATTTTTAAAGGTACAGACATGAATCTTGCACTAATATAAAATGAATATTCAACACATTAATTTGTGAGGGAGCCAGAAAGCCCTTGTCTCCTACTCAAAGGACAATAAACAACTCAATGAGAGAAAAGAGAATGAATGGTACCCAGAGGCTATAGGCTATGAGTCACCTGCCTAATTTCAGCCTTCCACTAACCCTTAGCTCTGTACAGCTGTCCTGATGCCAGGAGAGCAATAGTGACTTAGAGGAAAGTGTGCCCTGCTTTGCTGTCACATACCCATAACTAATGACTGATTGCCATTTTAGGTCCATGTTTGGCTAAACCCTTTTCTTGTTCCTCTCTTCAGTCTGTAAAACCAAATCCATTGAACACCATTTTGGAAACACATACTCTGGGCAACTAGAGTTCATGGTTTTCTTTGATAGCCATCCTTGTTTTGGCTGTGGGCTTCTCACACTCTGTGTGCCTCAGCTTGCCCTTGAAGTCAATTTTAGATTGTCCGGCATGCTGAAATGGCTTTGGTATTAGTTTCCCCAGTGGTGAAGTGTGCTAGTCAGCTTCGGTTTACTGTAACAAACTATCTGAGTCTGTTCTCTTAAGAAGAGAAGTGTTTATTTTGTCTCACAGTTCAGCAGCCACCTGGCCCAATGGCTTTGGCCTGTGGTGACACACCATAGTAAGAGTTTATGGTGGAGGAAAACTGCTCATATTTGTGGCAGGGAAACAGAAGTGAGCATGGGGGAGGGGTACTCCTGTAATCCCCCTCCCCCGTTGTCCTAAAGACCTCTCACTATGTCTTAAAAGTCCCACTACCTTCAACGTCAGCACGTAAGCTTTTGTGGGACATTGAAGACTCAAACTAAGGTAGAGAAGGATCAGTTGAAACTCTGCTGGGTGGACTTTGCATGTCCATAAACGAAGATCATTTGTTTCATAAACTAAGTTACTTGTCTTGTAGCAACTTAAGAGAGAAAGTGTTTATTGGGGCTCGAAGTCTGTGAGTGCAGTCCATCATGGTGGGGAGGACAAGGTGGCAGGAGCTGAGGACAGCTGGTCACATGGCAACCACAGCCCAGAACAGGGAGAAATGAACCCTGCTGCTCAGCCTGCTCTCCTCAGCCTGGGCTCCAGCCCATCAGGTGCTGCCCACATTTAGGATGAGTCTTTCCACCTCAGTTAATCTAGTTAATGCCTCCCAGCCAGGTCCAGAGGTCTGTCTCCATGGTGACTCTAAACTCTATCAACATTAACTGTTGTATATTACAATCAGGTTTGGCAGTTCTCATCTTCAGCTTTGAGTTCATACAGTTGTTGCCTTTGGGACTATATTTACTTTGTCATACAACATTTCTCCATCCGTCAACAGTATTCATTTTTTTTAAAATTCATCTCTAACATTTACAGATACCAATATCTGTCATGTTCTTAGGAGTTCCCTTGGTTAGTGGGAGAAGTCATACTGGATATATTTCAAGTCTCTAACTTATGTGGGCAAATAAGCAGTGTGCTGTGACCTCTGCAGCCAGATAAGTGGTGGTGTGCTGGCTCTCTGTGTAAGTTGCTCTTGGTCATGACACATTTGACTTTTGGAGCAATTAACAAACTATTCCCTAAATTTTCCTTCCCTCCAGCTGTGTCTGAGTCTCCAACTTCTTCATATTCCCATCAAGCCTGTTGTTTTCTATTGTGCTGGTTCTTAAACAGCCAATATAATGGGCATGATCTATCATCTCAATGGGGTCTTAGTGGTTTCCCTGGTTACTGGGGATATGTAACATCTTTCTGTTTGCTTGATGACCATTTGCTTCTTTTCTTTGGAGCCCTGTCTCTTCGAGATGCTTGCTTACTTTTTAAATTGAGGTTTTGATCTTTTTTGAATACTTCTTTTTTTTTCCCAACTTTTTTTATTTGAATTAGAAACAGGATTGTTTTACATGACAATCCCAGTTCCCTTCTCCCACCTGTCCTCCCCTACCCCCCCCCAACTAAAACCTTATCTGTCACATATCTTTTCTGCTTCCCCCTGGATGGTGAGGCCTTCCATAAGGTGTCATCAGAGTCTTTCATATCCTATGGGATAGGGCCTAGGCCCACCACCGTGTGTCTTGGCTCGGGGAGTATTCCTCTATATGGAATGGGCTCCCAAAGTCCACACCTATGCTAGGGATAAATACTGGGCTTCTACAGGAGGTCCCATAGATTTCTGAGGTTTCCTCACAGAAACCCATGTTCCTGGGGTCTGGATCAGTCCCATGCTGGTATTCCAGCTATCAGACTGGGGAGCAAGAGTTCCCAGATGTTCAGGTCAGCTGTTTCTGTGTGTTTCACCAGCCTGGTCTGGACCTCTGTGCTCTTCACTGGTCCTTCTCTGCATCTGGGTTCCAGTTTAGATTGGTGATTAGTTATGGGTGCCTGCTTCTACTTCCACCAGCTGCTGGATGAAGGCATATAATACTTCTTTTTTATCTGTGTGTACACTTTGTCTGCATGTATTTCTGTGTAACACATGTGTGTTTGGGGCCTAGAAGGTCAGAAGAGGCCATTAGGTCTCCCGGAATGGGATATACAGCTAGTCGTAAACTGCCATATAGGTGCCGGGAAGAAACATGGTTCTTTGGAAGAGCAGCCAGTGCTCCTAACCAAGGAGTCATCTCTCCAGCATTTGATTTTTTTTTTTAATTGAGTTGTAGGGGACGCCAGATGTTGACATTAGGTGTCTCCTTGCTCCCTCTCCACCTTATATACTTAGTAAAGGTCTTTCTTTTGTACCCATCGTTCAGGATTTAGCTAATCTAGCTAGTCGACTTGCTCTGATCATATCTGTGGCTTCTGAATAAGGGGTTACAGATGCCTGTGCGGTATTTGCTTTGTTCCTGGAGATCTGACCTCCAGCCTTCACACTTGTACAGCAAGCAGTTTATTCCACTAAGCCTTCTCCCCTACCCTTCAACAACAGTTTTCATTTTCAGTAGACAATATTGTGCCTTCTCTATTGAATTTATTTGGCTTTTTTTTTCATACTGTTGTCAGTGGAATTGTTTCCCTAATACACTTTTCTGATTGTTCATTACTAATTTGTAGAAGAATAACTGGTTTTGTGTGTTGATCTTTTTTCTTGAAGCCTTGTTGAATTTACTTAGTTCTTGTGGTGGTTACTTTTTATTAAAAAGCCAGAAAAACAACCCATGTAAAATCCGATCTGTGGGTAGAAGTAGTTTTACTACTTGCTTTCCAGTTTTGGTCTCTTTTATTTCTTTTTCTTTCCTAATTGTCTGGCCAGTGCAGTGGTTTAGTTTTTGACCAAATTAAATTGAAAATCCTTGCTAGACCTCCAAGTAGAACCGTGATGCCAGCAGAGCACTGGAGTCTAGAGATTAGAGACTACACACATAGGAAGCTGGGAATCGCTGGCCATGTACTGACATGGCTGGTATTTAAACCCATATGGCTACTCTAGAGAACAAGCTTGTGAAGGAAGAAAAGCTGTGGTGGGCAGGGGACGAGGGACAGGGACGAGGTGGGTGAGGAAAGGGGGTGCCTGGCCTCTAATTGCCAATCTCCCTCCCTGCAGCTGTGGCCCCGTGGACTGTCTGACCCCCACCCTATCAGAGATGTCACTAAAGGACAGTCTTGGCTCAGACAAAATAATGTTGGATGACTGGAGTTTTCCACACCCAGGCCCTATGTGTCCAGAACTAGAAAGCTGTGTTGTTGTTATTCCACACTGGTTATCAGAAGTACAGAACAAGAAACTGTAATGTTCCGGAAGGATAGCTAAAAGGACAGGGAAGTAGTAGTCTATTAGCTTAACTGTCATCCTCAGAGCTCTTCCTCTGGATATCTTTTAGATCCATATACCCTCTGCATCCTTCAGTCTCCATCTTCCCTAAGTGTACAGTGCCGAGGCCCCTTCCCAGAGTATCAGTGCCAGAGGCCTTTTGTATTTCCCTCCTCACTGTGCCTTCTCCGTTCAAGAACAAGTGAGGCACCTCCCTTCAATTGCAAAGGTGTGTGTGTGTGTGTGTGTGTGTGTGTGTGTGTGTGTGTGTGTGTGTGGTGACTTCACACAATCCCATGGAATATACACTGGCTGAAAGACAGCAAATTCTAGGGAAAAAAAAAAAACCTAGGGTACTCATGTATCTAAGCTTATTTCCATGGCATTTGCATTTTCTGTAGTGTACACACTGTTGTCATCCTGAGGAGCATCTTAAGGAAGGCCCACAGTTTGAAGACACAGTCCATTGTGGCCGGGAAAGCAGGAACTTGAGGCAGCTCACTGCATCTGCATGCAGAAAGCAGAGACAGTGAATTCTGGTGCTTAGCTGACTTTCTTCTCTTTATTCTGTCTGAGACCCCAGTCAATGGAACAGTATCCACTCACCTTTAAGGTGGGTCTCTGTCTCTGTTAGCTTAAGTTAGGTACTTCCCCACAGACATGTCCAGAACTGACCAACAAGATTACACTAAGTTAAAATGTCTAAAATACCTTGTTGGACAGGATCTGGTAGTACCCAAAGCAGGAGGATTGGGAGTTCCAAGTCAGCCTTGGTTACATAGCACACTGAAGTTCTGTATTGTGAGACCCTGTCTCAACAGCTACCACCAACAATTAATAGGTGCAGTTTTCTTCACAGCAGACGATCGCCGAAGGTGTGAGGTTTGCTGGGCCCTCCTGACTATAAACAGTATTATACAGAAGTGTGTTTGAAATGAGAACATAGTAGCTCATAACTTTCAGAAGAGTGGGCCAGCCTTTAAAGCACCTTTCTCACTCCTTCCTAACTTTAAAGTTTGCGCTTTGACTCATCTGGAGGTCCTCTGTGGGCCTTCATGCTCTTCTCCATCATGTCTGGATTTTTCATTTTGTTTTTGTTTGGTTTGGTTTTTTTAGATTGGTTTTAGCATAGTATCTAAATTTCCATCTCCCGATGTTTTTTTCCAAGAATATAAAGTTCTTTTATATATGTGTGTGTGTGTGTGTGTGTGTGTGTGTGTGTGTGTGTGTGTGTGCTTAAATGTTTGTGTTTAAGTGATATAACTGTTTGAAAAACTTATTAAACTTTATTTCTGTGGGAAAATTTTCATATATTTTTGACTGGCTTTTTTTTTTTTTTTTTAAATCTTCAGCCAATGAGAACATTAGTCATGACAAGCATGCCATCTGAGTAAGTACTTGTTGTTTTGATAACTTTCTATTCATTGTAAAATTTAGCCTTCTCTTGTATATACTGTAGGTTTTTGTGCCTTCAGGACATTCGCAGAGCTGGACTAGATCACTTTTACTCAGCGTAACTAGTATGGGGTTAGAAGATCATTGGAAATTGAAAATGTAGTTAAATGTGGGCTATTGAGTGCAAAAAGCTTTTTGGGTCCTTTGCATAGCATTAAGAGATTTTATTTATTTATTTCTGTCCTCTGTGCTTGCTTAATTCCTAATGGTTTTATTTGTTCACCCCTCACCCCATGAATGTTCAATAAACTGAGCAGTACAGGTCGAAACATTTCCTTATATATCTTGAAGAAACACCATGTGATCTAAGGGAGATATCCCTGTATCTCGTGGAAGGGTTAATGGCTTGCTGGCTTGCTCTTATCATCTCCCTTAAACATTTAGCACAATAAAGAACATCCAACAAAAATATATAATACTATATTCCTTGTAACGGATTTTCAAATTTGTGCTTAAAGAGGAAAACCACATTTTTTTTTGTATCAATCATGGGTCTTGAGGTTTTAAGACATTCATCAAAACATTGGGCCGTTTCAGTGAAAACATGCTGCGGGAAGCATGTGCCATAGACTACTTTTTGTGGTGGACTCCTTTTCCTGTCCATGGTGTGCAAACAAAAGCACTGATGTTTTAAACACTGTATGCCATGTATCACAGAAGAGGAGCCCTCTTGTTTTTATTAATACCTTTGATGTGTCATGAACACTTTAGTCTGCTCTAGAAATACTGAATATGAATGTAATAAAGTCCTTGGGATTCTGTAAGTTAAAAAAATGATAGCCTGTTATTTTTCTCATTAAAAGATTTAAAAAGAAAAATTTTCATTTTGGCTGCTCCATCCCCTGATCCCTTCTCATCTTACACTTCTTGCATATCTTAAGGAGACCTTGGACAGACTGATTCCATGTTGATTAACAAGGCCATAAAAAGGCAGTTGTTCCCAATTAGCACATCCATGAGCTGCTGGTAGCTGCCAGGCTTGGAACAGAAGAGATCAGATATTCCGAAGTGAAGTTCTAAACTTAATCCCCTCTGAGATGCTAACAAGCATAGTGTCTCCAGGTTGGTTGGGGAGAGGCCATCTCCACTCTGTGGAGCCCTAAGATTAGAGTTGAGCAAGGTCAGCCATTCTCACAGGGAGAGACTGAGCTCTTGAGAGGCTCTATCCCTGAGATAAGACTCAGGCGTCAAAAGCATGGGGCACAGCAGGCCACCCATTGTGATACCATTGTCATGTCCCCACTGACATGACATGTCCAGAAGGCCCTGCTCACAGCTTGTGATTCACTGGAGATTTTCACACAAAGCTGGGCAGGGTATTAGCAAGCACACTGTAAAAGAAAGAAGCAGGCAGATTAGAACTGAGGGCCTGAGTAAGGATTCTAGAGGAACATCTTGAAAAACAAAAGAGAAAGGCATGCCAGCCATTAAGAGAATGACAGGGAATTAAAGAGATAATTAGAGTCCATTTCTTCTCTTTTAATGGGAAAAACTTGTGTTTGACACTCCAATAATGTTACATTTTCAAAGTAAAATAAGCAAATAATAATCCGGGTCCTGGGCTAGTTGGATGCTTGTGAGAAAAGCTCTACTGCCAAACCTGATGACCTGAGTTCATTGTGAGAACCCTCATGGAAGAAGGAAAGAACCTACCCCCACTAGTTGCCCTCTGACCTCCACACACATCACGCCTCACATGCACACACATACATATTTTAGAAGAGCATGTACACATTGGTTCAAAAATGCATGAAAGTGCATGATCTGGTGTTCCAGTAGACTGGTGTCAAGAGTCTGACTTCCAATGCTGATGCTGTCCCTATGCCTGTGTGACCCTGGAGACACAATAGATAGCTTCCAGGGCTTGGAATTGAGATCTGAAAAGTTCTTGTTTCCCCAAATCCCATGTTCCTGTTTGTAAAGAAACCAAGGTTTGAGTGCTGTGACTAAAATGAAGCCAGACTCTGAGCCTATGACTGTCTAATGGACATACAGCATGACGGCTGACTGTTAACTCTCTGGTCCACAGGAAGCAGAGCCTCATCATCCAAGTGGTGAACACACTGAAAGGCTTTTCATTCACACCTGAGGTCTGCGAGTCCACCACCCATGTGCTGGTGGGGAAGTCTGTCCGCACCCTAAATGTGCTGATGGGGATCGCTCGAGGATGCTGGATTCTTTCTTACGAATGGGTAAGCCTTGTGCTCATCGTTCATTTTAAAATGAGGTGTTTGCTAGATCTGTTTCATCTGAGGTGATGGCATGAGCAGCTGTGCCTACACTTACATGCACTGAAGTGACTCTGAGAGCCAGCAAGTGATTCTCACACTGAGAACCACTCAGAGAGTGTGGTGAGGCGAAGGCTAGTGGAGGATGGCGGCCTTTAGAATAAACTCCCAGCCTCCGGTGGAAAGAAGATCAGAACAGGCTTGAGCTAAAAACACAAACTGGGTTTTCTCACATGCCAGGGAGTATTGCTGTGTGTTTAACTGAAGAGTGATATGAACTATGTTCTTGATGGCTCAGAAGCCAAAAAGAAAAAAGAAAAAAAGAGAAAAAAAAAGCTCCAGAGATTGTTTGCACAGATGGATTTGCTTAGGATGAAACATGTTCGGCTAATCCCATTGGATATGTTGCACCAAGCACACATGCATCGTTAACATTATTTTCTGTGCATTTAAGGCCATCTTTAAACATGTATCGTTTTCATAGTTGATAAAAATTGTGATAGTCTGCCAGTCAGTATGGTTTTCCTTTGATCCTCCGCCTAGAGGTCATGTCAAAGGCCATCAGCTCATTGCCAATGGGAGCAGCCGCCTTGGCTACTTGTGTTATGTTGACTCTCGTGCTCTTTTCTCCTCACCCAAGAATGTACTACATTAATATTGGGTTAATTTAATCCTGTAGGATTATACTGTGAAAACAAGCTGCAGATGTACTTTTAAGACACTTTTTCCCGTGTCATAACCCACAGCTTTCTGTGACAAAAGACTTAAGAGGGGTCAGGGAGAGTTACAATTGCTAAAGTACTTGCTGCTGCACATGAAGACCTGGGTTCAAATCCAGGGCCTACCTGAAAAGCCTGGTATGCTGCATGAATTTGTAATCCTTCCTGTCACTGGGGAGGTGGCTGCTGCAGATCTCTGGGCCAAGCTGGCCGAATGGGCAGATCCCAATAAGGAATGCAGTCTTGGGAAACAAGTTGGGACGCTTCTGAGGAATGACACACAGATGTGCACATACAGGAAAACACACAAAAAAAATCATGGTGGGCAAAACTTTAAAAGTATTCTGTTTTGTCTTGAGTTTTTGTTGTTTTTGTTGCTGTTGTTTGTTTGTTTTGAGACAGGTTTCCATGTGTATTCTTGGCTGTCCTGGAATTCGCTCTGTAGACCAGGCTGTCCTCGAATTCACAGAGATCCACCTGCCTCTGCTAAAATTAAAGGTGTGTGCCACCACTGCCTGGCTCCAGAAGTGTATTCTTTACAAACGTAGGTATCCATACTTGATTCTGTGCCAGTCTATTCTTATGGGAGTTACGCAGCTAGGATAAACCAAATGAGAGACTGGGATACTCACGGTCAACTTGCAGAAAGACTTGTATGTGAGGGAGCACAGTAAAGGAACTGCTGACATCCCCACTCCATGGTATAGTTAAGGTTTTTATTGTGGATAAGAGAGAACATCCAGAGGCACCTGGAAGAGTCTAGAGTAGAGAGAAAACAAAGCCAACTGGACATGGCAAGGGCTACGCATCTGGGAGAGAAGGGAGAATAGCAAATGATTGAGAGACTAGAGCATAGTGAGGGAGCAGGAGAGCAACCGTGCAAGTGTGGAATGGTGAGAATGGGATGTGGTTATTATGAGGAAGGTGAGTACTGGAGCAGGAAGGAGACTGGGGTGGGGGCTTTGAAATGTTTAATGCATGCTTGCAAATGGGGACTGATGGAGCCTGGAGGCTAGCATGGGCTTTGACATGCAGCCCAGTTACATGTTGATGGACAGCCATATGTCCCGTCTGCCACAGGAAAGCAAAAGGACTCCTTTGGTTGATGGGAACCAATTTCACAAGTGAAAAGTGCTTGCTTTTATCTAACTGCCAAAAATCCTCCTATATTCTAGGTTGAGCTAGGCCTAAACTCAATTTGGACTGAGTCAGGGACCTGCCCATTTTGGAGGATAGGAGCCAGGGTGGGGACCGGGTACCCTTTGGACTGCACAATACTAGAACCCTCACACTACTGCTCAGTGTCTGCCAGTTCTTCACTAATCACATATGACCCCCTCAACTTTACTCTTTCTTCTTCTTGGACCTTCTACCTTTCCATAAATGGAGCAGGAACCCCATTCTCCCCCATCCCCAAGCATCATTAGTTTTGCTACCACTGCCACCCGGAGTGGCCGCAATCCCTCTGGAATATATCTCCCCCTAGCAGTCTCTCATCTTCTTCAGCACCCAACTCAAGGCTCATCTCCACCTCCTTGTATCACCTCTCCATCTAGTCCTCCTCCAGAACTAGGTCATTGCAGACAGGCTGCCTTACTTTGCCCCAAGGTTCGTAGAGTCATAACACATGTCAAGGACCACTCACAGTTGCCAGAGGGCAGCTCCTCACTCAGATTTTTCCAGTTACCTCATTATATTCAGATGGGTCATTCAAGTCAGGGCTGTTTAAACAAAGCTGACCCACTTATTTAAAAATAACTCTTGGCATTGGCCATGCTGCTTTGCTAGGTAGAGTCCCTCTGTAGCTGCCACAGCAGGTAGGATACATTGGAGCCCATCTCAGGGTGTTCTCACGTGGCTTGCTTGGTTGGTGTTTTCCACTTTCTCTTTTTCCCTGCGCCAAAGCCACACGTTCCCTCTTAACTGCAGAGCCCCTGCGCAGGCTCTCCTGGCCCCTCTGACTAGATCTGGGCCATTCTCACACTTCTCCTGGTCTCTCCTTTTTCTTTTTCATTTCCTTTCTTTCGTCTTTCCTTTCTTTTTTCCTTTTCTATTTTGTTTTTAGATAGGATCTCACTAAGGCCCTGGCTGGCCTGGAACTCACTATGTAGACTAGGAGAGCCTGAACTCACAGATCTCCTCCTGCCTCTGCCTCCTGCATGCTGAACTTAAAGATGTGCACACACACCTGACTGTTTCGTTGTTGTTGCTGTTTTTATTTTGTCTTTTTCCTTTGGTTTTTGTTTTCGTTGTTGTTTCAGTATCTTCTTTGACAACTCCTTCATCCTGCCTGAACCCATCTCCAAAAATCTGTAAGTTAGACTATCCATTGCATATTTTCAGTAAGATTTATCAAACTTGCATTCAGTCATTAACTTCATGACATACTGGTATCCATGACTTCCTACAGACTGGAGGACATGTCTATTCTGTTTGTCTCTGTCTCCTGGTCATAGGTGCCTGTGGAATAGATCAGAGGAAAGAACACCACCTCAGACACAGAATCTTTAGTTAAGAGTGCGATTCTGATAAGGAATGTCACCTCTCCAGGATAGCTCCTTCACCTATTAATTTACTTATATTAATATTTGTGCAGATTTTCACTCCATGAAACTGTGACTTATGTGTTTTCTATCTCAGCCATCCTTCTAAGAGAAAGATCTTGACTGTGCTACTTTAACTCTGTCCCAGTCACTGTTCTATTGTCATGAAGAGACACCATGACCAAGGCAACTCCTATAAAAGAAAGCATTTAATTGGGGTTTTGCTTACAGGTTTAGAGGGTTAGTCCATGATCATCATGGCAGGAAGCAGACAGGCATGGCCCTGGAGCAGTAGCTGAGGGCTTATATTCTGACCCACAAACACAAAGCATGGGAATGGCATGGGCTTCACCCTCAGTGAAAACACCTGCTCAAACAAGGCCACACCTTCTAATCCTTCCCAAACAGTTCCACTAACAAGTAGTCACACATAGGAGCCTTCCGGGTGGGGGTGGAGTGCTTTCTTATTCAAACCACCACAGTGACTATCCACTGTCACTATCATTTTATGCAAAAACAGTATCTTTCAGCTGTCATAATCTTTGAGAGGGCGATGTGGATACAGGGCACTCAGCAGCCATTTACCCTCAGTTATAAGTTTCTTCTATCAGCCACTGCCTTTTCTGTGCAGGGAAGACAGCAGTCAGTCTTAAGCATAAATATTTAGATGGTGATTTGGCTACACCCAGCTTAATGTGGGTCACTAGGGCCTCACTAATGTTCCTCACTAGGGCCTGTGATTTCCCAGCCATAGATTTTTGCCCTGGTTCACAAAATCAGATTCGTATTTCTTCCCATGGAGGAGACCTCATATCTAATCCAATAGTATAACTTTCTTTCCAGCCTTTGAGTACTGTATCACCGCAGGCAATCCCTTTCAGACCTTGAGAACACTGTTTTGTAGGCTTGAATCTTATGCAAAATGAAAACCATTGCAGCAATAGCTAACATAGCACTATGTGGGAATTGTGAGTGTTCCCCACATAAAGCAGACATCTGTTCACGTAACTCTGCACAGCTGTGTCAGCTGCCGGGATCTCCCTTCTCCATCATGACATGTGTATCGATGCTGCTAGGGTTTTACCCTTTAAGAGTCAGTCTAGAAATTAACCAGACCTTTTCCCCTATTTACCCCTATTTTCAACAAGGCAGAGGTTATCACTTCTTCTTGCACAGCCTTCCTTCTTGCATCTATATTATTTCATTGTTTCACTTTGCTTATGTTTGTGTGTTCATGTATATGACTGCACATGTGGGCACAGGAGCATTCATATATGGTGCATATGTGAGGTCAACCTCAGGTGTTGTTCCCCAGGTACCTTCTAGCTTCTCTTTGAGACAGAGTCTCTCATTGGCCTGGAGCCTTGCCAAGTTGCCCTGACTCTGTGGCCCATGAACTTCCAGAGATCTGCCTATCTCTGTCTCCTGGCTCACAGTGGCTGGGATTACAGGTGTGCACCACCACTGTACCTAGCTTTTTTTCCTGGCTTCTGGGGATCTAAATTCAGGTCCTTGCCCTTGCAAGGTACATGCTTTACTGACAGAACCATCTCCCTAGATTTCCTCCTTGAATTTTGAAAAGAAAGTCAATACCAACATAATGTATTTGTTTGAGAGGAATGTTTGTTGCAACCATTAGGGTGATCAGTCACCAAAATTTCTAGTTTAACATCCAACTTAATTTGCATCTGCTGACAGCATATAGTCTTAGGATATGTTACAGCCTTCAAAGACTGCAGCTTCCCTTCATGACAAGGTTATGAGTTTTCATAATATATCCTTGAAAGATGGAGTGGACCTTGCTGTCAGAAGGCCCCTCTCTGCAGGCCTTCCTCTAACCCCATCTCCAGTGTAGTTGGGGGATTCTTAAAATATTCCCTTTGGCTAGCACCAGAAACTTAGCTCCAAGGAAAACATTTCTGAGAATGTTTTTGTTTCTGGGTTTGTGTAGTGTTCTCAGGAAATCTCTGTGAAAGACCATTGTAGCAGTCCTTCAAAGTCAGATGGCTGCCTGTGGCCAGTCAGTCACAGAAGCTCCTGGTGATTTTGTAACATAGTTTGGTGTGAATTTTTTCCTAGTCTTCCTTTATTTTTCTATTTGAGAACTTTGCTGGTGATTCCTGCATATTCACAAAGCAGTTAGTTTCCCCAGTGTTCACTTGTTTTCTGGAAACAAAATAATCCGTTTCTGATTTTGTGACTGAATTGCTTAGCACATAAGTAAGAGACAAAACCATGCCTGACATTGTTCTGGTTGTTGTCCATAGGAGAACAGGAGTAACACAACAGAAAATAAGCTGATTTGATAAAGTACTCAACTAAACTCAGGCTGCATTAAACATGTTGCTTACTGTAAGAGTCTTTAGGCATTCTCCTCACCTTGTTGTGGCCTGCCTAGTGTTGCTCTTACTTCTATGACTTCTCTGCAGCCTGGCTCTGCTTTTTCACCTTCTTGTGGTCACTAACAGGCTAGTAGAGTGTCCGGTGACCCAGTCCCTGCCTCCTCCAGTTCTGTCTCTTGTCAGAAACAGCCTGGCGGTCATGGAGAATTCCGCCTGTTTTCATATTTTAAGATGCCAACTCTAAACATCTCACAATCAAAGCTTGATAAGAGGTTTTAAAAGTTAAATCAGCTATAAATCCAAGTATTTCTACAAAAATTTCAAGGCACGTACAATAAATAACGAAGTGCTCTCTGGTTCAGAGAGAACGGAATGCATCTCTGCCCTAGAATGATGTGACCAAGTTGGGGCTCTCTCCCCCTGCATGGAGTCAAATGCTTGAGCACAGCGTGTCACTCAGGGTGGTCTGAGCCTATCACTTCACAGCACTTCACTGCTGCTCATTTGCAGTATCTCTTACTCTCATCCAAAGACTATTCAGAATAAGGTGCCATGGACACTCTCTTTCTTGAGCCTTACATTAGTAAATTCTAAGGATAAATTTTTAAGCAAATTGCCATTGCCCTGTCACATTTGCATGCAGGGTTTCTGGGCGCTCTCCTTCTGCTTCTCTGGTGGGCAGCTGTGTATGCAGTCTTGGGTTAGCTCTGGCCACACACATCAAGTTTCTGGGGATCTGCCTGAGTAACTCTGGGACCCCAGAGCTTTCATGGACTTCATTCCAGAGCTTTTCATCCCTGCTGCAGGTTATAGCATGAAGGACTGCAGGCCACAGAACACTTCACATGTGTCAACTCACTGGTCTCTAAGGAGCATTTTGCAACTTAGAGACTACATGTCCAGATGAGAACACAATGCAGAAATAGTTTGGGTCTCAAACATGGGTCTTTGAAACAGTGTTGGTAACAGGCATTTTCCCTAGGCAATGGCCATGATCATTTATCTTAGCATATCCATGACTTACAGATTTTCACCACTAAATTGCATAGATTCTCACTACAGAGGTAAAACTGTTGAGTCCATCTGTTTCTGTCCCCTGTGTGTGCCCATGCACTTTTTCCACCGGGAACTGGCCATGGACCGCTATACTAAGGATTCTGTCTGGAGCCCTTCCCTAATCCTCTGTCATCTTTTTGTCCCTCTGGCGAGATCCTGGAGTCCTTTTCCCACACTGGAGGCACAAACTGCCCATGATTGAGAACAGACTAAAAAACAACCACACGATTCCCCTGGAATATGAGGGCCTTGGCATTTACCTTAATGAGAATAGTGGAAAACCATATCTTGGAGGGATGGGTGGTGGCCTTTGGCATCAAAGACATTTTTCCAGAGAGAAGACACCATGAGCCATCACCCTGGACTTCCTCATGAGCAAAGCTCTACCTTCATGGCTTTTTTCTTTAAGGTGGTCAAGGACCAAGTGTACCTTCATAGATTACCACAGAAGGATGGGAAGCCATTCCAGCTAGGGATGGCAGGCTTTTGTGTGTCTGTCCTCTGCCCTGAATGGGGTTCAGGGAGGCTAGGGCAGAAGTGACAGCAGAGCAGCAGCAAGGAGCTAGGATGATCCAGAGAGAAATGCCTGTGGCCATGATAGGGTGAGTTAGAGCACAGCTTGTGTATATATAACTTGCCATTACAAGGGCTCCTATAGTTCAGATAGGGCATAGAGAGCTGTGGCCATGAGGATCACCTATAGTGGAGACAGCTGTGGCCATGACAAAGGCAGTTGTAGCACAAGTTGTGTTTAGAGAGCTTTTACCATGGCAAGGCACCTGTGGTGCAGGTAGGGTGGGGAGAGCTGCTCTGCAGTCTGTTAGATGCAACAGATTTAATAATGTGTGCTATGAGGGAGTAGAGGAAACAAAGTGACTCTTACATTTTTACTAGAACAACTGGTAGTAGTCCTGCAGTTCACCGTGGGGATAGCGAGGGAGAAAAATGTGGATAGAACAAGGTGTAGGGTACAATAGAAAATTCTGGATTATATATATTGAGCTGGAGATTGCTATCAGGTATTCAAGGAGAGATAGTGTGTGTGTGTGTGTGTGTGTGTGTGTGTGTGTGTGTGTGTGTGTGTGTGTGTGTGTGTGTTAGAAGTTTAGAGTGTCATGGAATGATTATGCAATGAAGACCAAGAGGAAAAATAAGCCCAAGGCTAGGCTAACACCAAGGAATCCAGGAAGACAGACATGAGCAAGCAAGGGGAATCAGGAAGGAAATGGTACTGCACATTGTAAACACACTTCTTACAAAAAAAAAAAAAAAAAAAAAAAAAAAGCCCCTGGGTTACATTATGTTTAAAATGCATGTTTCTGTATTGGGCAAATAGTTTCAAAGAATCAGACCAAGAATCTGCAAGTGGAGGCACTTAGCTTTGATCAGCTTGTCTCTATCCCTTCGTTAGCATCGTGGACATAGGGACTGCACTGTTTTTCTATGCTTCATTTTCACTAAAAGGCAGTGATGAAGGATTTAATATCTGGGACTTGATTATCCCTTCCTTATGAATGAACACTCTGGGGCATCACCTTAAAGAGAACCCAAGTCCAGGGCTTACTTTTAGAAAATGGTGGCACATGCCTTTAATCCCAGCATTCAGGAGGCAGAGGCAGATGGATCTCTGTGAGTTCCAGGACAGCTAGGGCTATTACACAGAGAAACACTGTCTCTAAAAACCAAAAATGGAAGGAAGGGACGGAGGGAGGGAGGGAGGGAGGGGAAGAAGGAGGGAGGGGGAGAAGGAAATAAGGAAATGCTTTAATGAGCTGGAGATGACTCCACATTAGGACAACTGGCTGCTCTTGCAGAGGACCTGGGTTATGTCCCCAGCCCCCACTTAGTGGCTCATAACTATTTGTAACTCCACAGAAGATACAATGCAATCTTCTCATGTCTGCAGGCACCAGACTTGCACATGGTGCACATATGTACATACATATAGACAAACATTTATACACACAATAAATAACACTTTAGATAGCACTTTAGTAGTGACCTAAAGATGCATCTTTATCTTCCTTTGCAACTTTTTGTTGCAGGTTCAGAAATTATTTCTTACTTCTTCCTCCCTCTCCCCCTCCCTTATCCTCCTCCTTCCCTCCCTTCGTTTGTCCTGGGGACCTAATCCGGGTTGTGTGCTTCTTCTGGAGTACTGAACTTCACCTCCAGCCCAATTTCTGATGGCTTCATCAGTCTTACTTTTGTTAATAGCATGGAATATTTTATCCGTTGGCACACATTGGAAATTTCACCCATAATTTGATTTAACTGGAACTTTCCAACAGCTGCCTCTAGCCATCTGTCATTCAGATCCTTGCCAGTGACAATGGGATGCTGTCAGCTGTCCACACTTTCAGGGTTTCTGAACTTTATCCCCAAGTCAAAGTAGATTGCCAGGGAGCATTGTACTTGAACTGTGCTAGTCTGTTCTTAAGTACCTCTGTGGATGAGACTTGAGTGTCAGTGTCAGCTTTGAGGAGAGCTGATTGAAGAAACACTTGGTTTTCAAGACTTTTGTACTGTTTTCCAAAACTATAGTTAGTGGACAACATCCCTCATTTTACTGTGTGATACTTGTTATGTTTAGTTCTTGCAGTCCACTTAGAGAAAATACATTATATGAAAAAAAATATAAACAACATCTTGGGCCTCCTTTTGCCAGAGAATAAGAAGAATACATATGACTTAGTGTGAGCTTGTTTACTGCAACTGAAATAACAGCTTGCAGTATGCTTAGGGTAACTAACCCTTTTCTCTTGGCTTTTTTTTTTTTTAAACAAAATGTTTATTATATAAAGTAAAATTAATGTAGTAGCTTATATCAGACCTTTATCTGTGCTTTCCAAATGGCCTTAGTTTTTTTGAAAGAAAACGTCTCTGCTTGTATATTAACATTCTGCATACTTAATAATTTATCTACCTGTGGCCATCTCAGGCCATACATAACCTCTAGGGACCTTTCGGTCAACATGCTCATGCCAGGGTGTGACCACCAAATCATTAAGCTCAGTACCGGAGAGTGTAGGGCTTCTGTCGTCAGTGTGGCAGCCTCTTCCTCCTCAAACCGCCACAGGATGCCACATCTCAGACCCTGATCAAACAAAGACAGTATCACTCAATGCTCCAGGAGTCGTCTTCTCTTCAGTTTTATTGAGTGACAACAGAACAAGAAAGGAGAGCATGCATATAGTGAATCTCACTCATGGTGTGTTTTGTTTGCTTGTTTTGTTTTTTGGCTACTCCAGACATTCTGATATTCCTTATTGTAGCAGGACACTTGACTCCAGTCGTTCAATTATAACAGCACCTCACTTCCTCCCCTTCTTCCCTCACCCCTCCCTTCTTTTCATTGTGGATTAAAACACAAGACCTTACACACACCGGGCAAGGTTTCTCCCAGGAAGCTTATGTTTGAGTGATTAAATGAGAAGACGTGTGACCTATTTCTTTTATAAATCGGAGAATTTCTCCTTGCTTCTGATGGAGTCAAGATTGTGAGTTGGTGCTCATGTTTAAAAGTGGTATAAAATCCAGTGTTTCCCTTAGTAACCGGAGCATTCAGTGTGCTTTCTCCTTGGCCATAGTAACTTGTGCTCTTGTTTCATACTTCGAAGTGATGTTTCTGCTATTTATTTTAGTAACGTCGGAATTTGTTATAGTCATTTCTTTGTTTTTATTCTGATAAGGAAAGTGCGTGCTCATGCTATTTATAAAGATGTTTGGATTTGACATCCAAGTCCAGTGGTGAAATGCCAGGTCACCCTGGTCACTGCTTAGCTTATTTTAAAAGTGGCTATGACTGAGCAGTTTAGTCTTAGGATCTCAAGAGTCCCTCATTTTCATTTTAGTGAACTGGAAAGGACTGGGTAAAATGCATGCTCCCTTTGATAGAGCTCACCTCTTGTGAGGCTGGGGAGGGATATTCGAAGAACTCGGGGGTCAGAAGCAGGAAGAGCTTAATGATTGAGTGAGACCCTGTCAAAAAGTCACACATTCTGTGCTGCTAGTTTTATGTCAACTTGACATGAACTAGGGTTATCTGAAAAGAGGGAATTTCAATTGAGAAAATGCCCCCTAAAATGTGTCTGACAGACATTTTCTTTCCTTTCTTAAGAATTTATTTAAATTTATTTTATGTGCTTTAGTGTGAAGGTGTCAGATCTCCTGGAACTGGAGTTACAAACAGGTGTGAGCTGCCATCTGGGTGCTGGGAATTGAACCTGGGTCCTCTGGAAGAGCAACAAGTGCTCTTAATTGCTGAGCCACCTCTCCAGCCCCAAAGGGCATTTTTTCTTAACTGGTAATTGATGTAGGAGGGCCAACCTCATTGTGGTGGTGCTGTTCCTGGGCTGATGGTCCTGGATTCTGCAAGAAAACAGGTTGAGCAAGTTATGAAGAGCATCCTTCCATGACCTCTGTATCAGCTCCTGCCTCCAGTTTCCAGCCCTGCTTGAGTTCCTGTCCTGACTTCCTTCAGTGATGAACAGCAATGTGGAAGTGGAAGCCAAATAAACCCTTTCCTCTCCAACTTGATTTTAGTCACAGTGTTTCATTATAGCAATAGCAACCCTAAGACGCACAAAAGAAGCTTATATGTTAATATGTAAATTGTTTTCTTCTTACCATCTGGTATCTAGTCTCTGTTAATATCTTCTTTAAATGAGTTGTTTATTTTTGATGGTGTATTGCTTATCTTCTCTGTCTTAAATATCACTAAGCTTTTCATTTTTATTTTATTTTATTTTGTATATGACAGAGTGGTGGTTTGAATGAAAATGATCCATAGACTCATGTTTGAATACTTGGTCCCCAATTGGTGGAAATGTTTGGGAAAGATTAGGAGGTGTGGCCTTATTAGAGGAATTGTTTCACTGGGTGGGGGCAAACTTTGAGGTTTCAAAAGAGTAACACATTTCCCATGGGCCTCTCTCTGCTTCCTGTTTGTGGATCAGGATGTGAGCTCTCAGCTGCTGCCTCAGCTCCACACCTGCTTGCCACATTACCTGCTATGATGATGATACACTCCTGTTGCTCTGGAACTGTAATCCCCAAGTAAACCCTTCTCTAAGTTGCCTTGGGCATGGTGTTTTATGGCAGCAATAGAAAAGTAACTAAGATAGTAGTACCAGAAGTGGAGTATTTCTGTGACAGGTCTGGTTATGCTGGTATTAAGAGGAATGTACAAGACTTGGGGGTGGGGAGAAGGTAGCTGAGCAGTGGTGGTCCATGTCTTTAATCCCAGCACTCAGGAGGCAGATGCAGGTGGGACAGAAGGGCTGTTTCCCAGGTGATTTCCACCTGCTGGTTCCATTGGTCAGCACAAGCATCTGTGAGAATGGTGGCTTGAATACCTTTAATAAATTCTCCTGGTCAAGTGGCTCTGTGCTCAAACTGGTAAGTTTTGAATTTGAATCTAGCACTTCTATAATTTATGGCCCATATTAATTCCAAAGGTGACCTACAGGTCATCTTTATTCTCAACAAGGCTTTGACTTTCACACGTTATTTCTGCTAGTGGATAAGATCATGGATTTCAAACTAACCTACTGAAAGCCTCTTATTAGCCATGTAGCCTTGGGTAAGCAATTGCAATTCCAATCTATAGTAGGATAAAAAATCATATATATTTAGCATCAGCAAATATGAATGTGTGGCATTATTATGCAAAGACTTTGGCACCTTTCAGGAGCTGTTATTAAAGTCATAATTTAGGTGAGCCTTAACAGCCTTAAAGAGATCACATACCTGCTGATGCTTTTTAGTGGTATCTCTGTCATAGATGATTTCATGGAGATGAGCTCTGATCAGGTATTATCAGAATAGAGCTGGAGAGAAAATGGGGAAGACTTTGTGGCATAGACAGACTTTTGTTGTTTTATGTTTTGATGCCGTTGTGGTGGCTCACGCCTTTAATCCCAGCACTTGAGAGGCAGAAGCAGGGAGATCTCTGTGAACTCAAGGGCAGTCTGGTCTACATAGCAAGTTACAGGTCAGCTATCAATACAAAGTAAGACCCTGTTTTCAAAATAGAGCTGAGAAGGAGGTGCTGGAGGGGTGGTTCAGTGGTTAAGAGCACAGGCTGCTCTTCGAGAGGACCCAGGTTTGATTCTCAGCACCCACATTGTGGCTCACAACCATTTCTAACTCCAGTTCCAGGAGATCTAATGCCTTCTTGCTTCCTAGGTAATACACACATGGTACACAGACATAGATGTAGACAAAGCACTCATATGCCTAAAGTTTTAAAATGAGGGGAGTATATACTATATTATCTAATTTTAATAAAAGCTTTGAAACTGCAAAGGGATGAATACACACTGTGGACGAACTAAATGCTACACTTTAAAGTAGTTAACTGCATTTGGAAATATCTGCTACCATTAAAAAATTACACCTGAAAAATTGTTCCAATGTGGCAGGCAGGCACTGCATCTACTAAATGTGCTTGCTTGTACCTTTAAAAATAACTTTATGTAATTATAGGAAGCATTTCTTGGTGTTGTGAGATAGGGTGGAAATACAGGGGGATAGTTTATTTTGGAACAAATATTATTGCCTTGAAACTTTGCCAGTTCAAGCTGGGTTCTTTGGAAGCCCAGGCCTCCTGTTTTCTGGCTCCAAAGTGTGTGGGACATAAGTAACCATTTACTTTATCATTAGAATTAAACTGTTAGTCTCCCTCTCTCCTCCCTCCCCACTTCTCTCTGCCTCTGTCCTGAAGTTCAGTGTCACCTAGAAATAACTACATTGCACACTGTTCCACTAACTGCCTGGTTACTCTTCAGTTGATAGAGATGGGTGATACATATTATATATGTGAAGGATTAACTAACTTGCCCTTTGTCCCAAGCTGCCTGCTTTCTGTGTATTTAATCAGTTCTTTGCATTGCCAGGTTAGGGAAAAAATCACAGACTTTACTCATTACCTTGAAGCAGCCAAAATGAAGTACGTAGTACAAATTCTAACTTTTGTTATTTGAGAAAAATCACCCTAATCATTGAGACTAAGACTCTATGATATCTAGTGGGGAGGTTTTTATAATTTGAGATTTATGATTTTACCAAATGAAAGTTTTGGTTTTGTTTTGATTTTTGGTTTGTTTTTGTTGTTGTTGTTGTTGTTTCAAGACAGTGTTTCTCCATGTAGCCCTAGCTATACTGGAACTCATTCTGTAGATCAGCCCGACTTTGAATTCATCAAGTTCCTCCTGCCTCTGCCTCCCAAGTGCTAGGATTAAAGGCATGCGCCATTACCGCCCAGCAGCAAATAACAGTTTAATAAATTACTTCCATTGTCCTTGAAAATAATAAACATGCTTCCGTCCCTTAAACCATAATTGATGGGGATGCCACTATTCTCATCAAAGTGGACAGAAGACCATGTATATATGACAGCCCCTACTCTGTCTGCTGACCCAGTGGACATGAAGCAGACCTTGTCTAGTATAAAGTTAATCAGGTTCCCACAGATTAAATCTGTGACTCAGGTGCCCATTAGACTTGACTTAATGAATTGGCTGATGTTTTATGCAGCCTGCAAGAAGCCCTCACTTGCTCCTTTCCTGCTAGGACCCTAAAGGAGCTCATATTGCCAATTGCTGTTGAATTTTGTTTTGTTCTGAGACAGGCTGTCAGGTAACCCGGCTGGCCTTCTGCTCCCTATGAAGATGGCAATGACCTTAACTTCTGATCATCCTGCCCCGACCTCCTGAGCGCATGGGTTCCTGTCACCACACTTGTTCATTTCATGCTAGGGATTGAACCTAGGACTTCCCTGAGGCAAGAACTTGATCAACTCAGGCTCCATCCTCTCTACCCATGAAGTTGAATTTTTAACAGGATAGCTGGAGATCTGTTCTCTCTCTGAACAAGCTCCAACATAAGGGCCAGGGAGACTGGTCATCTGGGAGTCTGGAACAAACCCAGTTTTTATAGTACATTCACAGTAAGTTTGTTCATCCACACTGGCTGTTCGTACATGGTCGGGCATGATCTACAGCAGTGCTGTCAAGTGAGTGGAATCCACTTCATGTTGTATTTCATGTCAGCACTTAATCATTACTGATTGGAACCATTAGCTTTCTCAAGCCCAACCTAAAAATTCTATCTTACAGATTGGTTTTTGCTGTAGTCCAAGCCATGTACCATCACTTTAAATTAAAATACTTTGCTAATATTTTCTTCATTAAAAAAATTTTATGAGAAGTTGGAAAGTAAACTAAGGAAGCTATGCTTAGCATCACTGCCTAGGAAATACTTTGTGAATAAAAAATTTTCCTCGAGATACTTAAGCTGTTAGGAAAATACTATAAAAGTTTTAAACTTAGTCCCCAGGATCCACAGGTGTGCTCTGATCACCTGTGTGGGCAGGTACATACATACACACACACACACACACACAGACAAAAGCACCATAGCTCAAGACCCACACGTGTCCTATGTTCGTGGTGTTCCCATACATCTATGTGGGTGTGCACATACACACACACACACACACACACACACACACACACACACACACACACACGCATGCACAGGCACACACAAGCAAAATTTGAACACCGTAGCTACTAAGCTGTCTGATGTGCTAGGATCCATGGATTTCTGGAAACTTCCTGATTTTCTTGAGTTGATGACTACTGTTGGGATTGCTAATGTCCTTCCCTGAGTTTCTGCAGAAGTATCCTAACTATAATTCCTCTTTCAGGTACATCTGCACATCAGAGAGCCTTTGGTTCCAGTATCTTGGGATCACTTGTAATCCCTTGGTTGTTCTGCCTCTCTCAGAACTCAGGCTCACAGGCAAATGTTCTGTTGGTACTTCCCCACTGCCATGACACCAGAATTCCCTTTCTTTTATTTTCTTTTTTCTTTTCCTCCTTATTTTCCATGCTATAGCTGCTCTACAATGGGGGTAAAGCTATATCCAACACAGAGGTAACAAAATGGATTGATGCAGCCTGGCTGGAGCCTGGCGTCTCCTGTAAATGGAAAGGTAACAAGAGCCAAGCCTCACTTTTTCTGTTTTGTTTTGTTTCGATGGGTAAGTGTCCCCAGAAAGACTGCCCAGGCTCCCTGAGGGCACTGTTCCTGTGTCTAGGGTGACATCCAAGCAACAGCAGGTTCCTTCCAAGCTTTGCTGCCCTTAGAAAAGCCATGACTCTTCTCTCTTTAGGGAAGGAGCTACTCCTTTGACATGTTCTCTACCTCTAGTTCCCTTGTCCCCACATTCCCCAGCTTTAGGGACTCTACAAAATGATTAAATATTACTGTCAACTTCTTCCTCCAGATTCATAAGAATTTCAGCCCTCCTCATTCAACCACCATTTTTTGGCTGCTCTGTGTTTTCCAGAGTTTAGTTATACCGTCTCCTCTGTGAACTTTTTCCCCCTTCCAGTCTCTGTTGGCACTAAAAATGTGGTTACTTTGCTGCACCAGTCATTTTTCAGCTGCATTTTCTTCACAGTATATAGCAGTCATCTTCACTTGCATTTAATAACAGCACCACTCTCTAGCTTCCCTTAATGCAGCCAAATTGCCTCACACTGCCCACGAGAATTATTAAAATGTGTGTAACATTAAGAGAATTAGATGGAGGGATGGAGGGATGACTCGGTGGTTAAGAGCACTGCCTGCTCTTCTAGAGGACTGGGGTTTAGTCCTGGCACCCACATGACAGTTCACAACTGTCCATAGCTGTAGTCCCATGGGAGCCAATGGCAGATGTACATGCAGACAAAACACCCAGATGTATGTGTATATAAATAAATAAATGATGAATAAATTTTTAAAAGGAAGAAGAGACTTGGTATGAAGTAGTATAGCGTCAACTATATAGCCTTCCATGGTGGGACATCATCTAGGTATATCTAAGAATAAAGCAAGAAAATGGTTCCTCCGTTAAGTTCAGTCAACAAAGCTTGGACATTATGAGTGATAATCAAATGTCAACACTGTCATTTCTGTTACCTACCGTATCTGATGTCTAATGTGGTAGTGTTGGTTGCAGGATGTTGAGCTTTCATTGAGGTGGGTCCTGGAGATAACTTCCCCTCCCAAGTCTTATGTACACATAGGATTTGATCCCTTTCATGCAACCCCACTCCTTGTTGTATTTAGTTTCTTAGTTATTTTTTGTCTTACTCTGAATTTTATGGGAAATACATGGGGTTGGATAAGATCATTTCACAAGCCTACCTGGAACCCTACAGATTTCCTCTATTTTGAATATTGTACTGAGCCAAAGAAAGAGATTTGTCTATAAAAATCGATAAAGTACAATGTGTTTCCTATATTTCTGGTTCTGTGATTTCCACCTCCATGCAGTATTTATTCTTAAAGAATTTGAATTTGTCTATTTTCTTAGCAAAGTCATACTGTAACTGCCTTACAGTTTTGTTTTCTTAACATTTAGGAAGGAATAAAGTCAGGGAACATGAATTTTCTCCACCAAGTTGTTTAGGTTCAGCTGACATTTTAATGTGGGTTGAATTTGAACTTGAGTGCCACACACATTTCTACAGCTGACTTCTGGCCTCTCACTGGTGTGCCACATTTCCCACCACAGGGTTCTACCATTACCACATGTTGACATGAACCTGATGTCAAAACTCCATTTTATCTCCTGGGCTGATTCTGTGAGGTCATTGAGACCCACAGTGTTGATAGTGTATCTCGAAAGGGTAGATAGCAAAGGACAGCTGATAGCAGTAAGGGGAACACTGTGTAATATGAATGTTTTTAACCAGTTATTATTGAACTTATTAAGATCCTTCTTCTCCCTCCTCTCCCCTTATCATCCTTCTCTCCAGTGCCATTTAGGCAGTAAAAGTTAGGAGAAAACAAAAAAGGGAGTTAAATGACAAAATGTCAGTGACCACAGGGATCTAATTGAACATGTAGTATTTTTCCTTGAGCTGGGTTCCTATGAACTCAACTTGCTGTTTTCCCATGTTTTTTTTTTAACATACTAATCCCAGTTCCCCCTCTCTCCCCTCCTCCGGTCTCCCTACCTTCCCCTCATCCCACCCCACCACCTTGGCTCCTCAGTGAGGGTAAGGCCTCCCATGGGGAGTCAAGTCTTTCCCATCACCACTTTGAGGCAGGGCCCTGAGTCTAGGCTGAACAAAGTGTCTCTCCATAGGAAAATGACTATTTTCACATTCTTAATAGGGACATGCTTTCCCATGTTGTTCTCTGCTTTGTTGACTTGAGCTCAGCACCCACATAGCTGCTCCTCATGTCTTGTAGGCATGATTGCTGACTCTCAGGTCCTGTTTTGTTTTGTTTTGTTTTGTTTTTGTTTTTGTTTTTTACCGTGTGCTGGGCCATCTCTCACAATCCTCCCCACCACGCCCAGCCCAGCCCAGCCCCGCCCAGCCCAGCCCCATACATGCACCTCACCCCACTTCTGCCCAGTCCAGCTCCATGCATGAGCCTCACCCACTTCACACAGCTTCTGCCCACTCCAAATCAGTTCCTTATGCATGCAGAGCGTGCACTTCACCATCTGAGTCCTCTTCCCGGCCCTCACTTCATTATTTTAATTCATAAAATCATAGGATATTTATGGAAGATTCTAAAGGACAATGAATTAAAAACATATATTCCTAACACATAGCATTTCATATAAAAGCAGGATAGTGTTTAAATACTGTGTTAGTATTGTCAATGGGATATGAAATCACCTAGGAGGCCAACTTTCAGGCACACTTGTGAGGATTTTCATATTTAGAGAAGTCTCTGCCCATACCTGTGTGAGATGTTCTAAATCGAGTTTACTGAGGTGACCAAACCCATCCTAACCTAGGGCAGCACTGTACCCTAAGCTTGAGTCCCATAATGCATAAAAAGGAGAAGCAAGCTAAGATCAGGCACTCAGCACTCATCTCTTTCTGCTCCCTGACTTTGGATGCAGAATGACCACTGCTTTAAGCTACTACCTTGATTTCCCTGCCCTGAAGGTCTGTGCCCTGGAACTGTGAGCCTCAGTGTGTGTTGCTGGGTACTGGCCTCCATTTCCAACCATAGTGAGATGATTTTCTTTTTCTTTCTTTCTTAGTTTTTTTGTTTGTTTGTTTGTTTGTTTTTGTTTTTTTGTTTTTTTGTTTTTCGAGACAGGGTTTCTCTATGTAGCTTTGGAGCCTATCCTGGCACTCGCTCTGGAGACCAGGCTGGTCTTGAACTCACAGAGATCTGCCTGCCTTTGCCTCCCGAGTGCTGGGATTAAAGGCGTGCGACACCAACGCCTGGCGAGATGTTTTTCTTAACAATATGTTTGTTAATGACTGTAGCAGGTAGCATGAGGCTTCCCAAAGTGTCTCGGAGTTTGGGTGGCTGGTTTCAGACCTGCAGTGTTCATCTTTGCAAGGATTTTAGGGACTTTGTTTTTGTCCTAATCAAAGTGACTTTGGCCTGCTGCCCAACAGTCTAATCAACTGATGTTCTCTGTGTGTTGTGTCCCTCTTAGGTGCTGTGGTCTTTAGAATTGGGTCACTGGATTTCTGAGGAACCTTTTGAACTCTCTGAGTCCTTCCCTGCTGCTCCGGTAAGTCAGCACTGTCTGGTGGTGGTAAATGCAATGTAGTGACCTTGGGAAACTGTTGCAAGCATAAACTCCATGTCTTAGGTTAAGAGTGGTCTCTCTCAGACTAAAAGGATGTCTCCCTAAAAATGGCTGCCTTCTGTTCATTGACTTGGGGGATCACATGTGAAAACTTGAGGAAGGACACTTGTAAAGTGCAATGAGAAATGTCGCCTTGAGAAGTTTTGCTTAAGTCAGGCAGTCCAGCATTCAGGAAACTGAACTGAGTGGATTGCTGCAAGTTTGATGCTGACCTGAGCTATAGGGTGAGACCTTTTCTCAATAATAATAATAATAATAATAATAATAATAATAATAATAATGAAAGCCTGTAGGGCTGTAGAAAAACAGAAATATTAACAAGAAAAGACAGCTCTTAAAAGTAATGCTAATACAGATAAAATTGATAGGTCTAAAAACCATGGCCAGGCAGCGTTGTGATGTGGTTTTTATATTTTGATGTTTGTCCTAATCTCCACCTTTAAGGACTCTTAAGTATTTCTTTTCTTTTCTTTACTTTTTTTTTATTTAGAAACAATCATTGTACATATCAAGACATCTTAAATATTTACTGAGTAAATTCTGACTTCTCAGATAATTAAGGTTTGACTGGAAACAGGGTTATGCAGAAGTTGGCTTTCCAAACATGTTGTCTGGTTTGGGATCGTTTATTGTTTGAAAAGATGAGTCTCTGAAAGGCAGTGGCCGTCCTGGCTGTCCCTGGTGCTCTTACATAGCTGTCCAAGTGGCCCTGTGCCGGGGACCCAGCAGGAAGCTGAACTCTGCCCCCTAATCGCTCAGTCATCTAGCTCATTGCATTGTTTTGTTTTCATTTTTAAGATTACTGTTTTGATTTCCTTTCAACTTTGTAAATGTTTTCTTAAGAACAGAAAAAAAAAATTCTTCCCAGTAAGTTTGTTTGTTTAAAATACTGTGTAAGGAGCTGAAGTATAAAGTGAAGACCTGAATTCCTCCCATTCTCTGACCTAAGAGTGTATGTAATTCTGAGTCGCACAGGAGGTTTGCCTTTGAAATTCATTTTCCTGAGTCTGTGGATTGACCAGAGCACGGAGCAGTGTGTGAAGGTTTCTAACACCAAGGCTATGTGAAAGAAAATGGGTCAGAGCAGAAGTTCTCAACCTGTGGGTCATGATCCCTTGGGAGTTACCATATCAGATCTCCTGCATATCAGATATTTCCATTAGAGTTCATAACTATAGCAAAATTACAGTTATGAAGTAGCAACAAAATAATTTCAGGTTGGGGCGTCGTCACCAAAATATAAGGAACTGCATTAGGAAGGTTGAGAACCACCAGGTTAGAGAAATAAACAAAACAAAATCAACGTCTGGGTGCAAAGAAGGGCAAATGGACGGGTAGGAAAGGCTACATGAGAAATTGCATCTAACTGCATTGTACAGGTGTCCATTGACACAGCTGGCTCTCTGCAAGCTCCCAAGACGTTAGAACAGGAGGAATTAAGGTTTAACAGTCCCAAGCATAAAGCTATGGTCTGAAACGTTCTAGAAGCATCTGGTGATATTATGAGCAGGACATTTTTTACTTTACGTTCTAAAACACTTGATCAGTTTGCTAGTGAAGATAAAAATGTTACCAAGACCAATTATTTTTTTCTATAAGTTAATTCAGAGAATTACTGCTTTGTAGATGTCATAAGTGGGAAGGTTTTTCTCAACCACAAACAAGTTTTAGTTCTATTTTCTAAAACATGTCTTACTCAACTAGGGAGCAGCTCTTTGGGAAAAAAACACTAACTCAATGGTGAAGTATCTTCATCATGAATCAGCATTTTCTTCATTAAAAACAACCTTCCTTGTCATGAGACACAGGGTTGTTTTGTATGAGACTAAAAAACAAGATTGTAAATGTTATCATAAAAATTAAATGTAATCACAACTAATAAGTTATATTTAATTACTAAAAACACCTTCATATTTAACAGCCAGGCAGAAAACAAAATAGTACAGTCTCCACATACACCAATGTGGCACCCACTTGGTGGTAATTCCAGAGATGTGGGCATTTTCATCATACAGGAAATAGTATCCAGCCATTAAAAGACTAAGCCGTCGAGATAGGAAAATGTGTTGTTTCCAAATGAAACTGTAAAGCACCTAAGAGGAAAACAATGCACTGTGCTTCTCCAGAAATTAACCTATAACCAACACTTAGACTACTCGCTGCTGTAATGAGGGGCGCAGTCTTGTCATAGTGACGGCTGTGCTGCGTATTTATACATTCTATAAACCGTGCTTAGGGGACTGTGCTTCCAAGATTATCTCCTCTGTCTCAGTGTTCTGATTTCCAGTTATTGACTGATGAATTCTGACATAACGCTCTCCCTTGTAGCAGAGTCTGCATGCTGCCCCTCAGATTCTCAGCGTCAGTGTCACCTTCCCACAGGTGTTTCTCCAGACCACAGTGCCTTTGGATTTCCTTGGGTTGGTTACTGGTGCAGGCTTAAGTGATATGCTTCTGTCTGGCACACAGAACTCCTCCCCTCCCCCAGGAGCACCTCTGGATGAGGAAAGGGCTGCTGCTATGCATAGGCATCTCTCAGTGCTTTGGGTTAATCTTTGGACATAGTAGGATCTTCTGGTAGCATAGGAGGCATTTAGAAATCTGCTGGCCGGATCATCATGGTTGTGGCCTTGAGCGAATAGCCGGACCCCTTCCAGTAGTACCACTTGATCCCATTGAACTTATTTGTATTCTGCTTTTGTGGGTAGTACTGTCCATTCAAGTTGGAAGGACCGCACGCATCAAACCACCAGCCTGTGAAAATGAAACATAGAGGGAATTAGGAGTGGCAAAAGCCACATTGGTTTGCTCCTCCCAGGACACACACTTCACACCTGTGCAGTCACAGTTCCATCATGGTGTGTACAGTCACACACTTTCTAGTTTCTTCTGTGCAGAGTCCTTGCAACATGGAGAAATGTGGGTCGGTGCTATGTGGAAAGCCTGCCATGTCTGTGTACATTGTAGGGTGAAGACATGGTGAGACTAGAAGTATATGTGTGTGTAGAAGTCATGACAGCAGGACAGGACAGATGATTACCACCCCCCTCTGTTGGATTGTTTTGGCTGAAATAGAAGCCATGTGCCCAGTGCTCCATGTAGCTGGGGAAAAAGAAACTTTAAGGCTATTTAAGGTGGAACGCTAAGGGAGAGTCAGGCATAGCAAGGGCCTTCCTCATGGTAGCTCTGGATCCCACAAATAGGAGCGTGGAGGGTGGTAGGATTTGCCATATGAAGCAGTAACGTGGATGATGTTCTGGTCTGAATTTGTCTCTAAGCCTCATGTGGGGAAGACTGATTATGTGAGATTGTATGATAGCATTTATGCTTGTTTTTATGTACAGAAAACAATAACAAATGTTGTTAGTAAGGAATGTGGATGAAATACCAATTCAGAGGCTAGCACCTCAGGGCAAGTGGGACACAGTAGGGCAGCTTCTCTAAAAAAAAATAATAATTTTCCCCCACATGGAATGTAGCCATCTCCCTGGACATTGCTGCCCGGAGACCCTCCGGCTTGTGATTATGATAAGTGGGGGTATATAAGAAGATCCTGTGTTGTGCAAAACTTTGGGAGATGAAGAAGTGTCAGAAGTAACCGATCTGCCTTAACCTCCATACAGGCACCTTCCATGTCACTGCGCCTGCACACATCTCGCTCGTCCATAGGAGCGAGCGGCCCATAGCCATGTTCCATGGCTTGGAACATGGCCTCTTTCAGCCTAGACCTCCCCGGTCCTTCCCTGGCTGCTTGCCTCCTCCCCAGTCTCTCCCAAATCCATTCTCAGCCCCTAAATCTTGAACTAGGTAAATAAATAGATTGTGTCCTTGGTTATGAAGCAGTTCTCCTGCTCTCTGGAGTAGTAGCACACGGGTGGTCTGGAAACAGCCAGCCCCTCCAGGGAGGTCTTAGTGTGGGAATGGCAGGCAAGGCTTGGGTTAGGTGTATTGCAGCCCCAGAACCCATCCCAATTGAAATTTGATTTTTAAAAAGGATTGTCACCATGAGATGAAAGTCTAGCCCCCTTTACACATTTTTTTCCTTTGAATAATCACAATTAATGGGGCAACACACGCCACCAAGTGGCCACTCTGTTATCCCAAGAATGCCAGTATCTGCTGTATAGTGGGTCCTACTTCCGTGAAATTTCAAGTTCTGAGTTTCACTTTTGTCAATAAATCCTCTTAGTACTGTTGATGCAAGAGTTCTTGACAGAGGGGTACATGTGGTTCAAGCTTAGCTCTTTTACTTAGCAGTAACATATTTTTGTTTAATTAAATTTTATTTATTTACAGTGGGGTCATGCCGCAACATAGGTATGGAGATCAGAAAACAGCTTGGGCGAATCAGTTCTCACCTTCCACCAGGAGGGACTCCAGGGATCAAACTCAGGTTGTCAGGCATGACATCAAGCACCTTTACCCACTGAGCCATCTCCCAGGTCTGAGCTAGGGTCTCTTACCAAACCTGGAACTCATGGATTCAGCTAGACTGACAGGCAAGCAAGCCCCAACACTGGGATTGCAGGAGAACGCCATATACTTAGCTTTTCCAGGAGTCCTGAAGACCTGAGCGCCAGTCTTCCTGTTTATGTGTCAGGTCCCTTGACCACCTAGCTGTTTCCCCTGCCCACTTACTGTTGTAATCATTTGCTATGTATAAGAATCTTGACTAGAAAGAGCTGAAAAGTCTTGGCTGGATGTTAAATTAAGCAGAAATGAAGTAAGATGGAGCTAATCAGTCCTTTTCATCTGGTCAATGAACAACCTCCAGAGAGCTTGCTAGATCTCGAATATCCACTTAATTTACCCGAGCTCATTCCTGAGAACACGCTGGCCTAGTGACAACTCCGGCTCCATGTCATGTTCTCCTGTCCAAAAGGAGGAGAAACCAATGTACCGGTATCCAGCTAGCATGTCTTCTCATGAAAGTAAGGCTGCTCTCCCCATGCCAGTCTGAGCTCCATGCTGCCAGCATTCTAGGCTATGCAGTTGCTCCTTGCCAACACAAATAGGAACCAAGTCGCCCTACCTCCCGTGAGCATCTGGGAACACTTGCAGATGCATTTGTCGTTGTCCGAATCCTTTGTGCTAAAATCACTTCCTGGTTGGCTGATGCTGCTTATTTTGCCCGCGGTGCCTGTAAGTCCTGTAAGGTGAATCCTGGAACGTGCAGAGGAAAAAATAAGAGCTGTAACTGGCTGGGATTGTTGATTCACCGTAGTGGAAAATTTCTCATAGTGAAGAATTCCATTCTACAGAATGTGCTGGAGCCAGCTAGTACACTTCAGTGCCTACTCTGTACAAAATATTTTGCACTGGTATAAACAGGAACCAACTTATCATCAAACCCTCCGACAAAGAGGGATGTTTTCATGACAACTTCAACACATACTGCCTGCACCAGCATCAGCAGGAGTTGGCGGGGCTTTGTAATTCATTTTCCTACTGCCTTCAGATAAACAGAAGGGGGGGCTGCAGCACAAAAGAGTGTCCCCACAGACCCACCCCCCACCCACTGCCCCAGTGGAATGGGTTCTGGAATGACCAGATACCCTCTCTGTGTTCTGAACGGGTGGGAGTTAGGTTAGAGAGGCTAGGAGATAAGAAGTGACTGTTGAGTTTGGGGTAGAAATCTACAGTGTCATATAGGAAGTAAATCCCCACAGCTGTTTTGCCACGATTCAGTACACTGGTGTAATAAACCTGTCCCACCTTAGGAAGGGAGTCATTGCCAGTGCTCAGACACCTGGTCGTGGCCCAGTGTTAGACTATTTCCAAAGTGTGGCTTGCAACAGACAACTATGCCAAAAAGTCTCAGGGAAAAGCATAATCATTTTGTTTGTTTACTGTTTTGGTTTTGAGACAGGGTTGCACACTGTAGCTCAAGCTGACCTGGAACTCACTATACAGCCTAGATTGACCTTGAACTTGTGGCAGTCCACCTGCCTCAGCCTCCCAGTGCTAGACTTACAGACGTGTACAGCATGCTCAGTTAGAACATATAACTCTGTAAACTATTATATCACTGTCATAAACTGCCTGTGGGCAGAGGGTGCAAGACAGGCCAGAGCTGGCTTCATGACATGAGGGTGGCTGGGAGGGTGTCATGTTGGTGTCTTGGCATGCCAGTGACCAGCTCCAGGAGACTAACATGCTGAATCCCCATGACATGATGAGCTCTGGGCCAAGCTTACATAAGGGAAATCCCTGCCTTGGTGACTGGGGAAGTGTCCTGTTAGCCCCATATGTGCTCTTCTTTGTAAAGCCTGCTGCCCTCAACAACCAGCACTTTGGGATTCAGTTGTCAGGCTCTCACATGGGGACAAACTGAGAGAGAGGAAGGACCACTGCCCAGGGCTGTGCCACAGGTGTGCACGGTGAGCGCTCATGGCAGCCCCAGGACACTGGATGCATTGTGTGCAGTGCTAGCTCTTAGGTGTTTGGGAATCTGAAACACATTTCTTTCCGGTCCTTTTCCCTAAGCCTAGGCAGGCCGGATATGTGCTATCCCCCACAACAAGCCCCCTTAGGCTCGTCTTCCTTTTCAGTCCCTTGCCTTCTTGGAAAGGTCAATGCTCAGGGGACTCATTAAGTGTCCCCCAAAGGCAGTAATATAAGAGAGAAAGCTATTTTTATTAGTCTCTATTTGAGAGGTTGTTCAATTTTAGATCCTTTGGAGGCCTACCAGATAAAAGGACATTTTTTTTAGATCTGTTATTAAGAACAGCCATGAGCTGGCCATGACAGTGCCCATGCCTATAATCATAGCATTTGAGGGGTGAAGGCAGGACAATCAGGGGCTTGAGGTTATCCTTGACTACATACAAAGTCCAAGACCAGCTTGGGCTACATGAGACCCTGTCTTAGGAAGACAGAGAGTCAGAGAGTGGGACAGAGGGAGAGAAGGGGGCAGTCAGGGAATCAGGCGGGCAGACTGACTATCCAGGTGCAGCATACCCCTTTCTTATGAACTTTTCAAGTTTCCACTTTTTCTCATTGGCAAGAAGCACAGTCAGGTGTCTAGCCTCAGTCACTTTCAGTTGTATTACACTCCACTTACTGTATTATCATCCTGCTAATTACTGTAGTGAGTTTTTATGGAATATTTGTTTTACATTTACAAATAAATTAAGCCTCAAAAGCCAGTTTTCTTTTCAGATAACACATTCAAAATGTGTTTGCATCTCCAAAGGAACCTCAGCTTAAAATATTTTTATAATGTCAGAGTGGAAGGTGGAAGAGTGCTGACCCATTTAGGGAAATCTCCTTATATAAACAGGCTAATTCTTCATTTCTGTTTCTTTCTTGTTTAAAAAAAAATTAATTCCTCTACTGTAGCTTCCTAACTGCTGCCAGTTAAGAAAATATTTAGCTTGGAGATGGCACAATGACGATCAATTGTGTCTGAAACCTAGTGACTTCTGGGCTATTGAGTCAGGTGGGACTTGCTGGGGGCTGAGACAGTGCCTCGTGTCCCATTCCTCTCTCCTCTCCAGAGAAGCCTGATCTACGCTAGAACTTCACCGAGAGCCTCACCAGCTGTTTCAAAGTCACGTCAGACCTTGTGTGTTTTGAAAACAGCTTCTGAATCCTCTCCCACTGTCTGTAAAATCAGGCTGTTCTAGGCAGCACGTAGCCCTCAGGTCAGGCCCCAGACTCTGAGCCGGCTTCCCTGTGCTGTCCACTGTGACCTCTGTAGGACACCAGCCAAGGACGTTGTAGTCAAGCTTCCTCTCCACAGGGCTTGGGCGCCACTGAGATGGAGGTGGCACTGTGGGCCATGCTTTGTTTGTGGTGTGCCTGTTGTGTGTCACTTGCCTTCTGTGGCTTCGGTAGGTTTGCTACGTGCTCTGTGAACACAGGCATCAGGTGCCCACATCCTTTGGACGCCTGTGGTCCGCTGTTCACAGACCTGCTTCTTTGCCACCATCCCACCCTTCCTGCCCAACACCCCTGTGGAACCTGGATTTGAGAGCACACTGTACACACTGAACTCCAGAAATGCATGCATGGCTCTGGTCATCCACACAGAAATCAAAGTCCTTGCTGATCGCCTAACGCTGCTTTACAGCCAAAGAGTGTGCAGTCAGGGTTGCCCATGCTCTTGGAACATTTGTGGTCACTGTCATCAGATGGGTGGGGATGAGCCAAAAGCTAAGGGGGCACTGTGACTTAGGTGTATTTTCTGTTTCTTAATTTGGAATTTAACACAACTAAGTCCCTAAACTTAGTTGTGTTAAAAAAAAAAGGGGGGGGGGAGGTCTACGTTTTAATACCTTTGGGAAGAAAACAGTATGTCTCCATGTATCTGACTGCTGATACATACAATATATATCAAAAGGATATCCCATGTCTACTAATTGTTCAGAGGCTCTGAATTGCACACTGTCTACCACGTAGCAGCTCCTTTTAGAGCATGCAGAGGCAAGCAACAGATGCAAAACTGCCCTCACAGTTTCCTGACAGAAATCTATCTTCTGTCTATCAATCATCTATTACCTTGCAGTCCTAGGGACTGAATTAGCAGTCTTGCCCATGCTAGACAAGTGCTACACTAGTGAGTTATATCACGAGCGAAAGCTAGACTCTTAAAATTAGAGAAACTTGCAGTGCCTCTGAGAACAGCAGTTCAATATGGAACAATTCTGGATTTTGTTTGAGTAAACATGGATGGCTTTTATTTTCTGGAATAATGACCCAGAAAGGTACTTCATTTTTTCTCAGTGACAGCTTACTTACCTGTATTTGAACTCTTCAGTGGAGAGGTAAAAGTGCTCGTACAGTGAGTGTGCCTCGTTGCCTTCCCAGTCCTTCAGCTGTATCTTCAGCACATAGCGATGCCTGTTGGTCAGCTGTGAGACAAACTCGTTCCCCAGCCAGTACTCTCCCAGAGGGCTTCCGAACCCCTGCAACCAAGAGTAGTTCAGTTAGTTCACTGGTTGTTCCTTGTGTCATCATGCAGTCAGTTGTAGATGGTACTACTCCCTAGTAGAGATGCAAGGTCTTAACATACATGAAAGGTTTTTTTTTTGTTTTTTTAATTAATATGAAAGTGAGAGACAGAGACAGAAACAGAAAAAGAGAGAACAGGGGTGAGTATGTACCATATGTGCTTGTGGAAGTTACCAACACCTTGGGTGTTAGCTCTAGCCTTCCACCTTATTTGAGGCAGGGTTTCTCACTCACTACTGCATACACAAGGCTAGCTGGCCCACAAGGTTCTGGGGAGTCATTTGTCTTTCTCTCATTTTGTCATAGGATTACAGACGAGCACTACCATGTCCTGTTCTATATGGGTTCTGAGAATTCAAACTCAGCTCACCACACTTGCATAGCAAGCATTTTATGCATGGGTCATGTCCCCAGTTCAGGAAATTTTTTTTTTAATCAGGTTTAGGGCTGGAGAGATGACTCTGCAGTTAAGAGCTCTAGCTGCTCTTCCAGAGGACCTGGGTTCGATTCCCAGAACCCACATAGCAGCGCACACAGACATACATGAAGACAAAACACTAATGAACAAAGAACTGTATCATAAATAACTTCTTCAGAAGCTACTGGTCAGCTCTGAATTTGAGTTTAAAGTTCTGAGGATCTTAGGAAATTAGTTTTCCCAAAGGAAAATATTTTTCCGAGGTGTTTTAGCATCCTCCCTTACCTCTTTGTATTCTTTCCATGTTCTCTGGAAGTCAATGGTACCATCTTCCCGGTGTTGGATGACTGTCCACCCACCTCCACTAGAGTCCATATCACAGTAGGCCTGCAGGGAAAAGCACACAGTCGTTGAATGGTAGACATTGGTGACCCAGACCTTTGTAGTAATGATGTCTTCCAAGGGGGCTTTATGATAGCTTGTGGGATAAATTGTTGTCACATTTTTAGAGTGTACTGGAAGCATGTAAAATGGTGATAATTGGCAAGCAATGGAATCACATGACACACTGGTGAAACTGGCCTTCCCACTCACTGTGTGCTCTGGCTAAAGAGTTCCACCCCATAGTTGGTTTAGAGAGTGATTCCTTGTGACCAGGAGACTGGCAGATTCTCCCCAAATCCCATGTCTTTAACACATAGAAAACCACAGACTCGTGTCACAGCATTGACAACCCTCACTGCCAGCTACAGCCTCTCTGTAGAGTTACTGCATTGACACTGCAAGGTACCAAATTTTCCTCACCTTCTCATGCTTTGGAGGTATTGGGCTTCCATTGTGTGCAGAAAAAAACAGTTTATTGGTGTATTGCTACCCATGAGGGCCTCAGGGTTCTGGAGTGCCAGGGCCATGTGACCTAGCTTGGCTAGGCAGCACTGACTGGGGTTTGAGTTTAGGCTTCTGCACACTTCCCTTGCTGCCTGTGGCATTTTTTCCCAGTGTTTTATTTCTGCTTTTAAATTGCCTCAGTGGTCTTAAAAAATTTTGTCCAGAACACAAAATTCTTTGGACTTGCATGCTTAATTTGAGCTCAGCTGGAGTTTTATTGTATAATTAAAAACCCTTGAAAATAAGATTATATAAATACTTTTCAATTATAAGATTACAGTAGTACCCCCCAAAAAAAGTTTTCCAGAAAATAAGATAATTTCCCTGCAGCACACATGGTAGAAATATTAAGGTTCACAACCAGTTATGAATATTCTTCCTCTGTTGAGTGCCATGGTCTGTGGATACTAAGGAAGACCATCTTGACAGGGTTAGCCTAAATATAACTACTCTATATTTGTGAGTTAGAATCCTAGGGATGATAGCTAGAGGAGTCATGAGAGCCTCTCGTCCTATTTGTTCATACTGCCTGTAAGGAGCCAAACCCCAAGGAATCCATGTGGTCTGCTATGTTGTTCACCTCTGTTGCTCATGGACCTTGAGACCTTTAGTAGACTGTTTTGTTGAGGGGTCTCTCCAGCACTATTCTACCTCTCCATGAAGACCCTGGGCTCATGTCACCTTCCCTATGACTGGTGTTTAGAAAAATACATGGGTGAAATAAAATTATATTTACTCATAAAAAAGATTATTTCCTCAGTGAAAGTATACAAATAGATATAACGGATCTGCTGAAGAAACCCCCTGGTTGTCCCCATGTACTGATGCTGTTTTTGTTAACCATGATGGTTTGACTCCCTTGTATGCAATTTGCCAGATATTTCACATCTATCAATTGCAGTCTGACCACACTTATGAACTCTTGAAATGGTTGATTTAACACTGATTGATTCATTTGGTCAGTTACTCGGCTAGTAGTGAAAAGTATTTGAACATGGCAGCCTTCTTAATTTCTGTGTCATATCTTTTCCATGACATCATGCTTCCCAAAGCAGAGAAACTTAAACCTTTTAACAATAGAAGAAAAGTCCTGTAGCCCAGATCCACACTGAAGTCAGTTAATGAGGAGTCCTTCATCTTATTTGCCTGTGATCAACCAATTAACCAGCACTGGGCCATTCTATCAATATGCCATTTTAAAACTCCACTTGGTACACTGATTGAACAAGCTACACTAGGGTAAGGACCTAGTGCTTATGTACAGAATTAACTCCCTAGCATCCTAAGTCACACATTGGTAGGTGGGAAAAAATGTTTGTAGTGAGCCCACCCTACTTCTAATAATATCTGATTCCTTGGTGTCAAAATTATCACAATGGAAGTAGTTGCTTGATGATATTTAAAGCAGGCTTTCTCCTGTGTAGGGGACCATTTTGCCTTATGGGAGTCAGAAGCAAGACTCCCAACTTTGAGGGTCACTGCTAGTACATGAATAAATTACATGAACCACATTTTTCTTGTCTTTGACTCCATTAGTGACCATGAAAAAGTTACTAGAACATTCTCTTAGTACTTTGCCCAGATTTTTAAGAAATAAAGAACAAAGCCTTGTGGGAAACAGAATCATGGTTCACTGGGTTGTGAAATTTGCAAAAAGAGATAGTAGTCTAGTAGAGTACCCACATAGCCAGGAGATGTTCAGTGAAAATATGGCAAGGATCAGACCAGGATCTGAAAGGCAGTGGTACTCTGTGCAGAACATGTCTGCTTCCGTTACAACAAACCTGGAGGCGCTTAGTGTTTTTGATTTGAATGCCTGGGCCTGGCACAAGGACTTAAAGCCTGAAGCTTTTCAGCAAGTAATGCTTGAGTTAAGTGCTGTGCTCCAGCTTCGGGCCTTGGTGAAGTGAATAAGTAGCAGACGTCCATAAGCAACAGGAGTCTGAGAAATCGGGGGAAGGAAATGATTGTGCTTCTAACTATCAAAATGTGTGCTTGTGCTTCTCACAGGTGCCCTTTTGCAGTGTATGTCTCCCATCCATAAAAACCTCATGTAAATATGAGGTTCACTAGCCACTTAAATTAGTTAAACTGATCAAGTATAATGTTGCAATACTAAAGCCTTTGATGTGAGCATTATTTCCTTTGAATTAGATGACTGTGCCTGCTGTGACCCCTTGTGCAGGCTCCATGTATTATTTTTTCCAGCTCTGTCTCTGGTGCTATGGTTTGAGTGTCACACCTTGCAAGGTGGGGTGACAGGTCAGTAACACAAGATCACATTGTCATTTATGGAACACCAAGTCTGGAAGGAAGTTTAGGGGTAACAGTGCAATGCAGGCCAGTTATTTTAATTCTTAAATCTTTATTAATGTGTGTGATCTCCCTCTCTCTCTCTCTCTCTCTCTCTCTCTCTCTCTCTCTCTCTCTCACTCTCTCTCTCACTCTCTCTCTCTCTGTGTGTGTGTGTGTGTGTGTGTGTGTGCGTGCGTGCGTGCGTGCGTGCGTGTGTGTGTGTGTGTGTGTGTGTGTGTGTGTGTGTGTGTGTATGTGTGTCTGTCTGTCTGTCTGTCTGTCTGTGTGTGTCTTTGTGTGAAGGGGAAGCATGTAAGTGGAAATCAGAGGATGATTTTGAGAGTTGATCCTCTCCTTTCGTCTTGTGATTCAGGAACCACAGTCAGGCCATCAGGCTTGCACGGCAGTCACTTTACTTACCAAGCCATCACACCACCCATAGACCAGGTATTTTAGAAAGGAAATTGAGACTTCGAAAACTTACTGTTCCCTGCTGTGTAAATGGATTCAGTTTTACTGTGAATATCTAAAAGGAATATAAATCTGTTATCTCTAAGCATGACCTAGACACGTAATCCAAAGTACAGGCTCTTCCATCTTTGTGCCTGTCAAACTGTGAGAGTAGTATGGTATTTGGGAAGGAAATGTCACAAACCCAGAAGGACATCCCTAGAGCAGTGTGACTGTGTGACAGTGTAGTTCTGGAAGTGTTCACAGTGCACTCATAGCCTCTGTCCATTCTGGGTGCTCCTGCCTCCATTATTACCAGGCCAAGATCATGCAGGCATCTGGTGACAGACACCAGAATGCATAGAACTGTCTTACGAGCTGCATAGCAGAGACAGTGGAGACCCTCAGCCTGGGATTACTTGTTGTTCATCTGCAACAAGCTGTACAGTTTCTCTCCTCCTCCCAATGCTCCCCTTCTAGGCCACCAGGGACATTAACCGATTTTCAGGGTTGGTTTAAAGCAGCATGAATGAATTAGAGAGATTTCTTTGGAAAGTATTATCCTAAATAGCACAGTTTTATTTTTTAATTCATAATCAAAGTGCATGTTACTGTTTCAAATTCCACATCTTTAAACACTTAAATGCTAGTTTTTTTCTTTGATAGCATGTTAAATTCTGAAGATAATGCTGAGTTCAAAAAGATACTACTTCCAGGAGTCTCTGAAATTTCCATTTTGACACGGCATCCCATGAATGTTTTGGAGTCATGTTGGCCCAGGGAGTAGCTGCTCTTACTTTTAAATGCAATGGTACCTGTCAACACGGAGCATATACAGCTGTCCGGCTTTCACTTAACCCTTCACACTGATTCCTGTGCAATGCCGTTCTACCTCATCAGACCCCTCAGAGAAACTACGAGAAGTGATTTTCTGAAATACAATCTCCCAGGGCTTCTTCAGAGTGCACCAGTAAACCAGACTGCTTGTGGATGGCCTGATCTGTCTGTGTGTTAACCTGCCCTGTTGCACAGGGCTGGGGTTCTGTCTATTTTGTACAGATAGAACAGATACTTAACTGAACTCCCCCATATGAGAGGAAAAAGAACTGTACCCTTGCACAGTGTGCTCGGGTCTTTTGGAATACATTGAGTGGGGTCATAGTCTTCCACTGTGAGCTCTGGAGCCCTGAGCTTCCTGGAGACCCTGTGAGCAACTCCATATAGAAACCGTTGTCCCCAGGGTGAAGCTGGCAGCATGCTGGTGTGAAGCAGGACTGATGCAAAAGGTGCTGGTGTTTGTGTGTTCTGCTTGGCCCACATGCAGTCTAAAACAATAGCAGTGCCAAAGAAGTTTTTCAAAGCAATAAAAGTATTTTTGCTTTGGGATTGTGTTGAGAGAGGGTCTCAGTCTTGAACTTCTGGGCTCAAGGATCCTTCCTGCCTCAGAAAAAGTGACTGACTATTAAACTTTGGCTGCTAAGTGCACATCTTTCTACAGTTTATATGACAAGAAGGGAAGTATGTACAAATTAGTCCCTTCTGAACAGTTGTGTTAGGTGTGTTCTCAGTGAGCTCCCTCCAAAGTGGAATGCAACTATTACTTGGGGAAATTATTAAAAGACAGACTGTGGTTAATCCAACTTCAGTTCAGACAGAGAAAATATATTTATTAAAATTAATGAGACAATGCTAGCACCTGGGGTCCGGTGTGGGGGACACCTGAGTGTGAGCATTATTTCAGTAGAGCATGCTAGTAAGGAGGTAGAACGGCAGGCTATGCTCAACATCCGTGCTCTGTACCTGGCAATGGCAGAGCCCTCTGTGTACACCTAGAAAGGACACGAGGCATGGATGCTCAGGGGCTCCTTGACCCTTGCAGTGATGCAGGGGACTCCCCACAGCTCTCAGAGGACGTCCTTCCTTACCTTGATCTCCTCTGTGGAGTTAGGAAAGGTCAGCGTGTAGATGCCACTGGTGGTGAGTCCTGACTTGAAGACGTCCGCGCAGTCTCTGAAGGTGCTTTCCTCTTCTTTGGGGACAACAGCAGAGCCCTTAGCTGTGTTTTAAAAGCAGTGGGGCATTTAAAGGGGTTTGTGAATAGAGAGAAGTCTGTAATTCAAGACCTAGTCTTTTGTTCTCATATAAGCAGGACAGGCTGTGCTTGCCAAGAGTTACTCTTGAAGCACGCTTCCCTGTCACTTTGAAAAATTAGTCCAAATAGCTCAAATATATTTGTGTGTGTGTGTGTGTGTGTGTGTGTGTGTGTGTGTGTGTGTGTGTGTGTGTGTGTACACATAAGTCCCTATGCATGTGCCATTGTGTAGGTATGGCAGTCAAGGAACAATCTACAGAAATCAATTCTCCTTCTACTGTGTTAGTCCTAGGAATCTAACAGGTTTTTGGTGGTCAGCACCTTTACCCACTAAGCCATCTTGCCACCTTCTTACTCCCATTTAAAATTAACTGTGTAGGATGTGGGCACTTCATAACGAGCTGTAATAAACCACTCCTTTAAAAAAAATCTTTCTTGCCTAGACTTGAGCAAACATTATAAAAGAACAAAGGGGGGGGGGAGGGTACACCTAAAACAGCATTCCCTCCACCATCACCCAAATCCCTTTAGCTCATTGTCCTAATAAAGTCAGAATGTACACACTGTCTGTTCTTTGTATGTCTAAGTATTTAATTTTTTCAGATCCTAGTACCCACATAAAAAAAAAATCCCAGTTTGAATCAGGCAGTAGTGGCACATGCCTTTAATCCCAGCACTTGGGTGACAAAGGTAGGTAGATCTCTGTGAGTTCAATGCCAGCCTGATCTACAGAGAAAGTTCCAGGACAGCCAGAGACCCTATCTCGAGGGAAAAAAAAAAATCGAAATGTGGCGGCACACACCTGTACTTGGGACCAGGTTACAGGAGGATTATTATAGCTCATTAGCTGCCAGCCTAGCTCTGGTTCAATGAGAGACTCAAGAGAAGAAGGCAGAGAATGCTGAAGCAGGATACTCAGCATCTTCCCCAGGATGCTCAGGATACTCAGCATCTTCCCCAGGCCTCTCCTTACATGCACAGATGCACACGCATGCACACACACACACACACACACACACACACACACACACGCACGCACACACACACACACAATGTGCCTCCACAGGCACCATATCCACACACACATTCAGTATTGAATAGGCATACCTAGTGTCCTTTGGATGTTCAGTAAATATTACATAATAATCTGCATCTTTGTGGGAGCACAGTGCCTATTTATGTGTGTGTTTAAATTCTTTAAGTCCAAACCTTGGAGGCTTATAAAATTCCTTCAGATTTTAATTCTACCATCATTGTTTCAACTTTCCATTCTTACCCCACCCGCCATTCCTACCTCACAAGCACCAGCTGGACGGGGGTTGGGGACAGGCTGGGGGGGCATCATGAAATAAACCACAGTATGAATCAAGTCAAATTCAGTTAGGAAAAAAAATCCTACAGAAAAACACTACAGCCCCCAGTAACTAAAAGAATGTAACAGTAAAAATGGTAATAAAGAAGGCTAAATATGTTTAAGTACATGGACAGAGATACGAGCTGGTGCCGCCTTGGTACCAACCATGCACCAGTCACAGGGAGTGGGGGTCTCTCACTTGTGTCTCTAGCCTTCCTGTGGGCTCATGGCAATTTGACCATTTGAAATCCAAAGAAAGAAAGAGTCATTATAGCTTAATAGCTTGCCAGCCTCCTCTTTTGACTGATGAGGGAACTAATTCAAGATGAGAACCTTATAGCCTTGAATCAAAACTATCTTTGTACGTTGAAATGACAGCTGTTGTTAAAGGCTCGCTTTGCAGACATGAGGACTTGAGTTTGATCTCTAGAACTCACATCCAGAACAAAGCCATCCATGGCAGCACACACCTCTAATCTCAGAGCTGGGGAGTTAGAGATGACGAGATCCCTGCAACTCCCTGGCGAGTGAGCCTCGCCTACTCTGTGCGCTCTACATCCCTGTGGGAGATTGTCTCTAAAGACAAAAATGAATGGCACCTGAACAATGACACCAGCGGTTGTCTTCCAACCTCTAGACCAGTGGTTCTCACCCTGTGGGTCGTGACACCTTTGGTAGTTGAACAACCCTTTCACAGGAGTCATCTAAGACCTTCAGAACACACAGATATTTATATTACGATTCATAGCAGTAGCAAAATTACAGTTATGAAGTATCAACAAAATAATTTTATGATTAGGGGTCACCACACCATGAGGAACTGTATTAAAGGGTCACAGCATTAGGAAGGTTGAGAACCACTGGCTAAGACGCACATGTATGCATGTGCCCATGAAAATGCACATATGCTTCATGATAATTAGTATAATGTGTGTCCTCCTCATTTTCTGCCTCCTCTGCGTGGACTCTTGTACTGAGACTCTCGTGCTACCCGAGAGATCATGGTGGAGCTTTGAGGGCTCACCCACCATAAGTCATCGGAAGGGAGGAGGTCCACTCACAGTTGGGCGTGGACATCATGGTCAGCAGGCTGTTGACCGTCTCCATGAGGTCATGCTGCTGCTTCTGAAGGACCGAGTTGTTCACGGTGGCCGTCACCAGCTTCTTCTCCAGCTCATCAATTACTGAGCTCTGCTTGGATACGAGCACTTGGAGCTGGTCCTTCTGCTCTTTCATCGACTGCAGCTGCACACTGTGCTTATCCTCCATGTCCAGCACTTTCTTTTCTAGGAAGCTTACAAGGAAGGTGTTTGTAAGTGCAGGGAGTGCCAGCCAAGTGCTTTGTAAAATCTCTTTATTTCCAGAGCTGATAAGTCTTTCCATTTCTTAGATTTCTGTTTGGTGGTGTTTAGTTAAAATACTATATAGTAAGTGAGAAGACTTAGGGGCTGAAGAGAAGACTCTGTGGTTAGACACACTAGCTGCTCTTGTAGAAGACCTGGTTCCGTTTCTAGCAGCCATATGGTGGCTCACAGCTACCCATAACTCAATTTTCTGGATGTATGGTGGTAAGCATAGCTGCCTTCCATAATTCTAGTTCTAGGGGATCTGATGCCCTCTCCTGACCTCTACAGGAACCAGGCATGCACATGGTGCACATAACTACATGTAGACAAAAACTGAGACACATAGAAATAAATTTTTAAGAAACATTCTTTTTTTAAGTGGGAAGATTTCTCACAGCCCAAAGAAATCTTTCAAATTGTCACGTTAGGCTATTCAGGTGTATGTGTGCATGTGTGTTTGTGTGTAAACCCAATAGAGTATAGAGTCTTATCTGTGCAAGAATACACTGGGCCTCAGTAATAGACCCTGAGGGTCACAAGCACTGCCTGCCAAAAGCTTACAGGAAGATGACATTATTTCAAGCCTTGCTTACAGAGTTTTTTCATGAGAGCAGGGAGTTTGAATTAGACCTTTAGGTCATATGTTACCTTTCTCCTAAACTAGTTTCATTTTAATATTAACCATAACAACAGCATCTACTCTCTCAGTATCATGTGGCAAATAGTCTTCTATGATGGAGGCAAATATTATGCACAGGCTTAAATCCTAGTGCTCTGGCTTTATGAGTATAAGTGACTTCCTCGATTGTGCATTGGTTCCTTCATCTGTAAACTGGGTTACTATTACCCACTGCAAGAGGCTGCTCTGAGGAATAATGCATGTAAAAGTATAAACAGACTGGTAGTTGACACTTAGGAAATGTTATTGCCAGTCTCAACATTGTTATCAACATGTTCAAGGAGTAAATTGAGACACAATAAATCAAATACTTACCAACATACCCAGGTGGCTGATGATGCCAAATCAATTGCAGATCTTTCTTACTCTAAACTCCATGTTCCTTTGTTTGTTTGCTTGTTTGTTTTTATGTGGATCCATTTCTTAGGGAAGTTTAGCCATCCTATCTCACATAGGTGGTGGTTACCACCTACAGCCTAAGCAAACCCCTTAAAAGTTACTTAATAAAGTTATGCCATATAAGCCCCAAAATATTTTATTAATGGTTTTATAGTTATTTCTAATCTTAGCTTATAAAGATGCATAACCACTCATAGGTTCAGTTAAGAGTATACTAATTTTTAACTGGAACTTACTCCTGTAATATTAAACTAGAAAAAAAAAAAAAAAACTATTCCAAGTGCTTAGGATTACGTAATTGCTAGGAGTTCGAGATCATGAACTCTTCCAGGAACAGAGTCCTGCAGAAAGGCCTATGGCAGCTGCTATTATCTGTGAGATGAACGGAAGATGGGAGAATCTTAACTGTAAACCGTGGCCTCCCTGTACGCATGTAGAATCAGTGGCTACATGCTTCATGGCAGAGCACTATAACTGCACTGCTCCACAGCCCCAGAGTCATTTTTAGAATAAAAGAAAACGATAAAATGAAGAATGCATAGGAGATTTAACTTCAGCTGGTGAATCTAAAGGTGTAATAGTGTTGATCTTGGGATACATGCTGATCCTGGTAAGGATTTTTGGTTTTGCTTGTATCTACAACGAAAGCAATCTCACTTTGAAGAAATTTATGAAGATTGTTCAAAGGTCATTTGTGGAATGTGAAACACCACATATTTTTTTCCAATTGTATTTTTTTAAATCTTAGGCTGTTCAGAATTGAAGGCAGGAAACACCCATCGAGACAGCTAATGTCATCAAGGAAATTTCATGATGTTTTTGATGAGGAAACTTTATTATTCCATCGCATATTTGTAACAAAAGAAGACAATTTCTGTACCCTGCAAGGTTCTTGTTCCTTCCGTGTGGTTCTTGTAACTGACGTTTTTGGTTGTGTGTGTGTGCGTGTGTGTGTGTGTGTGTGTGTGTGTGTGTGTGTGTGTGTACCTGTCCCAGCTTCCCTAGTGTGCTTCACCTTGCAAGAAACAAAGACCCCACCAGGCATGGCAGCACATGCCTTTCTTAATTGCAGCACTAGGGAAGCAGTGGCAGGCATATCTCAGAGTCCAAGACCAGCCTGGTCTACATGGTAAGTTTCAGTCAAGCTAGTATTACAAAGTGAGAACAATCCCCCACCCCCCAAAACCAAGAAATGTAGTCAAGTTGACATTAAAGGCCTCAGACAGTGTTATATCACAACCCCACGAGTATTTTGTGTGGACTAAACTGCATAGTGTGGACTAAACTGCATAAGGTTGAGTGGATTTGGAAGGTTTCTGCCAGAGTCTTTAAAAACCCAGAATGAAAAACAAACTTCAAGACTAATCAGAAGTTTGGGTCAGTTTAGAAATTTTCTCTAGATTCTCCTTGTCTCTTATTCTCAGAGCCTCAGACTTATGTATGTTCCAGGCACAAATCCATCCTTTCAGGGGAAGCTATGCTTATAACCATGGGTAGGCTATGTATCTAGAAAGGGTACAGTTCAGAATATCAAGTAATTTGTAGTGTTATTACCTGTTCTTATCTTGTAGTTTGTTTATTTCACTGGTCTGGTCCAAAATTTGCTTTTCCAGTTTGTTGGTAGAAATGGAATGTTGGAGAAGCTGCAACTCAAGTCTTGTTGTCTGGTTTAATACCTGCATATAACAAACAAAATTACTGCCTACCATCTTGATTAGTACAATGTATGCCCTGTCTTGATTCAGTCATCCAAGTGATCAGAAAGTATATTATTCATTAACTCAACTGTCTTTGTCTTGACACATGGTTTTTCTTGTCTTATACCATAAAACATGATCATCTCCATGCTTCCATTTCCTTCCTCCCAACTCTCCCCACACACACCAGCCTCTGCCTAACTGCTTTTTAATAACCAAGTCCAAGTAGTGCTACTCGTATGAGCTTGGGTATGGGATCCATCTGCTGCAGCACGGGCGATCTTCCAGTGCCCACACATTTAAAAGAAAGAAAAGAAAAATTCTCCCTTCCCAAGCAGCTAGTAACTGCCAGTAGCTCCTCAGTAAGGGATAGGCCTGGAGTGCTCCTCCCCCATATGGGTTTAGCACATTTTTTATGCCCATAAAGATTTTGGTATCATAGAACACACCTAACTGTATTACCTTTTAAGTCCTTTTTTTAGTAAATGAGTATCAACTCTGGAAAACAACTAGTATCAAATCACATATTATGCTACTGCTTCTGTAACTTTCTATTGTTTTACATAGTATAGCAAATGGTGATCCCAAATAACCACTTTAGAGATAAATTATAAATGAATAAAAACATAACCTATCGGGATGGCTAAGCAAGGAGAGACACTTGCCACCAAGCCAGGTGACCCATGTTCACTCCCCAGGATAGAGCAAACTCCTGCAAATTGTCCTTTGACTTACACACACACACACACACACACACACACACACACACACACAGAGAGAGAGAGAGAGAGAGAGAGAGAGAGAGAGAGAGAGAGAGAGAGAGAGAGAGAGAGAGAGCTTGAATGCAAACTAAATAAACCTAGTAATTTTATTTTAAATAATTTCCCTCTGCTCAAAAGTTTCTGTCCATGGACAAAAGGACGGAGTCACATGCTACCCATGTAAAAGTGAAAGCTCATTGTTAGCCTGCTGATACCCACATGTTAAGCCTTTTCTTTCTTCTGTTCTATTTTTCTTGTTCCTATTTTAAAAGTCCTTCTGGCCAATTAGGGAATAATGAAATCTCAATATCCCATGGAAGCCAGCGCTGCCCATTGTGTGGACTCTTTGGTGCCTGGCTGCCTCCCAGCAGGAAGAATCAGCTACTCACATCCTCGTGTGGTGTCACTCAGGATGTGATATCACCTGTTAATGGAAGTCTGAAGTGTTGCCCAGCAACCAGAGACCTTGAAAAAGAATCATTGTTTGTGGGGGTCCTTGTCATCAGCATAGCCCTGGCCTGTCTCACCATGCAGGTGCCGGGCATGTCTGGTCCTTGTCAAGTCTGGCTGAGGTCATAGCAGAACTCTTCTGGAAATGAGCAAAGGACTGGCCTGTGACTGCAATGCCAGCAGCACAGCCTTGGCCTCTATTTTCTCTCTACAGACATTCAATACCAGCTTATTCGTTAAGGAACGGAACAATTTGAGAATTACGAATGAGGATAGATTTGAGGAGAGGCAGAGAAAGACACCAATAGAACCTGCTTGATATAGGAATTGTGTATGTGTACGAGGGGAGAGAGGGTAGTGTCTATGTGGAGGTATGCACATGCCATGGCACACATGTAGTGGTCAGAGGACACCATTAGGACTTGGTTCTCTTCTTCTGCCTTATTGAGGCAGGGTTCATCTTGCTTCTACTGTGATGTGTGCTCCAGGCTAGTCAGCCCCCAATCATCTAGGGAGTTCTGTCTCTGCTTCCCATCATGCTTTGGGAGCACTGACCTTAGGGATATGCACCACCAAACCCAGCTTTCTTCACGTCACTTCCGAAAGGGGCTGTATAGTTTGACAGACCTCAAGGTTCTAAGTTACCAGGTACTATGTTGTCCAGGTCAGATAATGGGTGTAAGACCTCAGACCTCCAGCTATGTACATATGGTGTCTAATAATCTAACTCTGACAGTCTAGAAGAATTGTGCATCTAACCAGAAATGTTCCTGTTTTATGGGACCTATTCCATACCAACTGTTAAGTGACCAACAGTGGCTGTCAAGTGCACTGAGAACCTAAGTCAGCCTCAATGTCTTTTCTCGGGCTCACCTGCACTGATGTGTTTATTTGGACTCCACAGCTGTTTTCTCTCCATCCCTGGCCTGTTTTCCTGTTAGCCTCAGTCATAGGATGTCTAACTTCATAGTGGCATTTTTGAAATCCTGTGATCTTACACCGGATGTCACAAAGGTTTGCATAATTGTTCTGTGCCCTAACTTTATTTTATTGCTTGCATCAGAAAAAAAAGAAGAAAAGAAAAATTATACTGTGATTAAGGGACGTTTTGGAAGAGATAGCCCCCCCAGAGTTTCTGTCAAAAGCTGCAGAATATCACTTAACCACTACTATTTTATTTTATCAATTGACTTGATCCACAGGCACATTGTTTCTTTTTATATTACTATATTTCTTCATGTTAATACATATTAACAAGCAGGATTATATCTCAGTGCCTTGTGATCTGTGGGAAATGTGTGTTTCTTTATATTGTTCCTAAATGCCTAACATTGTTGAAATATGATAAGCAAATAATTCCTTACTCTGGCTTTTGTAAAAGTTTTTGATCTACTGCTTTCTCTATGAAGCCAGTTTTTTAGAGAGACTCTGAATGATGATTGTCACCATGCTAGCAGTGTCTCAGGGCATGAGAGGCTAGCTGTTTCTCTTATGGGAGTCACGCTGTCTTGTGCTGAAATCTAGCAGTTGGTCCTCTTAGTTCAAGCAGCAGGTGGGGTACTGAATGTTGGGGTGGTTTACAGTGGGGACCCTCTGTTGTTTTCTACAGGACTGATATAGCTCAGAGCATGATGACACTAACTTCTGAAGCTTCCAAGAAGTAGGATTGGGACTCAGGAAGCAGACTTGCAGAGAGAGATACTGGAGCCGCTGCCCAGGCTCGCTCACTCTTCCTTGGGGCTCTTGGCTCTGCATCATGCCCTCTTTGTGCCACCACAGGCTGCCACCCACTGTTCTGTCAGCACTCCCTCTGAGAATTCATTCCACACACTTAGTTAACAGTTATCTGGACTCCAGGGCTAGATTGAAGAGCAAGGCTTCAGCTCTCTGCTTCATGGTTTCTATTTCTCAAATATGCAAAGCAGAACTTGGAAATGGAAAATAGTATCTAGAGTCTAGAAGAGGCTTCTTCTAGCGAATGGGAAAGGGGGGAGGAGAAAAGGAAGACAGGCCTCTGGAGCCAGGAGCAGCAGAAAAGGAGAGAGAGGCAGAGAGAGAGGGTGGAGGAGAGACAGAGAGTCTAGAAGAGGTTTCTTCTAGTGAAGTGAAGAAACATTTATCTTAGCATATTAAGCTGTGGATAACATGCATATAGCTAGGTGGCCCCTAAATAAATTAAATGTATTTAGTGCCATTTGTGGAAATGAAAATCCATTGGCCTCTCAGTCCTAACTGCCCCTTAACTCCTCAGTTCTGAAGCCTCCACCTCCCTGCACAGCCAGTGTCTAGCTCTCCATTTTCTACTGCACAGCCAACCACAGGCACGTCGTCTGTCAGCTGCTGCACCAAAGGCTTTTGTCCGTCACTTACTTGGGCCTCCACATCAGTCAGTTTCCGAGTTTGGGCCGCTGTCTGGTTCAGCAGGCTGGTTCCGATCTCTATCATCACGGCCGTCTGGTTCTGTACCACATTCTGCTGGATCTCCACCATCTCCTTCTTCATGTTGTCCTGGATGTAGTTCTCCAACTAGGAAGGAGCAGGTGATAGACAGACAGTCATTAGTCAGATGGCTAGAAACCCAGTTCCTAAGTACTCATCATTTGCCCCTTTTCTAAAAAAAAACTATAGTTAGGATGGTGAGAAGGCTCAGCAGCCAGGGCCCCAGCTCTACTGCCTAACATGGCCTTTTAGACACCGATTTCCTTGTGCGTAAGTTAGCATTTCTAATGGCTCAGTCGAGCACCTCAAAAATAAGGCTGTGCTTCTACATCATTGCACATGCGTTACTCGGTGCTTAAAAATTCATTTTCCTTTTTAAAATGTTAGTCTGATGATGAAAGCTATTAATTGGCCCAAACTATAGCTCAGAGACAAAAATTATTTTTGTTCTTTTTGTGCATAGTAGAGTGTTTTTGTATGAAACTGAATATGAAATCTGAGTCTAGCACCTTCTTTAAATTTGAAAGTCTCTACAGAGCTTCACCAGGTCATTCATCATTGTCGCCTTCCTAAAATGTTGGCCGGTGACTCTTTACTTCTGCCTTGAAGAGTAAGAAAGTAGTATAGGAGGAGTTGAGTTCCTCTCTGTTCAAGGGTGTCCTTGTTGGTGGCCTCATGTTGTGTCTCCTGATGGGTGCTATACAGTCCATGGATTTACACTCTTAACTATATGCTGTTCCCCCTGTGTGTTTGCTCTTGGCACTGCTGTTCATCAGTCTCCTACCTCCTTTCTGGATAGTTAGCAGCCACTCCGCACTGACCAGTGTTCTTTGGTTATTGAGCAGTGTGACATGTATGTTGTAATTTTAAAAATCGACACTCAAGAGAAAGACACCACGTAACAGAGCTTGGATGGAGGGGGTTTTTATTGGGGGAAAGCGAATGGGAAAGGGGGAAGGAGAAAAGGAAGACAGGCCTCTGGAGCCAGGAGCAGCAGAAAAGGAGAGAGAGGCAGAGAGAGAGGGTGGAGGAGAGGCAGAGACACACACAGAGACACAGAGAGATGAGGTGGTCAGGGCCCTTTTAAAAGGGAACATGTGAATAGGCACGGGTGGTGCTCTTAGTGGCTGCAGCTGAGGATATATCCTGTCAGAACCCCAAGGACAGACCAATATAGATGCCTGAATACAAACAAAGTCCTAAACCTCTCTGGTCATTTGTGAAAGCTTGAAGATGAAGCCTCCACTACGTCATGGAGAGAAATACTGTAAAGCTCCAATGGCTGTGTGTAGCAAGCAGTCTACCCTCAAATGCTGGTCTCCACTGACCTCCATCAGGCCTATGCCAGGCTCTTAGTATAGTGTCCTTCTTAATGCACTGCTTACAAGAATGGATGGTGAGCCTGGGTCACAACCAACTCATTCAGTACTGTCCTCCATGCCTAATTCCTTTCGACCCCCAGCAAAGACAGTATATACAGAGATATATTCTAGGAGTCTGGAACTAGGAAGCTGCCCTGAGCCTGAAGTGTAGATCTGTGCTCAGAAACAACAGTCTACAAGCCTGATATAAATGAAGATCTTGGCTTCCCCTTTCTTACTCTGAAGCATGGAACTAGAGAGGGAATATAAACCCTCCAATACCTCCCTCCCCTTTTCCAAGCTACTGGGTCAAATGTGGTTGCAACTGTCAAGAGACAGGAGAAGGTTGTTTATAAAGGGGACATTTAAACTCAAGATCCAATTTAAAATTAAACCTGGAAGCTTTTTTTAAAAAATAGCTTATTATTTTAAAAAATAAAATTTCCTCATTTCCTTACTCTTTTTCTAAGCTTCAAGACAAGAAATTCTAAAAGGTCAGTAATTTAGGAAGAGACGGGGGAGGGACAAAGCCATGTACATGGATATACTTGAATCAATTAAATGCAGTTCCTTTTTATGACAACATCTTGAAATTTGCAGGGTGGGGAAAGTGACCCACCCACAGTAACATCAGGTGACCAGTTTTACACCAAGGTACTAAAAGTAAAGTTCTGGGAAGCCGTGAGCTGCTTAAGAAAGAAGACACCAATTCTTCAGAAGCAGCCCAACAGCAGCAAGGCCTGTTGGAACTTGAATGTCTGTTGATCACTTGCCACATCTCAGTCCTCTCTAGGGTCTCTGTGAGCGCAGAATGGCCAGCTGAGAGCTAGCACTTGCAAGCATTGTTAACTCATCCCCAAAGCCCCAATACACATTGTATGTAGCCTTTTTAACAGCCAGCAGTGATACAGCGCAGAATGGGCCTGAGCCTACCTTCCTATCATGGGTTTCATGTGCTTACAACAGACCACCTCATTAGGTTCACAGCCAGGTTGGCCAGCAAGAAAGCCTAGAATCAGGACAGGGGGGTCTGGTTTGGTAGTGAAGTGCTTGGCTAGCATAAGCACCATAAAAAGAAAAAAGAAAGCCCCGAATTAACACCAGTCATGTCTCCCAAGAGTGTCATGGCAGAGAATCTGCTTTTCCTCTCCAAAGTAATTGTGAGATGGGGAAACTATGGTTGTTTATCAATAGTGTGAAGACAGCCATTTCCAGATGATGGTGTCAGTCATACTGTCACCTTTCTACAAATCATGACATCTCAGAGAACCTAAGACCAACTCTAGACATGAAACTCTCAGCTGGTCCGCAGAGAGAGATAGACCTGGAAACTGCCCTGTCCCTGGTCTCTACTGGCCACCTGGGATGTCTTTCCGGTCCGTGTTTCTTGTTGTTTTTAATCCCTGACAGTAGAAATCTGCATAGGGTAGCCCATTTTGGCATAAGAAGTCAGCCCAAGTGGGGACTGGGTAAACAGCTGTTCTCCCATGGGCTCCCTTTCTTGTCACCCACACTTGGCAGCTGTTACCAACAACAGCTCCAGGAACCTCCTTGGGTCTCCCCTTGGAGGGGCATGGTTCTTATTCCATTCCATGCATACAGTTTCACATACTCAAGCTGTGCGTGCGCCTTTGACATCAGCTTCCTGTGATCATGCAGGGACTGTGATCTGTAGGCACAGGTGTCTCTGGAAAGATCCCTGCATACCTGTGAGAGTCACCCTGTGTTTGGATGTTCGCTTCTAATGCTTGAAGCACCTCTGGGATGCTGATCCTTTGTTGTCCCTGTACTCAGAATGCAGGGGAACTCTGGGTCTAGCACTACAGCCCGCCGTGATTCCGTAATTGGAGAACATTGTTGCTCAATGTTGGATGTACTCCTAATACAATCCATAAAGCCTAGCAACAAATCAACACTAGGCTGTCATAATACAACACATACACACACACACACACACACACACACACACACACACACACACACACACACACACACACAGTCTGCATGGCTGTCTCACAAACGGACTTACTTTTCCTGTCATATCTGATCATTCAAAAGGCGAAGGGGGTAATTAAACCTTAAAACACATTTGACATTATACACACACAGACACACAGACACACACTGTCACCTCATTCAGTAAACAAAATACTATAACTGTTCTGACAGATGAGACAGAAAGGGAAGGAGGGTCTTGTCTTTGCCCTTGTTTGTTTTGTGACCTGGTCTCTTATAGCCAGGCCTGACCTTGAACTTGTGATCCTCCTGTCTGTCTACCAAAGGCTTACATTACTGGTGAACCTTGCATGCCCAGTTAGTTCTTTACTTCTTTTTACCTCAATGAAAACTTCCTCCATGGTGACCTATGGCTAGACTCCCAAATGATGGGTCCCACCATTTCCCAAAACTGTGACACTGGGGACAAAGCTTCCACCACACAAATCACTGGGAGACATGCACAAAACAAATCCAAACCAGAGTAGTCTCGAGCTCTGGGTTTATATGATCTTCCTGCTGTGCCTGCTTGCAAATATTAGAGTAGCAATAAAGGCACACTAAGAAAATAACTCCTCTGTTTAAGAATATGGGACCAATAGTGTCGATGAAAGTTACCTAACATGGCAGTTGGGCCAGGTCAATCACCTGGCCAAAGGACTACCCCTAGGAAGGCAGGCTCACCTTAAGCCATTCTAAAGTGGTAGGAGGAATAATTAGCCCTTTAATGAGATGCTGTGTTTTTCTGCCCCAGAATTCCCACCCCTAACTTGGTCTCTTACAGAGCACAGCCATGCCATGCTGCTCCCGAAGCCTGCCGCGTCTTCGGAATTACTCAGGAAATAGTAACAATTCCTTTTCCCTCTATCTCTTCACTAAGCTTGTTTCCCCTAACACTGTGGGCTTCCTTACTCTTCACAGCTCCCCTCACTGCCATGCGGCTCTTTGTCCACCATGTGTCTAATTTCCATGCCAACTTAAATGGTACAGCCTTTTCCCTTTGCTCCTCCATTCTCCTCTTCTGGATAGCTGCACTAAGATTTATAGCTTACCTGCACTGGGGTGTTTTTCTTTTAAACTCTAATAAAATTGTCTTTAAGCTTCCATTTGAGTCCATTCTTAAATTCTTACATTAATAAGACTAAGTACCCCAATAAGGGACCCCAATCTCCCCTGCATAATAAGGCTACTCAGTACCTCCCAACACACCTGTCCCTTGAGCCCTTCCCTTCCTGTGTTCATACTCTCCCCCTCTGTGGTCCTGAAGCAAGGATGCATTCTGATTTGTATATATACTGTTGAATTTATTTTGAAATCCACCACTGGAAGTGAATGTTCATGTTCATTTCGGATACTGAATTTCTGTAACCATTTCCATATACACCCTTAGAAACAAGAGCCCAAACATTTGCTCTTATAATTAGTTTGAATTTTGAGTACAAGATTATTAAATCCAGGGATGCTGTGGCTGTGTGGGGGTGGCTTTTGACCTAATGTTCTCTAGTCTTTGTCTGGCGGGGGGCGGGGGGGGGAATGGGACTCTGAGGCATCTTCTGAGGTCTCCGGACAGAAAAGTGGCAGTGTCTGGGCCCTCCCCCTCCTTGTAGCACTGCTTTGTTGGTTTTGGTTTCCAAGTCTCTAGCTTTTGCTGCCTAAGCATCTGTGTTCTCAGCAGTGTTGCTGGGGGTTGTTGAGATTAAAGGGGATGGATGGAACAGGAGGCTTGTGCTTCTGAGAAACCTTTGACTTCCTAGGATATGCGTGGCAGGCCCATAGATAAAGACATTTCAACACAGGTTATAGGTAATGTTCTGATGCCCCCAGAGTTAGGAAGCAAGTGTCTTCCTGATCATCATGTTTGTACACCATCTTTTATTATATGGCCTAGTGACACCCACATCAAAGCAAATAGCCCACTCCTGCTCTCCAGTTTTGCCTCCTTTGCATAGTATGTGTAAGGCAGCTTAAAGCAGAGGTAGACCGAAGCCAGACCTCTAGCCCAGGCTCCTGGGGGGTTGGCTCTTAAGACTTTTCTTAAACAGCAGTCCTGCTTCTGTTTGCCATGGCCATGGGACCCCCAGCCCGTGTAAGGTCTTCCAAGAACACCATTTTATTTTTCTCATGAGTTAATCTGAGTGGCTTTCTGTTATCTGATGCAAGGTCCAGAAAAGCTAGCCTCTTGCTACCTTCATCATCATGAAGACACAAAATGACATCTTGGTGAACCTGTTTCTTGATGGGTGACCCAGTGCATCAAGAAACCATAGGCGGAAATTGCAGGCTTTGTTTGGCAGCCTTGCCCCAGCTCCTGGGATGACACATCTTAACTGAGTCTGTGTCACACCTGCTTTGTTCTTATCTTTCTGTGACTGTGTTCTTTCCTGCATTGTTGGCGTGCCTTTACATATGCCCACACCCCTTTGCTGCTGTGTCTGCCCTACTATCACTGCTTCAAAATCTGGCCTTTTCCCTCAGCAGCTGCCACTCTGGGTGCATGCAGGTTTAATGAAACTTTGAGGAGTGTGGTGGACATTTTATTTAGCACAAGATGTCACACTTTATAAAAGTGTCCTCTTGGGGTGCACATGTCTATCTGATACCTATCAGAGCACAGGCCTGTTACACCTTACAGAGGAGGAATAAAAGGTGGCAGAGCTTCCAAGACCAGATGTCCATATGCAAAGCAGAGCAGTCCAACACTGCTGCAGCAGAGTGCTTTTTATATCTTTTCTCTCTCTCTCTTTTTTTAATCTCAGTGGGTTCTCACATTCTTAGCTTGGGTTTCCCCAGGATCAGAGCCTGAGACCCAGGCAGGCATACAGGAAGTTTATTTAGGAAGTAGTCCCAGAGAGTGGCCATGGAGGATGGCTGAGGAAGGCAGCAAGGAGGGACAGCCAGTTCAAACATGAGGATTCTGTTGACTAGCACACTGGTTACTGGTGAGATCCCCAGAAGACCAGGGGAATCCTGAGAACTGTCCTTCAGTGAGCATGGTGGCCCTGTAGATACCCATGCCTTGGGCTCTAATCCAAGGGCTCCCACTATGTTCTCACCAAGTAGAGTCAGCCAGGGATCTGGAGGAGGCTCCACATCAAGGCCAGTCCTTGGGAATGGCCCCAAGAGCTGAAAGTAGTCACCAAAAGTGTGCCCCATGACGGCAGGGTGCCTCTATTGGGGCTCCTTGATAAAGTGAAATTGAGACTCAGAAAACTTCAATGTTTTTTTCCAGTGTCCCTAGACCCGAATCTGCAAACTGACAGAGCAGCAGGATAGGGTGAGGGGTTTGAGCTGTGTCAGATGTGGCCTTTGATCATAAGCTTCCAGCCAGCAATTTGTGTGGTAGCTGTGTGGGAGAGCAACAGCAAATCTGAAAATGACCCATCGGAGAGGGTGAGAATGCAGACCAGAAATGCCAGCTGAAGTCCCTATAAGAGGACAAGCAAGGCATAACCTCGCCTAAGCTTGGGCAGCCAAAGTATGGAGAAGAAATTCCTTTTAACTTCAGCAAAGGAGTTGCATCCAGGAGATTCCACAGGCTTCTGCCATACATCTGCTAGGGAAGTTGACTAGTTCATCCTACATGTTATTAAAGGTAAGGTGAGCCTGGGAGTGCAGGGCTTAAGTGTACGCTTAAGAAATCTCATAGTGTGCCCTGTTGTGTGCTGCCATTATGGACAGATGCCAGTCACTTCTTCATTTCCTCTTTCTAGTACCAATTTGAACTGCAAAGGCTTTTGATGGAGAGAAGTTTGATCTGCTAAAAAGTAGACAGGGTTAGCTTACATGAAGACTTAGTAGTGCACCTGACTGCCTTTACTTATGGCAGTGTGTCCCTGCTGGCCTTTATCTGTGGCAATGTGCACCTGCTAGCCTTTACCCATAACACTGTAATGTTGCCCCCATCCTGAACTGGTTGCCTTGGAAGGCACTTCCTCAATGTGAATGATGCCTTTCTCCTGGATAGTCTTCCTTCTCTTATCTGAGCCTCCTTCTTTATGCTTTGCCCTAGGTTAGAAAGCCTGGATACATCTCTGTGGGTGGGGTGGGGTGGGGGCACATGTGTGAGTGTCCTCTCTTCATTAATGTGCAGTGGTGCAAACCTGGAGAGACACTGAAGTATAATGCCAGGAAATCTCAGACCGCTGCATGCTCTTCATTTTGTTGTCCACAGCTTTTCTGATTTAATGATTTCATTACAACTAAATTTTGCTTTTCTGACCTAGTTAGGGGGGGAAAAATCATCCTCTTATATTTGATTAGATTATCTCTCCTTTAACCTCTGGTCCGTTCCCACTCTTCCAAGTGTTTAAGGCTACAGTTTTTTCATATTTATTTTCATACTTGCAGTCCCTGGTGTGCACATACTTCACAGCGCTACACATCTGCCTGCATCTCACTGAAGCTAAAAGTCACTGGTCTTTTTATAACTCACATTACAAATACAAAATAGTTCACAAGGCCTTGCTTTACATACCAGTTTTTCAAGTTAAAATATATCTTTAAACATTTAAGCAAACTTGTCTTAAATCTGATTAGCATGTTTTGGGTTTTTATATGACTTTATTTTGTTTTGAGCCAGTCTCATGATGCTATGTAGCATTTTGCAAGCCTGTCTTCAAACTCATGACCCTCCTTCCTCAATCTGCCTCCCAAGTCTGAGATTGCAGGCAAGACCAATCATACCTAGATATGTATACATACTTAATTTTGAAAGGAAAAAAATTTTCAGGGGCTGAGAATATAGCTCGGTTGACCTAGTGATTGCTCACCATTCACCAGGCCCTGGCTTGATCCTCAGCACCGTATTAAAAACAGGCACAGTGGTACCACTTGCTATCTCAGCCCTCGGGATGGACTTGGTAGTATAAAGTCATGCTCATCTATGTAGCAGATCAAGACAAGCCTGGGCTACATGAGGATGCAGCACAGTGCAGGGAAAGCAAGGTAGTACTCAGCACTCATCAGGTAATTAGACAGAACATGCAACAGTGTGACTTTTTTCTCCTAATTATAATTTACGTTAATTTCCTGATCTGAAGTTGATGGGAAGTATATGAGGTGGTTATCGGCGTAATTGTGGTGGTCAATCTAGGACCAGTGTTCACTTCGTAAGACTTAGGAAACCCCCGAGCATGCTCCACTTCTACCTGTGGCTTGTAGTCTATCACACTGTCCTGCAGACCACATGCCCTGGGTCCTGTGGATGGCTGGAGTTTGATTCCACTGAGAAGAGGCTCAACTGGGAACTGCAAATGGTGATTATGACTTGGGGCAAATCATCGAGTGTCTAATTATGTCTCCGAACCCAAAATAAGCAAGTGGCTACCACAAAATACACACTGCACTGAACTTCTTATTCCAGCATTCCAGCTTAGGGCTGGTATTGCTTCTGACTTCTGTTCAGAGGTAGTTGGTCAGATTTCTGTTTTGGGCTCATTCATGTTTGGAGAAGGAGTGGAGCTACTCTCCAGGCAGGGATAGAAGCAGAAAAACAATTTGGCCATGAAATGAAGGCATGCTACTCTAAACTGAATATAATTCTTTTAGTTTATGTGCATACTTATGTTTCTCTGTGTGTGTGTATGTCTGTGTCTATGTGTCTGTGTGTGTGGAGACAAAGGAAGACAGCTTTGTGTCTACTCTGGCACTCTGCTTTCTTCTCTTGAGATAGGGCCTCTCACTGAACCTGGAGCTCACTGATTGGACCAGATGCGTGCACGCACACACACACACAAAGATGACAGACAGATAGATGACAGAATATTTCACATATTGACCTAACCTAGAAACAAGTTATTAAATGCACTCTCTTCTTAAAGACAGTATCAAACTGTAAGCTTGATGTCATGGTGCCCTGTGTATTCCCTGCATTTTATGACTCAACAAAAAGAGCTTTAAAGGGGAAGATGTTTGAAATGAAATATGTAGTATATTTTACTGTCATAGCATGATGTTGCTTTAAATGGATGACTGTATATTTCTGTCTTCCACCTGGGACTACCTACATAATGCCTGGAGAGTGAGCTTGGGAATGTGAGTTCCCTCTCCTAGGAACTGTGGATGAGACCATTCTAGCTGCCCAGGGAGGGTTAAAGGATGCAGTAAGGTAAATTAGTAATTTAACATTCCAAAACATGACTCTTTCCGGATCAAGCATAAAAGGCATGTGCCCTTGGAAGCCCAAGAAAGAATTCATACAGTTCCCATTAGTCTAAAAATAAATAACAAGTAAATAAATGTCTGAGTCATGCATTGCATTTCGATGGAGTTCAGCAGCAGGGAGAACATAAGCTATGCTGTGAATGGTGGCTGTCGAATGCCCAGTGGAATGAGGCCATAGTGCTCCGAGAAATAAACGAATTGGTTGAATTTCCATGTTGAGTTCCTCCAGTGCACTGTGTCATTCATTTGAGTGACAGTGTGGAAACCTGAGTGAGATGGCTGTGCTGGGGCTGATTGTGGCTAGGGAGGGTGTATGTCTGTGTCTATGTCTGTCTATGTGTCTGTCTCTGTGTGTAAGAGGTTCTACCTGTCTTTGAAGCTATCCTGTGGGCACCTCTGCAGCAGAGGCAAATCCCAGCTCAGCTCCATATTAAGTATTGACTGGGCCAACATGTTCAACCTTCCCATTCCTATTGGGAAAAGTGACATAGAAATACTGAGGAGCTGGTCAACAGAGCCCAGTTGTTACAGTGTATGAAGCTGTGGGTTCAGTCCCAAGCATCATATAAACTGGTCATGGTTAGCAACACCTGTAATCCTGTCACTCAGGAGGTGGAGGTAGAAGTATCACAGGTTTGTGGTCATCCTCTACTACATATTGAGTTCAAGGGTAGCCTGGGCTACAGGAGACATTGCTCCAAGTAGGTGGAAGAAGAGGAAGAGGAGGTGGAGGAGGAGGAAGAGGAGGAGGAGGAAGAGGAGGAGGAGGAGGAGAAGGAGGAGGAAGCAGCCTACTGTGGTAGCTTAGCATTCCAAAATCAAGTTGAACAAATTAGCAGATTCCAAAGTACAAACTAAGGCAGCCTAAATCCCTTGCAGCAAGCAGTAACACCATGGAGGGGAGTTTTACATGCTCAAGGAAAATTCACAGCGTTCAACTCTGCCAACTGTTAGAAGAACCAGGGGTCCTGGGTCCCTCAGTTATAATGTCTAATTGTCCTTCTGCAAATCTTAGCTTCTGGTGGCCACTGTTATAGAAAGCAAGCCCAGCAGGATAGAAGAGGGACTAGAACATACAGAGGCAGTGTCCACTTTGACTCCAAAGAAGCTGTGTAGTGCCTATAGGCTTAGTCTGCTCCATTCGTGCTTAAGAAACTAATCCATTCAGAAGACCAAGACAAGTTTGAGACCAGCCTGGCCTACATAGAAATACTTGGTCTCAAAAAAGAAAACCTTAATAAAGCATTATTTATTTCTTGCAGTTTATGTACATTTATGTTTTGAAATGACTATTAAGTATTTAAGCATTTGAACCTAATACATCAGTCAATTCATTTATTAGTTATTCCTTTCCACCTAGGGGTCCTGGGGGGAGGTGGGGAGGAACAGTAGCTAGTGAGATACTTTGGATACCAGGAACTGAGAAGATTGGGAAGACATTGCACAAAGCCTTGCCTTTGGTGCAATGGAAACCAACCCTCCCTCCCCTTTCCCTGCCTGCAATCAAGGTATCGCCTTTAGTTGTATCTGTGTGCTTATTGGAAAACTAGAAATACAGACAGAACTGCTGAGTCGTCTTAGACCTTAGCAAAAGTCTTAGACTTCATTTTTTTTTTTAACTTTTGACATTAAAAACAGCAATCATGCCAGTGGTAGTGGTGCACACCTTTAATCCTGAAACCCAGGGGACAGAGGCAGGCGGATCTCTGTGAGCTCAAGACCAGCCTGGTCTACAAAGCAAGTTCCAGGACAACCAAGGCTACACAGAGAAACCCTGTGTCAAAAAACAAAAAATAAAACAGCAACCATGTTCCTTGTGAGTTGGTTGGCAGGTTCTGCCCTTTTTAGTCAAGCAGCTTTTCAAAGCAGGTAGTGCATGGTAGCATGGCTCTCAGAGCATTGTACAGGTGGGATTCTGCACTTGCCCCTGGGCTGGTTCATTTGGGTGGTAGGTGGAAGTACAGCGTGGACATCAGCTTTCAAAGGGTGATCTTATCTGATGCTGCTGCTTACAATTTATATGCACGTGTCTTGTCCTCACTCGTCATTAGGTGAACAATTCTGGAACTCTGAGTTATGCAGAAAAGCCGAATTGTCTTGAGTGCCACAGCCATTTCAGGAGTAAAGCTCAGCCTGATTCTCCAAATGTTTGTGGTGACAGTGCAAGGGACTTGACTCATTTTCCCATAATTAACCACAGTTCTGGAGGTCTGCCCCCTCTCCCCAGCCTTCTTGCCTTGCATGCACGGCTGTTTGAATGGAAGCTAGTGGAAAATTCCTGTCCCCTTTCACTCCACTGCCATGAGTTATAAAAAGCATGCCATTCAGAACTGACTTTTCTTCTGCATGCTTAGATTTTTTACTCACAAAGTGAAGGGGGGTGAGTTTTAAGAGCTAAGTTGTACTTACCAATGAGGTTAGGGGCTGCAGTACCACTCTGAATTACAGAGCAGTTAGCCCTGTCTTCCACTTCTTAGTGGCTTGTATTGGTATTACTGAGACCATCTGAGTGCACTTCTTTGTCAGAGCCACAGTGACATGAGTGCCACAGGTCACTCAGAGGCCGCCCTGCCTGGCTCACTTGGTGGGAATGAGGGGCAAGCACAGAAGTCGGCAGTAGCAGGAGTTTTCTTCCTATTGTTAGATCTGTTTGTTTGTTTGTTTGTTTGTTTGTTTCAGTCAAAACATGAATCACCCTGCCCCATTTTTAAGCCAGAGCTCACTGGTTATCCTGTGATTTGGTCTTGACCCCAAGAGCTAGCTTCCCTTGGCTCTAGGAGGAATTTACTTTCAGATTTAAGAAGTGTGGCTTCCAGTTTTAACCTTGCAGCTCTGCAGCTTACTGAGTCCCCTGATGGAAGGACCTACCCTGGAGTTTGGCCACTTGTCGGGGTCCACATTCTGAGTATTAGGTTCCTTGGAATCCTGGCCCCCTCCTGGGGTGACTTTCAAGGCCAAAGGTAGAGCCAAAGTGAAGGATTTGCTCCCAGCACTTTTCCCATTTTCTGGTATTTTCCAGCTGGTAGGTGTGGACCTAACAGGATCTTTTCTCATTCCTAAACCCTGCAGCCCCAAGCCTCTATGGCTTGCATTGCCTTTGAGAGCAAAGCCCCTACTAAGAGAGCAAATACCTCCAAAATGACAATGCAAAACTAGGAGTCAGGGTCTGAATCCTCCTCTTGTATGTCATTATACCCAGCAGCTAGGAGCCCCACTTGGGCCAATTTCAGCACAAGAACTCTGTTCTCATGACACCTTTCTCATTGCATTTGTATGATCCTAGTAACTACTCAGGAAGCAAGCTCTAGGAGAGGAGCTGATATGAGCCATGTTCTGGGAGCACACCTGTCGGAGGGCAATGCTATCTAGAAAGACCTAGTAAAGATACAAAACTCCCAGAGCTCACAGAAGCAAACTCTATCTTGGAAAACTTGTGTGTGCCAGTCCTTCCCCGCACCCCCACCCCCTGATGACAGGAAAGGAAGATGACAGGGACAAGGTAGCAGCATCCTATCTGAGTGAGCAGCACCAGGACACCAGGGCCCTTCCTCCCATCCCCACCTCACTTCTCCATCTCTTGAGTCTTCCTTGTCTCCGTTCTAACCTCTGACCATAACCTTGGGGAAATTTATTATATTTGTACTTAAATCCATGGAAATAATCTCTCACTTCAGCGTTCTCCCTCAACACCTCAAGAATGAATACCAAGACCTCTACTCAGCATGGGCTCTGCATGGCAAATTTTGTTAGAAAATAAGTTTATCTTGGAATTCACGCCAGACTGCTTTTAAGTCATTCTAACAGTATAGACTCCAAAGATAACAGCGCAAGGTATAGCATATGAGTCTGGCCAACAGAGAAGCATTGAAGTATTGACTTCTATAAAAGGAGCACACATCCACCTGAACTAGCGCACATGGGTACAGAAATTGTGTTATATAACAAATCACTCCCTAGTAACTGTGGGAGCACATTTCAATGCATGCAGCACCATGAATGAGTCATTGAAAAAATAAAACGACTGGGCAAAAGTATAGACTGCACTGCTCCAGTTATATGAAATTTAAAACATGGTTACATAAACCTATAGTTGGTAGCAAAGTAAAGATTAGCCTTGAGCAGAGAGGACCCAGCCAGCAAGGGGGACACAAAAGCCATTAGCTATGCTGGACCTCCTCCATGTGCTGGGCTGGGGTGTCATTAAACAGACATGTGAGAGTATATTCATCAAATTATGTGTGAGGGATGAGTGGGCTGCAGGCTGTATAATTTAGTCCTTGAAAGCTGAACTAAGTTTCAGAATACAGCATAGTTCAGGGTCTAAGGCAGCTGAGCCAGCAGTCCGAATGGGAATAACTAAGAAACCTCATCCGGTGGGGAAATGGTGGAATAAGGAGCAGGGGCAATGGGACTTCACTTGCTCTTCCAGACTTGTTTAGCCCTGCTTTGAGAGTGGCCTTCCCAACTTCATAACGATCTTGTTCATGAATCCTCCCTACCCTTGAAAACCTCACCTGCCCTCCTCCTGTCTCCAGATCTTTCTGCAAATGGGGCTTATGGCCTGGGGAGCAGCTTGCATCTGTGATCCCTCAGATTAGTTGCATGGAAGTTAGATTCCATGGGTCTCAAGAGTTCTGCTTCTCAGTCTGGGTCCTGTGAAAGGCAGAGCTTGAGGGAGGTGGGACAGCCACCGGCTGCAGGGTTCTATGTTCGTGTGTGGAGGTAAGCCCCTGCCTTGTGGCCCCTGTCCCTCACGCAGAAGGACACTTCCTATCTCTGTACTCATAGCCGAGCAGTCTGCCAGAACTGGGTCCCCTGTTTCTCCCCTGTTTCCTGCTCATTTAACATGACAGGTGTGCTGGAAAAGTGGTAGCTGTGTGCAGTGACGGAGTGGCAGGTTTAGGGAACAAGGTGATGTCTACTGTGTGTCCTGAGGGCACAAGAGAAGGTACAGACCACTGTCTGGGCCGCTGAAAATCTGCCTTATCATAGGAACCTCTGAGGTGGGAAAACATATGTAGACCATCTGACTGTCCCCCAGTGTCCTCCTGAGTTGAGTCTCTTCTCTGGATGGAGAAGAAGGCATCTCCCCTACATGGGAGTAAGCTGAACAAGACATGGAGATTCTTAGTATCACATGATCCTTTTTTAAAACTGCAACTAAAGGAGAAGTCCCTACGGATCTGTAATCATTACCTCCCTCCAAAGGGAACCAGATTTAGTATGGTCTATAAAGTTGGTTACACATTATAAAATGAACAACTATTACCTAAGGGAATAGTTCTGATTAGTCCTAATTTTTAATTAATATGTTTTTCTTTACCAACTATCACCACTTTCAAGAACATTTCACTGTACAATGTAGTTAAAATTATACTTGTCAGAAATTCCTGTTAACCCTTTATTAATGTCAAATAAGTTTTCTAAAAGGAAAATTGAATCTCTTCCTTTGCAGTTAAAAATAATAAGTGATTTCACAAACATACCAGAATGTTAAACAGATAATTAGCTTGTGGTTGGAATTTTGATGGTTTTATGTCACTCAGCAAAATGTAATGCAGTCTCTCTAGCAGCATTTTTACACCAAACTTTCCCGTTAAGGAGCCCAGTTTCTTCAGGGAATTTTAAAGCTACATCTGTATCTAATAAGCGCTCAAGATTCGAAAGACTAGATAGTCTAATAAAACTCAAGACTCCAGTTATCTTCAGACTAATGTTTATCATTATCTAGTAGATACCCCAAAGATTGATATCATCTGTGTATTCTAGAAATTTAATAGCAGAAAAAAATGCTTCGAAAACTCAGAGGAAACACTACCTCTGAGTAATTTTGCATCTTGTCCAGCCTTGCATGCAGGTTGACTGGTGAGCTGCCCTATCCCTGTCTAGAAGGTAGTATGGGGCTGTCATTAACGTAGATGTGGTTCTGGCTTTGCTGAACAACAAAGCATGCTGAGACGCCCACTCCCAGTTGCAGACAAACTCCCAAAGCCTGAAGTGATAAAAGTGCACTTAAAGAGAAGATGTAGCCATTTTAACGGGCTCACTGAGTACAACAGGAGCTGGAGAGGGCAGGTGGGAGGAAGATGGCATGTAGTGGACGACTGTCGGGCACACCCGGGCACACCCATCTCCAGAGAAGCCCTTCGTGGGGTGATAATGCAGAACAAAACCATTTCGTGTTTGCTCACAGCCCTCCTGTTCAATGTTGAAAGGTACTGTAAAGCAGACAGCATAGAAATTGGTCAGAACCAAAGCCTTTAGGTCCTGTGAGCTCTTGATAAGATCTTGATAAGCATGGCTCTGATCTGATATCATCAATCAATTCATCCCACTTGCAGTTTGTGGCTTGTACAGCCTCTGACAGTTTCCAGTGCACATCTGTGAGCACATGCCTTGTTGGAAGCACGTGACTGTTCTGTGAGCCCACCAATAAAAAAGCCTGTCTCATTCCTGAGGGTGAAGAGCCCTGGTTTTAGGCAGTGCCCTTAGCTGAGTGAAGCAAGGGGTGACTAAGCAGATATTGAGTAGCTAACCCTGCTCCTAAAATACCACTGAGTAAGCAAAAGAAGCTACTTTGAATGACTGTGTTTGTGACTCTAAGTACATGGCATTCTGAAGGGACAACTGAGGGGACAGGAGGGATTGGTGGCAGTGGGGGACTGTTGAGGGGAAGGGTAGTTGAGGTACTGAGGATTTGTGGGCAGTGACTGGAGACATTTTGTATGAAATGCTAAAATACAAAAATGTCACTATACAGCCACAGGATGAACTCAGGGTTCCACCATGGAATGTGACTGATAAATATGCCTGTGCTGATTGGCAGCTCTCCCCCTGCAGTGTGGGATATTGATAATAAGGGAGGCTGTGTAGGCAATAGCTGGAGAATCTCTACTTCCATCTCTTATCTCTAAACTATAATCCTGGAACTGCCAAGCTCGAGCTCCAACACACGCTTGCACTCACTCATGCACTCGCGCGCGTGCGCACACACACACACACACACACACACACACACACACACACACACACACACACACACACACACGAGCATGTTAACAAAAGGCCAGTGAAAATGTTTAACTTCACACCTTCAGGTTATACCAGTGAAGTTAGCCCACTTCTGTCAGAGTCTTCTGATGGTTTGTTTTGTGGTTAAGTAAATGTGCAAACACAGACAACCCAGGGAAGTAAACCAAAAGCAAATCATATAATGATAACAGTGTGGACACAACACATAAACTTTATAAACATTCATCCAGACCTCTCTCTCTTTGGTATAGAATGACTCTACTCCATACCCTGGATGAACATCAAAGTGTTGTTTCCCCACCCACCCCCTTGCCTCCCATTGCTTGAGTTTGGCAAAATTCCTGAGGCTGGCTCTGGCCAGAAACAAATTGTCTGAAACAATGTTAATGTTTTCACCTCTTTTCCTTCTGGTTGGTGGTCTTGAGAGCCCAGAGGTCCCTCAGCCAGAGTGGGTGGGCAGCTTCCCAGCTCCCTCTCCAGTACATCTTGGAACAGAAAATTGGGCTTTATGCTAAAGGCCTTTCAAAGTGTCATACAACCCAGCAAGTTATGCTGAGAAAGGGGCCTCCTTGCTGTAAATCCATGAGCAGACAATCCCTGCCACCCTTTTGCTGTTGAGCATTACTCCCAAGATACCCTCTAGGCTGCCAAAATAGAAATTTTCAGTTTGTGGTGATTTCAGTGGGATGCTGTTGTTAATTGATGGCATAAAGAAGTGATCCCAGAGTTGGGGACATAGCTCAGAGGTAGAGAGACATTGCCTGGCATGCACAGGCTTGGGGTCTAATTCCCAATACCAAATGAACCAACCACAAAACAAAAACCAAAAACCTAAGCAGACATGAGTCTAAATCCAGGCTTAGCCTTTCTCTTACAAATTTACAAGAACAGTCGTAGGAAAGGTTCAGATTTGTGTCCTGGAAGGCTCAGGAATCCTCTTAGGACAGGGTGATGTGATTGGTAATCCTCATGGTCAGACTAATGACCAGACCACGCCACCCAGTAAAACTGAGCTCCCATCAAACAGGAACGTTGGTAAATTGGAGGAAGTAGCCACATGTGCCCAGTTGTTCTTGATGGGATGTGACAAAATAGATGGGGAAGCCTGGGTGTTTGCTTCCTGTAGTACCTTATAAATGTTCTCCCCCCACCACAAGGCAGATAACAATAATAAATATTCACCACACAAAAATTGTTCATTCTCTCTGAGACTTCATTAGCATGATAAAATAACACATTTCCAAGACCTATATCTTAGTATCCATCCCTTAAGAATTCTCCATTTTCTTTTTTAAAGAATTCTCGATTTTCCATAAAAATATGAAATCTGTTTCCATAAAGCTATATTTTAAATGGTATTTTAAATTTAGTTTGCTTGCATTTTTTAAAACATTGAGTGCTGGTTTAGTATTTTCTTGCATTATCAAATTTGATTCTAAGATTTATTCACATATATGAAATGTTGTTCAAAGGGAGAACTGAGGCAGAAAAATTGCCCTTTGAAGACCCCCATGGGGACAGGACTTTGGGAACTCCCTGTAATTGATTCTCCTTGGGTTGCAAAGATAATAGTTCTTAATGTTGGAGGAGTGGTGCTGGGGGAAGGATTAGGTCCACTTGTCAGATTTTTATATGTTCACATCTTTTGCCAATTGGTACAGGCTAGGATTCAGATGTGAAAGTTAGGTAATTTCACAGGGAAAGATCTAATTAAAATACTCATTTAAAGATGCCCAGCTAGACACACCAGACCTAGAATTTAAGTGGAAGGGGGCAAAGCCTTTCCCTTTTTTTGAAACCACACATGAAACAGTCATTTCAATCCCATTAAACTGGTAAAGCTTTTATCTTACAACATTGCCTGTGTTTTCACTGTTTTTATTTTCATCAGATCACTTGGTTTTAGACCATCTTAAACACACATGCAGTGCTGGTATCCAGCCATCTTTGGTCCTGCCTATGCTAAGGATGTTAGATGGGAAACAGTCCAGGTGCCTGATGGGAGAGTTGTCCACTCTGCTGCATCTGCTGAGTGGAGGATGTGCATATGTTACTGATTCTGGATGTGGGCCAGGTTGCTGAACCTTTCAGGTTCACTTCCTTTTCATCTCTAACTAAAAGTTAAATTATTGGCGAGTCTGGCTATATATAAACATTATCGTTCATTCCATTTACTTAAAATATTTGTCTGTAGACATTTGTTTTACATTGATGTGTTTAATGGTTATTTTAGAAGCTGTGTCTCTTATAGCCCAAGCCTGCCTTTGAACTTGAGAGGTACTGTGTGTTAGTCATCCCAAAACATGAAACATGTACATTCAAAAGTAGTTGTGATTTTCATTTTATAAGTTTCTTGGCAGTGACCAGTTTACATTGCCCTCACACACTGTCAACACCCCTAGCCCCTGCCCTAGGACTCCCTTCTCCAGGCCTATGTCCATCCCTCTGAGTGGTACAGGTCTGACTTCACAGGTCCCTCCAGGCCACATTCTCAAGCAGTCTCCTCCCCTTCCACTTAGCCCAGCATCCACAGAAAACACTTTCTGGACACTTGGAGCCCCTCAGTCAATATTTTTTGAACAAATAAATGAACTCGAATGGCTCCGACCCTGAACAAGAAACACCTCCAGATTAATGATGGTATTCAGTCACTCACGTCAGCGAGCTTAGAAAAAACATGGCATTTCTGTCTAAATCCATATTCATATGCTCCTCTCTGCCCTGCCTGGCATCTCCCCAGCTGCGACAGGTTCCCGTGGAGTCAGAGAAGGGAGGACTACACACTCTTTCTCTCTTTGAGCTCCTCAGGACCTCTGAGCCACGCAGAACATGGTGTTATCATACCGGTGAATAAGCTGGTACATGTGGGAGACTGCATCCACCAGGCCTGGTTAGAGACACCAAGGAACCTTAAAGTGAGCTTGTGCCGAGCATAGAACCTCCTGTTCTAACGTTACTGCTACTGCTTCTAAGCTAAAAAGCCTGGCGGGAACTGGGTGGATTTCTTTATATCACAGAAAAGACTCTAGAGCAGTGGTTCTCAACCTGTGGGTCATGACCCCTCTGGAGGTCAAATGACCCTTTCACAGGAGCTGCCTAAGACCATCAGAAAACAGATATTTGCATTATGATTCATAATGGTATCAAAATTGTAGTTATGAAATAGCAATGAAAATAATGTTATGGTTGGGGGTCAGCACAACATGAGGAACTGCATTAAAAGGTCACAGCATTAGGAAGCTTGGGAAGCACTGCTCCGTATAAGAGGTTCCTTCATGTCAGGAGAAGATTGGCAACGTCTGGCTCAGTCCTGTTTAATAGAGTGAGTCTTTGTGCTTTTTGACAAAGCCTGTTTTTGAAGTGTACGTTCTACAGAGCTGATGCTCACACAGATACGAAAGCGCACAAGTGCGCACGCTCACACACAGACTCACAGTCACAAAGGCAGAGGATACTTTGTCATTATCACAAAGTAATAGAAAAATCTTTGAGGTTTGACCCATGATTTAGTAGTAGTCTGCCCATGGTCCATTGCATATGCTGTGTTGATCCCAACTCAGAAGTCCCCCAGCTCTCCTGGTCTGTCCTCATATCATGGGCAGTGATGGAAAGATACAAAGTACCTCCATCCATCATTGTCATAACTGTCAGCCTTTTCTTGCCTTTCCTGTCATCCTTGCCCCCATATACACTGGGCTTTAATCCAGGCTCTCCTTCTGCCTCAGTCCTCTCTTGCCTTAACTCCATTACAGATGGTCCTCCTTTCCTTACACCTTGCTCCCATACACACTAGGCTTTAGCTCAAATGTTCCTTCTCCCCTCCCTACCCACCCCGATTTCTTTTTTCTGGTCTCTTTTCTTGTCACCCTGTAAGCCAAGAAATATTCTGGCTGTGGTACACATAATACCACAATCGTGTGGTAAGAAGGAAAGCTATAGGTCTCTATATTGACCACAGTAAACAGCTAGTGTAAATCCTAAAGGAAGATCTGGAGATCTTTTCACAGTCTGACTTGACTTTTTTTGGTTGTTTTTGTTGTTGTTGTTGTTGTTGTTGTTGTTGTTGTTGTTATTTTTAAACAGGGTCTCACTATGTAGTCCTGGCTGTCCTAGAATTTACAGAGATCTGCCGACCTCTGCCTCTCAAGTGCTGGGATTAAAGGCATGCACTTTTGATTTTAACTTTGCCTATATCTTTCTTGATATTTTTATTTTTTAAATTGTCTATATGGTGATAGAGTTGGTTTTAACTTGTCTTTTTAAATAAAATATAGAAAAATTTAGGTGTGTGTGTGTGTGTGTGTGTGTGTGTGTGTGTGTGTGTGTGTGTGTGTGTGTGTGTGTGTGTGTGTGTGTGTGTGTGTGTTTGTTTGTGTGTGTGTGTGTGTGTGTGTGTGTGTGTTATAGGTTTCTGTACCCAAGCAGAAGTCAGAGGCAAATGTCAAGTGTCTTTCTTAGTTGCTCTCCACTTACTGAAGATCTCACTGTCTCTGGATCCCACCAATTCATCTAAATTATCCAACCTCAGGGCCCTGTCTATCTCTGTGTCACCCAGCAAATGCTGGTACCACAGATGCATGACACCATGCCTAGTTTTCACATGGGTGCCAGGGATTGTCATGCTTGTGTGGCAGATAGGTCAGCAACTAAGCTATCTCTCCAGCCCCAATTTTCCCGTTATTTTATGTGTTAGAATAAAATAAGCACCATGGGCCTCAGTATCCTTTTGAGTTTTTAGGTAGAGGGACTGGCTTGCAGATGAACCTCTGAATCACCACTTGTTTGTTAACTGTATAGACCCATTTTAGTCAGAGTCAGATGGGCTTTCTAATATCAGCATTGAAACTCAACAGGAAGTGAGATATGTATGAAGGAAGCCATTTCTTAGCTCAGAGCCCTTCAGGCTAATCAGCTCCATAGGGTGATACCCAAATAGTCAATCCAGCACATCCAGGGACCCTGTTTGATAGACAGAGACGACCTGACTGCAGTAAATAAGTTCCATATCCATGTATAGTAAACATGTATCTTTGTGCACCATGAAGAATTGGCACATACTGTGCTAGGCACGTACTTGCTGTGGCAACACACTGCTGTAGTAAAAAGTTACACACTGTACTATACCTGCACCCTTCACACACATTACCCTTCTCAACCCTAGTGAAATCATCCCCCCACGCCTCAAAATGATGATGCTAATATATAATGACCATAGTCATAGCAGTTGTTTCCCTGAGATCTTAAATAGGTGGTTTAATCATCTTATCTAAATGCAAAAAAAAATGCTTCCAATACTAACCATATGCATATTTCCAAACTCAGTGTATAATTCCTGGGGTTGCAGCTACTGCTCTCCAGGCTGCAGGGCACATTGACCATAAGTGTCACAGAAGATGGGAAGGCATCTTTCCCATAATGAACTAGGGTCTGTGTTCTTTCATATATAGATAAAGAGTGCTATGCATGATCACACACACACACACACACACACACACACACACACACACACACACACACTGGCGTGGGAAGGGCCTGAGGGGCTGAGCTTCTCCTCTACAAACTCCTTGCCATTTTTTCCCCAGTGGCAGCAATTATGTTTTTTAGGAACATAACTGCCTTGGTCCTCCTGCATTGGACTGATGAATTGCAGTTTCTAGGCCTTTCTTCAAGGATACCTTATTATCGCTTTTAAAGAAAAGGATTGTCTTTCCTGGACTGTACTGGTGTTATTTAAAAACTAGCACGGCGAGGCCGGTGGCAGAGGAAATGTTTACATCAAGCTAATAAGCATTAGTCGTGTTTTTCAAGTCACTCTGTCTTAAGTCACAGAGTTCATAGCTGTTTATAAAATATACGGCATTCAGTAGCGTGAAGTAGTTGTTTATTTCCTTTCCATATTTCCTCTTGTTGGGGAAAACAAAAATTTGGTTTGACCTACTAAATTTACAATGCATGTTAGTAAGCCAAGAGTCTGCATAAAACGTGTTTGAAGTCACTGGGACAGAGGTCTGTCCTGACAGTTGATCACCTGGTAGGATGGGGCCTGGCAATCAGGCATTTATCTTATCCTTGCTTACCCGCCCAGCTCTGTGGAGAGTGAGCCTTCCCCTGTATTGTTCCATTCATGTGCTCCCCCCACATTCATTCAGAAGGCCGACACTTCCTTTGCATGACAGATTAAAGGGGCAGTGCAGTGTGGGCTCTTAATGGTATTCCTGGAGCTTTCTTAGCTTGAACTCCTTGGGCTGTGCTCATCTGCCAAACTCACCAAAACCGTGCCTTTCTTTTCCTTCCTGAAAAGTTTTTGACTCCTAAAAACTGAATGGTCCTTTGGAGAATTTTATGTGTAGATCAGGGAGCGCAAGGAAATAAGGAAACCTTTTTTAAAAACAGCTCAAGAGAAAACACGTAACACAATGAAACCAAATTGTGCCTTTTCTTTCTGTGATAATCTATAAATAGGTGTTGGTCATGTTTTTGCTCTTTTAGTTATCAGGCTTATCTGTGGTTCCATTAGGCGTTATTTTCTTCCAGCAGAGAAAAGCAGTGTTTATTATTGCAGGTGCCAAAACACGGAGGAGAAAAACAAGCAGGGAGATTTCGTTTAATCATTCCGAGTGGGCTTCATATTTACTTTCTGCTTTTGTTTCCATGCCTGGAGCCCATAAACCAAGTAATGAACTGGCCAATTGCCTTTCTCAGGTGCACTGCTCAGAGCAAGAGCAGGTGCTAAAGGGAACAGGTGCCACCACTGATGAGTAGATAAGCGCCACCATCCCTCCTTGACAGTTAGCTAAACGGGCTCAAAGAAGGGCTTTTGAAATGCCATCCTGCTACTGTTCAAATATTTACTAATAGACTCTGGGAAGGAGGAGGTTGTAGCCACCTAGCCATGAGTTCCTCCTGTTCTCTCTGCAAAGCCCCACGACCAGGGTGGTTTCCCTATGCAGGAAACACAAGCCCAGGTATGTGCAGCCTTCGCTAAGCAATGTGCAGATTGCTCTTGGCAAAACACCCCCCCCGCCCCCATTTGGTGACTGTTTATCTTAGCAGAGGACTTGGTAGTCGTCAGATTAGAGTGTTTACTAGAGGGATGTGCCTTCCTCCCTCTATATCCCAAACACCACAGTAGATGTGGAAGGTCCCTAAAAGTGAGCAGGACAGTTCCAAAGAAATCCAAAGAGATAAGCAGATACCTGGGACCCCTCACTACCCCACACATTGTGTTGTCTCACACTTAAAGGTCAGTGTTCAGATATCTGTGAATTTTTGAAAAGGAGGAAAACTGAAGAAATCACCTAGGAAAAACTAAGGATTCTGAGGATTTTTGTGTTGTGTCGCCTGTAGTCCTGGGGTAGTCTTTGTTTTCTGTTCTTTGATCTGAACGACTCCCCTCTCCCTACAAGATCAGGGCTGGCAACACTCATTCATTTAGACTCCAGATTCCAGCAAAAACTTGTCTACTTCCAAAAGCAGTGGGTATGCATGAGAAACACAGATTGGGACCCCAGCTCTATTCTCAGATTAAGGAAGGGCATCAAACCTAAAGTTTATGGAGAAGTCTGAGAAAAATAAATTTTGCTTTTCTGCAAAGCAGTATTGAATGAAGTCCACCAACTTTTAAAAGATTTATATGACTTTAAATAATTACCTTGTAAGCATGTGATGTCATTGTCATAATGTTGAACGATTCATCTACTATCTACATGTTTTGTTTAAACTTCCTGTGTAATACATATGGTTCACATAAAGAAAACTCCAGGGTCATTTGAGGTTTTGTAGAAAACAATCATTTGTGAAAGCAAAACAGACCTTTCAATGTCTTATTTTGGTTACGCTCTATAAAAAGGCCATGAAACAGAGAGATCGCTGCAGCCCTAAGAACAAAACTTTCAGACCCCCCTCCACCCAGCATGACTTGAGCATAACAGCCCCACGTGGGGACAAGCTCACAGCCTGTCTCTGAAACTGAACGGGGCTGCAGTGTCTCTGGGACACTTGGGAAATACAGCCCCGTTTCCAGATGGCAACCCCTTCACGGTGCAGCCCTGAAACTCTGAGAACATGAGGCTGGCTTTATTTAATTTCCTCTCTTTTACCAAGAGTCATAATCTATTTTCGTAGAGAAATTCAGGAAATTGGTAAAGCACTTGACTGCATCCCTTAAGTATCCGTAATTAACATGATCGTCACGTTTTTCCTGGCTCCGTGCTGTCTTGTTCACAGCCTCCCTCACATGCCTACAACCCGATGAGAAGATCCTGGTAATGGGTGTCACTTAGCCCCAGCTACTCAAACACAGCAGTGCACAGATCTGCGGAGAGGGCACACTTCCTCTGCTCGGCTAGTCAGGATTCCTAAGCTCAGGGATTTTTCTGAACAGATTCTGGCATTCTTTTCAGATAACCTCTTTATTACTCATCAGTCCATGCCTACTTTCCTCCAGGACAGCACAAAAGAAACCATTCCTTTACTCAAGGATGCTTGCAGCCCATCTATCTCCGTAGCACTAGTCCCTGATAAAACCAGTGCTGTTAGTTCTTGCTCAGCAGAGCCAGCCCACCTTCCTACCTTCATCAGCCACTGTGTGTTGTTCTCTAGGATGTTCTCCAGCACCTGCAGCCTTTGTACAGAGTCGTCATAATCGAGGGGTGCGTCCCTCTGCACGGCATTGGACATGTAGGGGCTGGAAGAAGATCGGCAGCTGTCGGTCTCCGGCAGCAGGAATGTGTAGCTGCAGGGCCCGTTCTGGACCTGGTACTGTCGTCTCCCTGTGCTGTCCACGCTCTTCCGAAAGTTATTGTAGGCTGAGGCCAAGACAAGATCACAGCCAAAAGTTAGGACAACAATCTGCCACATTCTTTCTCCCTTTGGGTTATAAGCTGTGAGCTCAGCAAACTTGCAGGCACGTATGAGTCCCAGCCCTCGCACGGCAGCTGTCTAGAGCACAGGGCTGTGCTGCATGAACAAGTCCATGAGTGAGAGCCTTCCCCTCCTGTGCCTGAAGCAGGCTCGACTTCCAGTGCTGTCTCTCCTCTTCTCCCCGGCACACTGGGAGCTGTCCTGCAGAGGAAGGAGCAGCCCTGCTCACTCCAGAGGTCTGCACAGACTCTTTGTTTCTACCCTGAGTCTACAGTGTCAGTATCCGAATCAATCACTTTCCTTCCCTTATATGATAAGTTGATAAGAGCAGCCAGACATGTGCAGCCAGCCGCTCCGCCCACTGGCTCACCCACTATCTTCCTGTAGGGGGTCACTAGCCAGGCAACAGGAAAAATCAGAGCATAGTGCTTGCTGCCCCGAAGGACTGTGCACTGCAGAAACCTTCTGGGAACAAGGACCAGCCACAAGGCCCCTGGGCAAGTCATAGGCACCACCCTAATTATTTCCTAGAGAGACGCTGGGGATCTGTTGTCTGTCCCGAGCATTCGCTGGCTAAGCTTGCAGAGTAGCTGAGGGAATCACTTTAATTTTAAAGCACAGCAAGTTTCTGTGTTTTCCTGTAGGAATAAAACGTCAGCTGTATCAGGATTTTACTTTTGTTATTGTAAATAATAAGAGCACGGACAGCCAGCTCTTGTAACCTGTGCCTTTTCAAAGGCAGGGATGTATAGTCCTGTTGTTTGATTATTTGATTATTTGATTTTTTTTAGCTATTAGCTGTTATGCATAATTTTTATTTTAACCCAGTTTGATGTTATTCAGTCAAGTTACCAAGATTGGTTTCTCAGTCCTTACATGTCTGTAACATAAAACAAAATAGCCACTTAAATATACAAATAAAACTTGAAATACTCTGGCCTCATTAATGGTCTGTTGAGTTCCGATAGATATTTGAATAAAGTACATCTAGAGGGAACATATACCCTTTACTGTATCGGGGTTTGATCAGGGCTCATCTTCCTGTAATATGTTATTAATTAAATTAGTCTTAGTCAGTGGGCTGAGGCAAATCACTTTCCCCTTTTAATTAAGCGCTAAAGCCCTTGGCCATAAAAGTCAGGGGCTGCACTGACTTCTAAGGCCCTTCCAGCTCCGTGGCTCTGCTGGTCCAGAATCACTTCCCTTCACAGCTAGAACTTAATGCTAGAGATTAGTACTGTGCAAACTCCAGTATCCTAAGGGCTGATTCAAAGGGCCTCTTCTGCCTCCAGAAAGCCCAGGCAGCACCATACTATGCATGCTCGGCTTTGGGAGGATAAAAGAGTCATGATTTTAGATCATCATGACTCTGGAATCTGCATGGTGAATTTTGTTATCCAAAGAATCAGTTTGGAAGAGACCTAACTAAATCTTTTTTAAAATGCATCCTGTTAACAGACTGGCTCCCCAGTTGCCACCGGAACAGGGGTTCTTGTCCCAAGGTCCATGGGGCAGATATCATGGGGTCCATGAACTTGGAGAAGAAAAGAATATATCTTTATTTTTCACCAACTGAAATTCAGCTTTTCCTGTATAAATGAGGAGTTAGCCAACCATACTTTCCCATCAGTGGAGACATGTCCTTCTAAAAGACGCCTCGAGCTTCCCACTTGTTAGAAGGAACTCACAGGATCCACAAACTACTAGATAGTTCTGTGGCTCACAAAGGCCAAATTCATGCTCTGCACAGACAGTTAGTAGGGGAGGGAGTTTGGTTCCTGAAAGAGGATGTTTGGTTCACTGAATGCCGACATTCCTACTCAGAACACCTAGAAGAAAGTAGGCAGCCTTAGCATCATCCCTAGTGCTGTGTGTACTTAGTAAAGCTTAGTTGCTCTCAGCCTCAGTTTCCCTTCTTGGAAAACAAGAGACCATTCTTTCTCTGGGTGGCCTCTGGAACATTCTGGATGAAGTTGATATACAATGGGCACAGTTTAAGATTGCTAACTCCCTTTCCTTTCAGACTCATTTATTAAGTGGAGATTAATTTGCTCACCATCAAACAGTAGCTTTGTGGTTCCGGACTTAGTCTCTGATTCAGGGCCAGGCAATAGCAATGGACGCAAATCTTTTCATTTGTTTGTTTCTTTGTTGTTTGTTTGGAAAAGCACACTTCAAGACTTTAATGTATGGTTTAGTTTGGAACCATTCAGTAGTGTTCCAGGCAAATCAGGATGCTTTGCAAGAAGAAACATGGAAAAAGAGATATGCCAAATACTGAGTGAAGTACTCTACTGGGCAATGGGTGACTTACATCAGGACTTCTGATCCAAAGGGGACCATGGGACATGGAGGGAAGGAGGCCAAAGGCAGACCACTATGACCGTACATAGGAGAAGTTAACACCACCTCCTGGGGGCACCAGGCCTCTGTGCTTTTGTGGTGAACACTGTCCTCATCCAGCTTCCCCCTGCCCCCCAGAACATGATAGGAGCTGCTCTTCATAGATTCTGAAATGGAAATGACTGAAAGTGGAGTCGGCACAGCTTCATTAAGGAATGAGGTGGTAGAGGCCTCAAATTCTATGGACTGTCCTAGTCTTAATGACTGTATCAGCCAATCATGGCAGCCGCTGGGCAGCTCTTGGCCCGCCAGAACAGGGCTTTATTCATGGACATATGCAGGGCTTTATTCATGAACACAGCACTTTACTTTTTTTTTTAATTTTCACACCCATGCAGTAGTCTTTTTTATATATATTTTTCAATCATTTAAGAATGTAGGGATCAAAGCAAGGCATGTTATCACATGCCTGTAATCCCAGCACTCAAGAGGCTATAGCAGAAGGATTGTTGCAGGTTTGAGGCCAGCCTGGGATACATGTAGGCTCTGATTCAAACAAAGCAAAAGTAAACACACACACACACACACACACACACACACACACACGCACGCACGCACGCACGCACGCACGCACGCACGCACGCGCGCGTAAATAAAAAACCATTGCTAGCTCATACACCCAAATAGGTTATGAGTTAGAAGCAGGTAAAGGAGTCAGTAAATCTATACCCTGGGGATGGGACATATTCAGTGAGAGTACTCACTGTAGAGTCCACATCCAGCATGAAAAGAAAGGCCTTCACTTAGCAGTGTGGCGTATCCCAGGGCAGGGGGCTAGTACAAAGGCCAAAGGGAAATGACACTTCGAAGCTGGATCTAAAGTGCTAGGAATGTGACACTGTCACAGAGCAAAGACTGACACAGTTTGGCTGGCCTCAGGGCACAGGAACTCAGAGGGGCTCACACAGTCAAAGCTGCAGAGGACCCCCAGGAGACCCTTACAGGACACAAACTCCAGGGAGGCCAGAGTCCAAAAGGGCCTCTCCTGCCCAGGCTATTAGTGCCACCAACCAATGGCCAATGATTCCCACCACGGCCTGGGGTAGCAACTAAACATGCCCAGGTCTCTCCATTCTTTCTGTGACTCTCCCAAGTGTTCCTTTTCCCTAGAACCTTGCCTTCCCAAACCTTGCCTTCTCTTGGTCGCTTCCTGACAGGATTGCTAAAACAGATGAAGATTCAAACTGAGGGATATTTTCACTGGTTTCCTAAGAGCTGCCCCCCCACCCCCATCACTTCTGGGGAGCAGCTCTGCATGGTGCTGTTTGTTTTCGTCATTCTGTATATTTTCTGCTATATCACACATCATCAGCTGAAATTTCAGAGCCTCATTTATCCTCTCAAGATCTGTTCCTAGGGGCTAAATGAGATGGCTCAGTGGTTAAGAGCACTGGCTGCTCTTTCAGAGGACTTGGGCTCAGTTCCCAGCACCCACATGGCAGCTCATACCTGTCTGTAATTCCAGTTCCAGGGCTTCTGACAGCCTCACACAGACATGCATGCAGGCAAAACACCAATGGTCATAAAATTTTTAAAACTAATAATAAAAAAATTAACTGTCCCCAGCTCTTGTTAAGCCATTTGATGGTACCAGAAAGACGTAGTTACCTATTTCCAGAAAGGAAGCCATCTACAAAGACCTTAAACAAAACAAAACCACAATAACTTTATAAATTCTCTGGGAATTTCATACAATGTACTTTAAACATATTCACCCTCCCATAACCATCCTGTCCACCCTTCCACCCAACTTTGAGATGATAACGATTTCTTGTTGTTCTTACTGTTATTATTATTATTGTTCTTGTTCTTTCTTCTTTCTTCTCTCTCCCTACATTAAAAAATAATTGATTCACCTTCTCCCAGCAGTTGTCAAATGCCACTAACTTTGCAGCTCATGGTAGAATTTCATGCTGACTCCCTGTTGCTTGCACAGCCTTTATGCATGCAGTCACAGTCACTGTGAGTTCATATGTGTATCTGCCCTGCTATGTCTGGAAAACACTGCTTCCTTGATGGTATCAACCACCTTTGGCTCTTCTGCACATTATTCCACAAGGAACTATGAGTCTTGTAGGGAAGGATGCGTCACAAACACCCTTAAGCACCACCCTGTGGCATCATTTCACCCTATTCAGGAGGCAAAAGCTTTGTTTTCCCCAACCTTTCAGGAATCTAATCTCTCACAGATCTCCTGCTGTCTGAATCATGGAGTTGGAGTGGTCAGAGCCTCTAGCTTGCCTAAAGTCACCCAGAAGATGATTGATTCTGTGCACGTAGTGTCCTAGGTAGCCAGGTACTTCCCACTTTTAAATCAGCACAAAGTAAGCAGCTCCAATGTGACCTATGCCCCAGGACATTTGTGAGTAGCTCACGTAGCTTCCAGTGTCACTGTGAACCAGTTTACAGAATGTCACTAGGAGTTTTGTCGGGTAGACCTGGGGCCTCTTGCCTGACCTGGAAGAACATTAGTGCTCACCACATAACAAGGGACATTTTACCTGTGTTATTAAAAAATACACAGAGCACAAAGACCCTGCATAGGCATGGGGTCCCCTGCCCTTGGATCTGAATCGCAGTCATTCTCTACAGTCCTAGGCAGCCCCTCTGAGCCAGTCCCCTGTCTGGACCCTCACCGGGCACAGCAGAGTCCTCTTTCCATGCCATCGCTGCCCACAGCCCTGGCATGCTGACTAGCACAGGCACATCTGGCCAGCTTGGACTGCATTTCTGGAAAGTGCCTTGGTATATGAGAGACTCAGTGCTGAATTACCCTACAATGCGAAGCTGGGACACTGTGTCTTTGCACAGAATGGCCCACTTGGGACTCTCAGGCGCCTGGCATGTGAGAGTGGGGAGAGAACTCAGGGACCTCTTGGCCATCTCTCCTACTGCCCCTGGCATCTTTAAAATTGGCAAAATAGTTGATATGTATACACCTCAAAGTTTGTAGGAAAAAGCATTAAGGACTCACTGGACATAAAACTTGTCAGGGAAGTTTTCTACTATTCTCTCCACATTGTCTGCAGTAATTAATGGGAAACAAGGAAACATCCAAAACTGTGACACACTCATGTGTGCACGGGCACAGGAGCACACATACACACAGTGGGTGGAGGGAGATAAGAATATTTCAGTAGTCTCAAAGCAGTACCCTCACTGCAATACCTTGGCATGGCTTATTTCTGCTCAGTATATGTTGACCTCGATATGAACAACACAAAGGCAGACTGCGGCCAGGCCATCAGCAAAAATGTCAGCTCAGCACACCAACTGCCACCACCCCCAAGCTGCCAGCATGCCCATCTGGAGCCCAGAATCTGGGATGCTATGAGGTAATCCCCAGATGTAGACTGGAGAAAAGTACCAGAGGAAAGCCCCTTGAAGTTACTCTGAGGACAGAAGAAATGTTCAAAGAGGCACAGATCCATCAATACATACATAGTTTGTCATTCCTGTTAAAGATGAAGAAATCAAGGCTCACTGAGTGGAGAAGCAAAGACTCCTGTCGGCCAAGTACAACCATGGGCTTTTCTTTTTCACTAATGTAATGACATTGAATTTAAATTATGGAATGTGTATGTGTGCATACATGCATGGGTGTGTGCACAGAGGCATGTATGTGTACATGCATTCATGGGTCCTCACGCTTGTAGAGCAAGTACTACTACACGACTACTCACTAAACAGGATCCTCAGACCCTAAAGCAGTCCTTTTTACTCCAATTTTAGCAAGGCAATAAACCAGTCTCCTTTGGAAAGGATTGAGACTTGCTCTTTCATGCTGGCTGTCACCCCTGTGTAGTACTGATACTCCTCCTAATGACAGAATCCATGTCACGACCCAAAACTGAGCTTCTAGGTGCTGTGTGAAAGTACAAGCTTATGTGGATAGCGCCGACATGTGATCATGGGGAGGGGGGCAGCCCCGTGATCATCCACATGGGGACCTGTGATCATCTATGTGAGGGGGCAACCTGCGATCACCCATTAGGGGGCAGCCCTGTGTGAGTACACAAACTCATTCATCAGTGGAGACTAGGAATCCAAACCCTGGAAACCCAGCATGTGTGTTGGTGCTGTGTCTTGGCACTGCCCCCACTTTTTCATTTTTCTGGCTTTTATAAATAATTCCTTCCCAGTCTGTCTCTTTAGCTTCGTTTATATTCACAGCTAGGAATGTGATGGGCCTATGAAATAAAACACCGTGCCAATTGGAGCACGATTCCCTGTTCTCATTGGAAGTGTGTTTGTGTGTATGCTTATGTATATTTGCTGTGTGCACATAGCATCTGACATAAAATAGCTGGCCCAGTATATTTAGAGTATATATAATTAAGTCACCGGCTTAGAATCGGCATTGACTCTGTGGAATTTTGTGAGAGGTGAGGAAGTGGATATTTTGTTAAAATCATTCTGCGACTGCCAAAGGAGGGAAAGACCGTCTGCCAGATGTGTTTTCAGGCCACTTCCTTTCCTGGGAAACAGCCATTTCCGCCAACCGCCAGCCAGCATTTTTTCATCTACGGTGGATGGTGACAAGTGCATTAAAGGAACACAGGATCTGTAGCATGGGCCTGTCACCCTTAGTCACCATCTTCATCCCAGCTGTGTGACTTCTATTTGACAAAGAACTACAGACCTGGTATGTTGATCTGTGCCTATGAAGGCAGGGAAAGGGGCTGTAAGGAGATCATGTAACCTCTCAATGCCTGCCGTTCCTGTTTAAGTTACATCAAAAGGTACCAGGTGCTCACTCATTCTCTTATCCAAGTGTTTACTCTGAAATCATGTCTGAATGACACATAGATAGGAGAGATTTTTGTTTTAAAGAAACTTAAAAGATTCTCAGATTGTTTACAGTTTGCACCATCAGGACCCAGCAGAGCCTCCTGTTAAAGTGCCCTTGTGTCTGATAGCCACACTGCATCTTCTAGAGCCCACGGGCTCTGAAAAGGGGAGCTTTTTATTTATTAGAAACTTGAGAAATATGCAAGTAAATATTTTTTTAAGATTACACCACAAATTCCTCAAATTTTTAGGAAGATTTCAGTTTATATAATTATCCTGTTGTATAAAGTTATCTCAGACACTGTTTGATTTTTAAATATTTTCATTCTAATATTTTTGTGGAATATTTTATCTCTCCATCAAAAACCAAATGTCCAGATACCAGTCACAGCTTTGAGAAGACAGTGAGTACAATTCCCCAGCGATGAGCGAGTGCCAGCCTGACATTGCTGCATTTCCTCTCTGGAGGGAAAAGTGGTAAACATTCTTTATAAAAGATCCATGTGTCATTGATGGCTATTTCTCGTACAACCTAAATTTAATCTTTTCTCTGACACAATAATTGATATTTTGAGGTGAGTTACTAGCTAAAATTTTACATTAAAGATTCCTAAATCCATTTCAACAAACTTTTAAGAGTTTGAATCCTACTGCTCCTGAGAAATGTGTCCGGCCTCCCTTCGTATCCATTCTGAATGAACTGTCTGCATCTCTCACAGAATGAGTTTTCATTTCAAGTGGCTTAATGTCATCTAGATTAATCTTATTTTAATCTAAATTTATAAATTTTATCTTAATTATTGAGAAACTTTTTTAAAAGAGATAAAAATGCCACAATGAGTATTCCCATTTAGATATATTATCTCTCTTGGTTATAAGTTAACGTAAATAAATAGCTCATGTCAACGTTATTTTAAAAAAAATGCACATGACCCTCATTTGGTATTCCCATCCATCTGGGAGTTAACATGAAAATCTTTCTGTGGGAACTTACATTTGGTTATGTACTTACATGGACAAAAGTAATTTTTTAAAAACGGTATCACGACCATGATAAATGGTTGGGCATAAAAGTTACAGTCATGGTTATAAACAGTCATGATGTTTGTTGCACTTAGGTGCACAAAAGACCTCATGCTGTCTTTGTCCCAGCATGGGTCCAGTTGTCTCTTAATGACCAGGTTTTCCTGGTTATCTGCCCTAGGTACTCTGTGCTTTTCTTTCTAATGCTGCCTTAAGCCCCTAGTCTGACACCCACTGACATATCCTCGAAATGTTCCCATTCAAGGAAAAGGCACTCCCCAAAGAAAGACTGACACAAAGGAGAAAACAAAAGGATACAAATAGGACAAAGACTGCAAAGAGAGGACATTTATTAAGTATTAGGTCCAAGTTCCTGACATGTTTCCGTCAAGAAAAAAAAAAAAATGCAATAATGGTTTTAAAGCCTACAGACTATTCTAGTGGAATATTTACAGGAAAAAATTATGTACATAATCCTAAAATCCTGATGCCTTTAAATAACCTTTCTTTTAGTTTATATACCAAAATTACAATAAAAAAAATTAAGCCAAAAGAAAAATGCAAGAGAAGTGCCTATTACAGAATGCTACTAACATCAAATCCACTATTAATACTCACCTGCTCCCTCTGCTGGTCTCCTAACAAGTGAAGCACAGAACTGCCGTTAAGGTCATTAATAGAAACACTAGGCTGTATAAGGTATAAATCACCTGCAACTCATAAGTAACCTGGATGCTGTCAGTCATATGCAGAATAGCATGACACAGACAGACAGTTACCAACCACGGGAGATGAACTGTGCCTTGTGATAGAAATCTGTGTTAGCAGTCTCCAAAATGAGTGGAGTTTGAGACCCAACTGCCTACAGCAAGATCCCACTCCAGAGAGGCAAAGGGATGCTGTGTCATAGGTATGGCTTGGTGGTACCGGTGGTGAAGTTCATGCCTGCTAGGAAAGCGGGTTAAATGAACTGCTGGAATGCCTTCAATATTGGTTTTGATCCCAGCTGTTTACTTAGTCAAAAAGAAGCCATCTTCCCAACCCCGACCTGCCCCATAGAGCAACCTGAACTGAGAGAAACTACATTCCATGCTAAGAAAATTGTACAATTAAAAAAAAAAACAACACCATGGGCATTAAGAGAAATTAACTGCTGTTGAACAAAGGGTGGTGAAGGTGTAAACTTTTAGATGGTGCCTGGAAGGAACTCACTCCTAAAAGAGTCTGCTCAGCAGTTAGACCTTACCTGCTAGTGGAGACTTTGAAGCAGGGGAGTAGCCCACTCCAATCTGCAAAGTCCTCTGAGTGAAAAGTGGGAAGGGGGAGGCAGAGAAGCTGCCATGATCCCTCGTGGCAGACATTTTGGTAGCCTGAGCTTCAGTGTTAATGCAAGGATTGCAAACATTGCACAGGGAGAATTAGTGTGTCTGCTGTGAGGAGTTCAGTGATTGGGATTGCTTGCCTAGCATGAGCAAAGTCCTGAATTCCATCCCCAGCAGCATGGGGTGTTCTCAGGGAGAATGAGTAATAAGAAATCTCTTTCTTTAGCATCTACAACTGCTGGACCAAAGAATCATTTTAATAGCATGAACAATATGACAAGACAATAATAAAATATTAGGCTGACATAGTGCTATGGAGAGTGGGAGCATAATGAACATGGCTAAGCAAATGTCTCTGTTGTAGAATGAAGCATCCTTTAGGTATATGCCCAAGAGTGGTATAGCTGGATCTACAGGCAGATTGCATCTCATCTTCCTGAGGAACCACCACAGATTTCCATAGTGGCTGTATGAGTTTGCATTCTCACCAGCAACAGTATGAGCTGTCACTTATCTTGTTGATCTTAGCCATTCTAAGGGGTGTAAAATGAAATAGCAAAGTAGTTTTGATTTGCATTTCCCTAATAGCTAAGGATGTTGAACTTTTCTTCATGTTTCTCAGCCATGTGAATTTTCTCTATTGAGAATTCTATTTAGATCTGTACCACATTTTTTAATTGGGTTATTTGTGTGTGGGGGAGTTGGTGCTTTTTTTGTTTTGTTTTGCTTTGTTTTGTTTGATATCTAGTTTCTTGAGTTCTTGGATAGTAGTTCTCTACTCGATGTGTACTTAAAAAAAAAAAAAAAAAAAACTTTTCCCATTCTGTAGGCTGCTGCTTTGTCCTAATGATGGTATCCTTGCTGTGCAGAAGCTTTGTAGTTTCATGGGGTCCCATCCACTAATTGTTGATCTTAGTGCCTGTGCTAACAGGGTTCTGGTCGGAAAGTCTTCTGTTCCCATGAGTTCAAAACTGTCCTCACTTTCTCTTCTATCAAGTTCAGCGTATCTGGTGTTACATTGAGGTCTTTGATCCATTTTTAAGTTTTCTGAAGGCAATCCTGGGCTGCTGATACCAATTTTCACCCACCCCTGGTGTGGTAGAAGCTGATGAGAATCCTTTCTGTGCCTTCATCACAGCTCTCAAAACAGCTTGACAGTTTCTTAAGGCAACTGAGCAGCTCAGAGACAAAAATAATAAAAACACAAGCAATCCTTCACCATTAGCAAAGCCCAGCAGATAGAGGAAACGGCCAGGCTAGCAAAGCCTTCACAGGGAAAAGCTTATGGACACTTTTTACCAAGCCACTGCACTTCTTGCTAGACCAGTCTCTTGAGGCTGCTGCGTAAAAAGTACCATAGATTCAGACTTCCAAATCACTGCTCGTCTCCTTAAACAGTCTTAACTGCATGTGATGTGGATTAAAGGAAGCTGTCTGTCACTCAAAGCTCCATGGCTGTTTTTTCTTATGCTGGGTACTGAAGCTAATTCCATCAGTGGTGCTTCTCTGAAAGCTCACAAGGGCAGGGTCTGTGGCTTCCAGCATGGTTGCTATCCCTTGCTCTAGTTTTTGTTCTAGAAGAAATACTCAATGAGAGAAATAAAGAATAGTCAGTCCAATTAGTAAAAATGTAAAAGTGTCCAAGGGGTATTGCAGATGATTCAAAGTAGAGTTAATCTGCAGGATGCATGCAATATGTAGCTTAAAATCTTTAATTAATTTGTCATTTGATTAAGGATAGATAGATAGATAGATAGGCAGATAGATAGATAGATAGACAGACAGACAGACAAACAGACAGACAGACAGACAGACAGATTCCTTTGTTAAGGGTTGGGTTGTATTACTCCTAAATCCAAGTTGAAATCCTATCTCTAAGGACCTCAGATTCCTTATTTACAATTGTGGTCATTTGGGTAAACTGAATTAAGCTAGAGCCATACTGAAATAATGTGAGCCCCTCACTCAACATGGCCAGTATCTTTACAAGAAGATGGTCATGTGGAAAAAGACATGCTCTGATGATGCCATGTGACACTGGACTCAGAGATCAGGTGATAGTACCCCCAAACAGCCATCAGCCTCTAGAAACCCAGGAGAGGCCAAAACAGATATGATCACAGGCCTCAGGAGGGGCCTACACCTTGACCTGGGGACACCCTGGCCTCCAAAACCATGAGAGCATGAGTTTCTGTTCCCTACGACACTTGGTTTGTGGCAGTTGTGATTGACCTGATGAACTAGTACCGCCTCCAAAGCAGTTCACTTTAGAATGGACATTACCATGTGCCTCCACCAAACTAACCACCTGGTTCTCATGCTTCCTCTTTAACCAGGGGAGAAGGGGGGACCCAGGCAGTTCTTAGCTTCTAATGATACCAATGATACCAATAGCCCAACTCTTGTAAGACTTTCTTGGGAGGACTGCTGATCTACAATTGCAGCCACCCTCTAAAGGACCAGGCCAAGTGTCATGTCTCCCTGTCCTTCCACATGTCAACTCAGAATCACTGCACTTGAGGTGGAATAGGTCACCACATCCACTATGTGATGCAGTCCTAACCTGAAGCTTTATAGGCCTGATACAGCCTACTGATGCTGTAATACTATGAACTGAAGACAAGCACACGTAGGGCTCCTGCAATTGTCTCTGCTGCCTGTGTGACTAAGGCCCCTCCTCCTTCAGGCTGCTGCTCCCGCCACTGCAGTGGTATTCTGCAGAAACTTAAGATGATGGCCTCATCCACAATAACCTTGATACCCAAGCCACACAAAGACACAACTAAGAAAGAGAACTACAGACCAATATCCCTCATGAACATTGACGAAAAAATTCTCAATAAAATATTGGCCAACCGAATCCAAGAACATATCAGAGAAATCATCCATCCCGATCAAGTAGGCTTCATCCCAGGGATGCAAGGATGGTTCAACATCAATGTAATCCACCATATAAACAGACTGAGGGAAAAAAATCACATGATCATCTCACTAGATGCTGAAAAAGCCTTTGACAAAATCCAACAGCCCTTCATGGTAAAGGTCCTGAAGAAATCAGGAATAACAAGAACATACCTCAACATAATAAAAGCAATATACAGCAAGCCAACAGCCAACATCAAATTAAATGGAGAGAAACTCAATGCAATTCCTCTAAAATCAGGGACAAGACAAGGCTGTCCACTCTCTCCATACCTCTTCAATATTGTCCTTGAAGTTCTACCTAGAGCAATAAGACAACAAAAGAAGATCAAGGGAATACAAATCGGAAAGGAAGAAGTCAAACTCTCACTATCTGCAGATGATATGATAGTCTACATAAGTGACCCGAAAAACTCAACCAGGGAACTCCTACAGCTGATAAACACCTTCAGCAAAGTGGCAGGATACAAGATTAACTCAAAAAAATCTGTAACCCTACTATATACAGATGACACATTGGTAAAGAAAGAAATCAGAGAAGCATCACCCTTTACAATTGCCACAAACAACATAAAATACCTTGGAGTAACACTAACCAAAAAAGTGAAAGACCTGTACCGTAAGAATTTTGAGTCTCTAAAGAAAGAAATTAAAGAAGATACCAGAAAATGGAAAGATCTCCCATGCTCTTGGATAGGCAGGATCAACATAGTAAAAATGGCAATCTTGCCAAAAGCAATCTACAGATTCAATGCAATCCCCATCAAAATCCCAACACAATTCTTCACAGACCTTGAAAGAACAATTCTCAACTTTATATGGAGAAACAAAAGACCCAGGATAGCCAAATCATCCCTATACAATAAAGGAACTTCTGGAGGCATCACCATCCCTGACTTCAAGCTCTATTACAGAGCTATAGGCCTGAAAACAGCTTGGTATTGGCACAAAAATAGACTGGAATAGAATTGAAAACCCTGATATTACCCCACACACCTATGACCACCTGATTTTTGACAAACAATCCAAATTTATACGATGGAACAAAGAGAACATCTTCAACAAATGGTGCTGGCATAACTGGGTGCAGACATGTAGAAGACTGCAGTTAGACCCAAGCCTATCGCCTTGCACAAAACTTAAGTCAAAATGGATCAAAGATCTCAACATAAATCCAGCTACACTGAACCTATTAGAAGACAAAGTGGGAAATACCCTTGAATCAATCAGTACAGGAGACTGCTTCCTGAACATTACACCAGTAGCACAGACACTGAGGTCAGCAATTGATAAATGGGACCTCCTGAAACTGAAAAGAAAGCTTCTGTAAGGCAAAGGAGACAGTCAGCAAGACAAAACGGCAACCCACAGACTGGGAAAAGATATTCACCAACCCCACATCTGACAGAGGGCTGATCTCCAAAATATACAAAGAACTCAAGAAGCTAGTCCCCCAAACACCAAACAACCCAATTAAAAAGTGGGGTACAGAACTAAATAGACAATTCTCAATGGAGGAATCTAAACTGGCTGAAAGACACATGAGAAAGTGTTCAACATCCTTAGTCATCAGGGAAATGCAAATCAAAACAACTTTGAGACACCATCTTACTCCTGTCAGAATGGCTAAAATCGAAAATACCAGTGACAGTTTATGCTGGAGAGGATGCGGAGAAAGAGGAACACTCCTCCACTGCTGGTGGGAGTGCCAACTTGTACAGCCACTGTGGAAATCAGTATGGCGACTCCTCAAGAAAATGGGAATGAGTCTACCACAAGATCCAGCAATTCCACTCCTAGGCATATACCCAAAAGAAGCACATTCATATAACAAGGACATCTGTTCAACCATGTTCATAGCAGCATTATTTGTAATAGCCAGAAACTGGAAGCAGCCTAGATGCCCCTCAACCGAAGAATGGATAGAGAAATTGTGGTACATTTACACAATGGAGTACTACTCAGCAGAAAAAAACAATGGAATCTTGAAATTTGCAGGAAAATGGATGGAACTCGAAGAAACCATTCTGAGCGAGGTAACCCAATCACAAAAAGACAAACATGATATGTACTCACTCATATGTGGACCTGCTTTATGATACACAGTAGTGACCATGCTTTATCAGAGCTGTTTTTAATGATGTTGCTCAGAATGGTTTCCTCCCAGATGATGACTGAGAAACTAATTAAAAAAAAAAAATTGGTGCCAAGTACCACAAGAGTAACAGAACTATGCTGTCTTCTGGGATTTTGTTTTTTACTTTTTTGTTGTTGTTGTTTGTTTGTTTTTTTGTTTTTGTTTGTTTTTTGTTTTTTTTTAAAATGGAGTGTGCTGGATGTCTACAATTTTGTTCAAAGAACTACAGAACCTGGAAAAGCTGTTGCTGCTATTGATGCATAATATATTGCCATTATTGCTCTTTTTATATAAATATAAATATATACATATATATAAGCTAAAAAAAATTAAAAAAAAAAAGATGATGGCCTCAGTCCCAGCCACCTCAAACTACTGCTTCAGGAGGACAAGGTATTGGGTGGTTGTCACGAGCTCCTTGACTGGGAAGTCTTCATCTAAACATCCAGAACCCTTTCCTCGACACCTGAAGCTCCTGGCATCTTGGCTCCTCCACCACACACACACCAAAGGTTCTGCCCTTTAAGGAGGTCTGTAATGGATGCCTCCATATTCTCCATCCCATTTCATCTGAAGTTTGTTTTATTCTAATGAAACCAATAAGCATACAAAAGTCAGTAGCTCTGAGCCAAATTCAACTATCAGATGCATAGCACCTGACATAGAATAAATTGTTCCCGGGTAAACACATTCAGGGATTCCATGTGTGCAAATGACCTTCTAGTAAATATGCTAAATCTTGCACGTAAAAGAGTGTTATCAGGGCCGGGAGGTAGTGGTGCACACACCTTTAATCCCCAGAAGTAGAGGCACATGGATATTTGAGTTTGAGGCCAGCTTGGTCTACAAAGGGAGTTCCAGAACAGCCAGAGCTGTTACACAGAGAAACTCTGTCTCAAAAATACAAGAGAGAGAGAGAGAGTGAGTTACCCTTCAACATTATTTGCCACATCATGTATGGCACCACGCCCCTTATTCTGCTACTTTTAGAACTATTGGACTTCAGCTGAAAGCCATACACCTTGCATTTGAAGACTTCATGACAGGGGGCAAAGGATGTCCCCAACTATAGTATTAGCTTAGTATATGGCTAAGCTGTTTGAAGTGTTACAATGTTAGTCCTTTGGGGTTTCAGTGCTACTTCCTTGTATTCACATCTATAATGTGAAAGGTATTTTAGTTCCTATTCAAGAACGACAAAGCAAGCATAGCAAGACCTCTAGAAAATAGGTCCTCCTGGTTTTCACCACAGACAAATGTACTAGAGCCTTCCACCTGCATGCACAGTCACTCAAAAAAATTTAAAAAAAAATTCTGACATGGCAGGTGGTGGGAACAAGGTCTCCTCCAACCTCCTGGCACACTGCCTCTCTCCCACGTCTCATTTGGACCTAGGGTTCCTAGGCCCTCTTTGGAAAAAGCTTCATCCCTAAGGGCAATTCCAAAGTGGGCTCTCCTTTTACTGCCTGCTAAAAATAGCATGCTGACTTTGTGTCCCACACACTTAGCTGTCCTGGTAAGTGTGTGGATGGTGGCCTTTGAGCAGAGTCAAGCTTGGACTGTTAGGGTAACTTGTGAGAGAAGTGGAAATTCTCTACAAAGCTTGTATTTCTAGGAAAACACACAGCTAGAACCTGCACCTGTCACTATCCAACGTCAATCCTAATCAACATTTTAGTTGGCAAAAGGAAAGAGAGAAAACAATAAAGCTTGCCGCCTAAAACTTTGGGAAACCCCTTCCCATGATGAGTTTGTTTAATGCTTAAAAATACGAGTGTTTTCAGGACACCAGAAGCAAAGCACGACTTTGCACCTGTGTTCTAGAATGTATTTTGAATGCCTTGATGACCAAACAGGGAAATTTTGGGACTGTTTTCTAAATATGACCTTAAATTTTACTGTATGGTTGTTTTCTTTTTGCGAATATTCTACTTTGTGGTTACCAAAATGTCAGTAATGAATGAGGAAATAGACTAGATTCGAATGGGAGGCAGAGGCAGGTGGGTCTCTGTGAGTTTGAGGCCAGCCTGGTCTGCATGATGAGTTCAAGGACTACAAAGAGAGACTCTGTCTCAAAAGAAAAAGAAATCAAATGTAAGGCACCATCTATGAAACTCTTCGTGTGTTTGAGTTAGAGCTTAGCTTTGTAGTCATGACTAGCTTCAAGCTCCCAGCAATCATCCTGCCTCAGCCTATTGAGTGCTGGGATTACAGGCCAGAGCCACCATACTCAGCTTGTCTGACACTTTCACATGTGCTGTTACATACAGATAGAAGAGTCAAAGCTGCACAGAATCTCAACTGTCTCAGGACAAACACAGGCTCACTGAGGTACTGGGCAGCCATGCCCGCCTTGGGGTGGAAGAGCTGATGAACACCACTTAGTATTCCATTCTCCAGCATCTGCCAAATCACCAAAGAAAAATGTCATCTACGATTGAAATGGGTCTAGTCTAGTCCCTTAGGAATGATGACCAGAGTGCACTCTGTACTCTGTAGATACTGAAAACCATGTCTGTGTTCAGAGTTGAACTGTCCGAGATCTTCTGATTAGCTCATGCATTCCTGAGCAAAGTATTTACTGGAACTTTTTTTATGAGGGGCACTTGAGCAATCATTTTGGTGCACAGATAATCTGAGCATACCTGACATTAATCTCTTAAATCAATGCTGAAGGTATGTGGTAAGTCCCTTGCATCTTACACTAAGAAAAGATTTTAGAAAAAACAAATACACAACAGCATGCTGTGTCACCAGGAGTCACCAGATTTCTTAGTTATAAAGGAAGATACTAACAGATGTTTTCTAATTTATATATAAATGGAATTGATTGAAAAGAAATTGAATAATTTAAATAATACTAGTGAGGAAGAGGCTATGTGCTGTTTGGTCAGTGGCTGAGGTACAGTTTGATTTGAACATGAGACAGACAGATCTGCTCCCAGCACCATCAGCCCTGGCCAGATGCTAAGGCTCCATGTGCCCTTGACAGGGAGACAATCTCCCTCCATTAAATTCTCACTCCTGAGTGATGAGTCTGTCTCTGCATAGATGGGTGTGCACTCCCTATCCACTGCACACATTAGGAAACAGGGAACTGGGCATCTCTGCCATCACACGGTAGGAAATTGCCAATTGTAAACCAGAACTCAAATACCAGCCAAGGGAGTAAGATCCATATGCAGTCTGACCTACACATTGTTAGGTGTTAGCACCTCTGTGATGCCCCTATGGCTTTTGGCTGCCTTAAACTGCAATCATCTGAGTATCAGAAAGAAAATTAGAAGCCCTTAAGTCATACATTACCCAGTAAGGCAAAATGCCTTCCCCAAACCCACAGCTAGACTGGAACACAGGCTTCCTGACTCCTTTTCATATTTACATATGATGTATTTACACATTTAATATTGTTGACAAAGAGTCCATAACTATATTAATTCTTTAATAAGTGAGAGATTTATTACTAAATAGATTGCTCCCTATAAAAATCTCCACACTCTGCTAGTGGTCTGACACTTCTTGGAAACTTCTGCTCATCCCCAGATTCATCTGTAATCAAAACCCCCATATTTTATTTTGAGTTTGATTTCATGGTACAGACACACTTTCAAAACAGCGCTGCACATGGAGGAGCTGGGGACAGAAGGATTCACAAGCTCCTCTTCTGCCCCATCTGAGACATTGATCCGTCCACTCCACAAAATGTTTACATTCATATCAATTCTGAGGTTTAATGAACCATAAAAGTTAGAGGTTAATGGAAACAAGAATTGACCCTGAAGCATATTTCAACTGATTTAAAAAGAGACAAAGCAGATGTAATTACTGTGAAAAGTACTTTTACTGCACTGAGCCTGCTCTCATGTAATCTCTGCTTCCTCGTCCTGTTAGCTGCATACACCCATGCATTCCAAGTGCACAGTGACATTAGCAGAACACGATTCAGGGCCGCCCTGACTCCTCAAATCATTAGAACTGGAAGAGAAAGGGCATAAAGAAGAGTTATCTCCTGAAGCACTTTCTGTTTCAGCTACAATTCACTTGATATTCTAACAGTATACACAATTAATAATGACTTGTTACAGTGACCTTACAGGGGCTGAGAAGATGGCTCAGTGGGGAAAGCTCTTGGTATGGAAGCTTAAGGACTTGCTTTAGAATCCTCACCACCCATGCAAAAAGACAGGCATGGCAGCAGAGTCTGTAACTTCAGCACTGGGATGGGGCGGGGGGTTGTAAAGAGATAGGGGGACCCCAGAAGCTGGTTAGCCAGTGAGGTTCAGTGAGAGACCCTGCTCACAAACCAGTTAACACCAGCCTCTAATCTACACACACACACACACACACACACACACTCCTACCTATGCATGTAAGCCAGTGAGGTTCAGTGAGAGACCCTACTCACAAACCAGGTAACACCAGCCCCTGGCCTCTGCACACACACACACACACACACACACACACACACACACACACACCTATGTATGTGAGCATGAGTGTATTAAAACACATACATACACATGCATACTCACACACGGCTTTACAGCAAAGTGATTCTTTCCTGATTGCCTTTTCCCCAGTCAGATTCTGCCAAGACAGCTGTTGCAGGAGATTCTTGCTTACCAATACAGTTCTTCTGCTAAGTAGGTGGGGGTTCACCATGTCCCCTGGCCCCACCATTACTCCTTATATGAACGACAAATTGCAGAAATGTCCAAGAGCCAAATATAATGTAAGTAACAGGATATTAAATCTAAGCTGTATTACATTAGCATGGTTCAGTGAAGCAACAGGCAGCTCCACCCATCCCAGTGCCAACAGTCTTGGCAGTGCAACAGGTGTAAGAGTTTGTAAGCATGTACTGGTCTTCAGCGATTTAGCTTAAATTGAGAAAAAAACTGTATTTTTCTAATATTTCAAAATGACTACAGAATCTCTGTTTCCTGATATTTTTTGCGGGTGGGGTGGAGGAGTAATATAAGAACTTGTCAGGAGTGAAAACACAGTTTTTCCTATTGGAGTATGCAGAAAGAGGATGTATGGTTCTCGCCAACAATACACACACAGCTAAGGTGAGAAGGAATAACATTCCCTGGAGTGCTGAGTCTACAGACAACAACTGTCTTACAAGCTTCCTGTTAAGACATTTTAGGTGAACACTCCAGGGGAGCAGGCTATGTTGTCAGCACAGCTGGGAATGTGGTGGTACATGATACAAACAATATGTCACAGCTGTTGCTGCAGTGCAGCTGGAGCCTGGATGTCACTCCTGTTGGCTGCCTCTGTTTTTTCCTTCACCTCTTAAAACCTGAAGCTCAGGGGCCATGCATAGATCAATAACCCCTGTTCTAGGTCTGCCTTTTGAGATGTTGCAAAGTAAGAATACTATATATTTTTTTCCTCTTATTAAAATGCATCTTCCTTTCTCTGCCTCCCAAGTGCTGGAAGTAAAGGTGTGCATCAGTATACCTGGCCTCTTCCTCCTCTTCAGAGATGAAGTTAATGTCTGAAAACTGTGGCCTATACATCTTTCCTCATGGCCAGTCACGCTAGCAGACTGCAGGGCAGACTTTAAAACACAATAGCTCCATGTCTGCAAAACAGAGGTGGCCATCAATGCAGTGATGGTGTGCAGTGTTCTGCTTCCTGTTTGACTGTTTCCTGAAGTTCCCGCATAGCTCAAACTACAGAGTTTCTCAAACTCAAGAAACAGCCCTGTTCAAACAGGCAGGCATTCAGTGATGCAACTGGGACCAGCTAAAGTTCTCCAACTGCTCTGAGGTTTCCTAGACAAAACAAACTCCTTGCCAACTGCCCCACCTTCAGAGATAAATCTCAGAGGCCCCAACGTCTCTGCAGCCCCGTGCTCTTCCCTGTGCTCTCCCCATGGCAGGGTTTACATTGGGACCACTCCTTATCAGTCATTGCTGTCTGCCAGTCAGAGCTTAGAGATGCACATTTGAGGAGAATTCTAGCAATGTAAACCCCAACTAAAGACTTGTAGAGAGGTGAATAGGTGGAGAGGAAGCCATGGGTTCACCAGAGTGGGACAGGTAGAGGGTTAGGGTTAGGGCAAAGGGAATGCTGTGTGATAAACACACTGGTATTTGTGCTGTGAGCACGGGCACTTTGGAGGCTGGGAGCAGTTTTTGATGAGACTGGTCTGTTGAATGCTGCTCAAGGTGAAAAGCAAAGAAGGGTAAGAGCCATGAGAACAGCCCCCAACCCCTGAGTCTTAGACTGACTCCCATCTAACAGCACACAGTCTTCTCTACACAGTCATCCTGAGTTAAAAACTCACCTTGATAATTCGTATCAGGAAAGTCCTCTTGCCATGGGCTGTGGAGGGAGGGCCACTTAGTGGGTGGCCCTAAAGTCAGCAATGGCTTTGCTGTGCATCCAGAGCTGTTCACTCAAGCCAGAGCCAGGGCCCCACTCCCACTTCTCAGTCCTCAAAGCTTATTTTAGATGTTGTTAGTGAGGGCCCCTGGACCATCTCTGGTCCATGTATTACATTGCCCTAGAGTCTGGCAGTCATAGAGACTCTGACCTGACTTCATACCCAGCCATACCTGGATGTCCCTGGGCTTAGATTCTGTTTAATTTGTTTTGGAATGTTTCCCATGGCTTCCATTTGTTCACTGTCATTTCTACACAGGAGAGTGTCCCCCCCCCCCCGCCCCCAGCTTCCATGTATGGTTTAATGCTCTGGGCAACTGTTGGCAGATGTATGATCATGGGGCACACCCGACACATGGTGGAACCCTCCCTAACTGATGACTGCTAGACAGCCAAGTACTTTCCAGCTGTCAACTTGCTGTGGATTTGATTATGGTTTCTGGCAGAGATTTGTATGTATACATAAATCACTTGGTAATTTTTCAGGAGAATAGCTGTCTTGGGGCCTGGATAGTTGAGTGTGGTTTCAGAATGTTCCTGATGACAAGGGCACAGCCCAGGGCATCTCCATATGAATGTCTTCCTACTTGCAGGGAAACTAGGGTAGGTGGGAAAGAAAGTATGTGCTTGGGAGACTTCTAACATACACAAGTAAAAGGACACGTAACGGCAGTTAACTCCCAGGAGCATGTCAAAGACCACGGTCTCTGCCCTGCTGATGAGGTGACTTGCTTCTGAGCTCCCCAAGACCTGAGTATCCTTCTAGAAGGTGTGTTGTCTAGAAGGGTCCAGAAAGTGCACTTTTGTTTCAGTCTAAACCGTCATCATTAGGACTGCTTTGTCATAGGCTGTGCATAGGCAGTGGATAGCTTTCACTCTGCCAGGCTGTGATATGCTCAGGCTTAGGGCAGGAGATGAATGGTGATGCTGAGGGAGAGGTGCTGATGCTGGCAGACACCAGCTGTAGAGACACCAGCACCTCACCTGTACCCTGCCATGTCCACTGTACAGGTGAAGGGACTGCAGCTGCAAGTCTGTGACAAGCCAGCCAGCCCAGCAGGCAACTCGATCCTCCGAGGCACTGACTGTCGCTGAAGTAATAATCATAGATTCCCTAAAGAAAAAAAAAAAATTGACAGCAACCAAAAGAAAACTTTCACTTAAGACCTTTGGAGAACAGATTTGTGGCTTGGGAGGCAGGGGAGCATTGGAAAAGCTCTTTGAGGGGAAGACATGGGTCAAAGGTCCTCAGGGAAGCTGGTTCCCCACTGGGTTTTTAGACGGGCATGCCACCAAGTCACACAGGACAATAAACACTGGCATGTGCTCTCTGGGCCTCCTCTGTCCTTCCCACTCTAGCATTTGCCTGTCTCCTGGGTAGAGGCTGAGTGCTCTGGACAGACTTAGCTACTGCATTATCATACCCATGACACTGCTGGGCCTCACCAATTTGTATCCTCTTTCCAGTATGTGCCTGTGTCCCCTAGATGCCCAAATCCATAGTATTCTGCAGGGCTACCAGCTCCACTGAGGAAAGGCTCAGGTCCCAAACACAGTGAGAAAGACTCATGGGAATGCATCAATTATAACCTAGCTGTTATTTACAGGACACCAGGGAAACAAGGTCACCAGGTACAGGGGCAGAAATCACAGTATTGGAAGGGTAGCGTGGGTGGCCAGTGAAAACATTCTTTTACAAATAGATTCTTCTGAACTAAGAATTAGAATATAAAACTGTCAACAAACCTAGTTGATAAATTGGCAACAGGATCTTTATTTCTAGAAAAGCCAGGTTGGTTGGTTGGGCAGTGATAACAGAGTCCAGAAACACATAGAAACACACAGAAATTGCTTTCTGGAGCTCAGATCTTAATTATGGCCTTTTCACATAGTGATGGTGCTTTTGTTTTCTTTTCGTGAACTGTCAATACTTCAATTAACAAGACATTCTCTCTGTACAAATTGGGAGAAGAGAATATTTATATATTCTACTTCCTCTTTCCTCATACTTTGTTACTGAGGATATTGACATAAAAACAGGATCTTTGTGGCCAATGAGTTCATCTACCGCTGGTTCCCACCAGAAATTCCCAGCTTTGTGACAACAGTGTGTAGCTCTAGGTGTCACTTCAAGAGCAGGCATCTGGAAATGATGAAACCTCAAACAACAAAGTTGTTTTCAGGAAAACAAGCTACTGGGGAAGGGGAAGGAAGCTGAACTTCCCTGAGCTCCTACTAAGCGCTTGCCATCCGTCATCATCTTAAGGTTTGGGGTGAGAAATGCAGAGTGCACCCTTCCAGGCAAACCCTGTCCAATTTTGTCCTCAGTGTGTCCAAGTGCTGAAATTCTTAGGCATGTTTCTCCTTTACACCACTGAATGCCACTGAGGTGCCTCCACACCTGCCAGAAAGTCTGTAGTATGAGCAGATGTGTCTGTATCTTCTAGATCTGTCTGTATTTATTGTGGTGAGTATGTTAAAATGAGATGTCTTAAGTTACTAGAGATTGTTTTTCTCTAACTACTTAAAAAACATGTCTTAAAAACAAGACCTCCAGAGTATCTCACTCTATTGCATCTAAATGTTGGTTCTACAAGCTCAAGTCTGCTTGCCCCTCTGTGAGGGATGTGTGGGTTTCTGGTTCAGATCGACCAGCACCCTAATCTGGACTCTGACTCTCTTGCCATTGTTTTCTTGCCTGACATGTTAGGTGCACTGTGTATGGAAACAGTTACAAACAATGGTTTGGCAAAATATAAACAAAAATAGTATAAGTAATAAAATTGCAAGACAAACATCACAGGTCAGTGGGCATGTAACCCTAGGCTTAATTGCATCAAATAGCAAACATGAAGTCTTTAAACTCTTTTTAAAACATTTTATTTATTCATTTGCTTATTTTATTTTATGTGGAAGCCACAGGACAACATTTGGGAGTCGTCCTCTCTTTCTACCCTGTGGATTCTAGGGTAGAAAGCTTGGCAGACAACACCCTTAGCACTGTGCTGCCTCACAGGTGGCCCTGTCCCTGGTACTACAGTGAGATGCCTCTCTGGGGCAGTAATAGTTAAAAATCACTCCATTGGCCATGTGCCTACTTTATATAGCCACTGAGCTCAGTGGGTTTTGACCACATCGTAGCTGAACTCTGGGGCTGCTATCTGTGAAGGGCTTGCTCTCACGTGTTGTTTGCAGATAGTTGGATGTTGAGTGACAGACAGGCCCTGGTCATGTGAAGCCCATGAAGTCAGACTGCATAAATCATGGGTATTTCCCCCTGTAAATTTCCCTAGTGCAGAGAAATATACTGTCTTTCCTTGCCTCCTCTGTCCTTGAGGGATGCAGTGATGTAGCCTCAGAGATTTCTCTGCCGTCTCCTTTGTAGCATGCTCTGTGGGGTGATGAGCTATGGATATCCACTCTGCCCTAGTACATTCGATCCTTAGAGAAGCAATTCTTCTCCAAGTATACTGAGAGCTACAGAAATGACTGATAGCCACATTTGCCATACAGTTTGTCAAATCCTAATAGTTGAGTGTATTTATTTTCATTTTTGCTTGGTCTTGCAAGTATTTTTAATATTAGATAGTCTGGCCCAGTTATAAAATTAAGCCTCTTTTTCCTTTCTCCCTCCATGGAGGTTACTGTGACCCTGAACTGGTCTCTTACCTGTGCTCATGCATACACCTCTCAAGATCATCACAAGATTTGCATGTGACTTGTGAACAGGGTAGCTGCTCCCACTGGTGAAAGACCCTGCTTCCGGTTTCTGGCTGGGCTGGACAGGGCACAGGCTTCAGCACTTGCTAGGAAACAATTGAGGCTCTGCCCTGCCTCAGTGTCTCCATATGTTAAGTGGGAATAGTAATTATGTCCCGGAACATTGCAGAGAGGTTAAATGACGTTTAAAAGCACTTTTCTTAGCCCCTAGCCCATGCAGCAAGTGATGGCAGTAGGTTAAAGGTGGAGGTAGGCACTTAGCCCTTTATAATGAAGTCAATTACATGAGACTATGAGCCTCGTATCTTTAAGATTTATTTTATTACTTATGTGTATGGGTGTTTTGCTTACATGTATGTCTGTGCACTATGTGTGTGCAGTGCCTGCATGAAAGGCCAGAAGAGGATGTAGGATCCCCTGGAACTGGAGTTACAGTTTTTTAGCCACCATGAGTGTGCTGGGAACTAAACTCTGATCCTCTGGAAGAACAGTCAGTGCCCTTAACTGCTGAGCCATCTCTCCAGCTTGAGAGTGTGACTCATGCCACTTATAAATCCTTAGCTGTAAGCACCTCAGAGGGCCTCCATAGACATACCCCATTGCCAGCCCAGCACCAGAGGAGATGCCTGACAGGGAATCTGAGCGGGTTCCTGTCGACACACATGTTATATAAAGCTCATTTACTAACTCAAACATGTGATAATCGAGTCAGAGTCCATTTCTCTTTCTTTTTTGAACTCAAGTTGACTCTAATATTTGAGCTACAGTTGTTTTTTTTTATGGTTTGGGTGTTTATTAATAAAAAGAGCTCTGCACTTGCTTCCTTGGTGAGCCTCTGACCTGGAGCCTTGCTTATTGAGGGGTTTGCCTTTGCTGGATGAGGGGCTACCTTGGGTAACTTTACTGTCCCAGGTTTGATTTGAATGTGGCCTGTGTGTTTCTGTCTCAGTAAAGCTGTATTTGAGGCATAGGACTGGACAAGAAGGGGTATTCTTTCCCTTCAGAAATGTCTTCTTTTGTGAAGTTTGAAACCATTCCATTAAAGCACATATAAATGTGACTGTTTCTGCAGGGGACAGGAACTCCAGCCACCACTGCACTCAGCCTGCAAGCAAACAGAGCTTCTAGGATGACTCCGTGTTTGTGGAGCTCTCTCTCTCTCTCTCTCTCTCTCTCTCTCTCTCTCTCTCTCTCTCTCTCTCTCTCTTCTCTCCCACCCCCACACACCTTTCCCTTTGGTCAGCGCCTCCGTGTCTAGCTGTCTAGGGCCTGAGCACTTGGCTTCCCTGGAACTGTGTTCATCGAGGACATCATCTGTAGCAGTCATAGTAAAAGATCCTCAGAAAGAGAGAGAATTATATGTGGAGACAGAACCAAAAGTTCAAGACCAGGCCCCCAGCCTCAGCTGGAGTTTGAAGCCACGCTGGGCTCTGTAAAACCCTGTCTCAAATTAACAACAACAACAAAAAAATCCCCTCATCACCATGGGAGTCACTATGGAATTTTACCTTAGTGCTCATTGCCCTTGGGTCCTGGGAGAGGACACAAAGGGCTTCCACTCTCTGGGACCATGCTAATTTTCCACAAGACCCACTTGTTGCCTGCATGGAAGATCCCAAGGCATAACTAAGATGCAAGCTGTCGACCCTATCCAAGTGGTGAACCAATGAATGAGCATAGGCGCTCCCTCAGGAGCTCAGGATGTCCTGAGTGCAGGAACTCACCAGGTTTGCACTGGGCATGGGGAGCAGTAAGACTGGGTGGCAGGGGATAGCCAGGCTCTCCTGTGATCAAGACATGGGGACCTCACAAGTCTGAGTGAGAAGCACATTGGGACCCAGGTCATCGAAGAATTATTTCAGCTGCTATGGTTACAGAGATGAGATACTGTCAAGAGTGGGAAGAGACTGCCACAGACAAGAGTAAACATGAATGGTAAGAGGGTTGTTTATTTCCACCACAGAGAAGATCCTGGAAGAAGAGCTTAGGAAAACCAGGTGAAGGATCTAAGTGACAGTAAGAATGCTTACGTGAGAACATTCCACTCACAGTTGTATTGTCTGTTTTACTATTTTGCATCCTCCCATTCATGTAATACACATTTGCGAGTGTCTTTCCTGGCCACACTGACAACAGTGAGTTCTAAGAGACTAAGTTTACATCTACCTGGAAAAGATCCTGGAAGATGTTTTGCTGTTTCTTCATCTCCAAGCTCAGCATGACCTCAAACTAGCTGTGCCTTTACCTGCGAATTCCATGCCTCTGGGCTGGAGATCTCAGTTCACTCTGAGCTTCCCCTGGAGCTCAGCCAGCCATTGGATGTCCATAGCTTCTGTCCGCCTGCCCAGTCAATGCCATAGACAGACAAGTGCCTGGGGAGATGGTCTGTTGATATAAACACCACCAAAGCATGATACATCGGTCTCCATGCATGGCTAGCCAAAGGAGTCTAGCAACTAAAACAGTGAGAAGTGACCCACCCATACAAGATGGGCAAAGAATCCAGAAGCCTAGAGCCAGTGTGGAGAGTGGCAGTATGCTAGCCCATGGGCATGGATGAGGGCCACACAGGATACTCCTGATCCCCAGGAAAAAGCGTTCCAGCAGTTGACTGTATTCCTAGCACCCAGAACACTGCTCTGAAGAAGAAAGCTTCCAGCAAACTGTGGCACTAGATAGACCCAACAAGATCAATGCAAGGTAATCCTTCTTGTGCTGGGGTCCTTAGCCTGTTCCAAAGACAATATATTTGCAGAGGAGATATAACTATAGTACCTGTCAATCATAAGATGACTAAGACTCAGCTGCCAAGATCCAGAAGGACAAAGAGTAAAGAAAGAAAACTCTGGTGCCAATGCTATGGCAAGAATTATCAAAGAACCAAGGCAAGGTTATAGCCTACACTGGGAGGCTGCACAGGAGCCATGAATATCGTCATCATTCCTGGCTTGCAACTCCCCCTTGAGACTCAGAGTAAGCCCAATTCCAGCTACAGCAAGAGAAAATGTGCCAACACTGCTCCTGCACAGAGCACCTGGGTCCTCAGAAGTCTCCCTCAGTGTCATCTTTGTATCATCCCTGTCAAAGCAAAGGAAATACTGATAGAAAACAGGACACAGGGCTGCCACATCCAACTTTTCATCAGACACATGGATGTTCCTTAAAGCCCATTCCCATTCACTGTGGCCACAGGTAACAAATGTGACTTAGAAGGGCCTTCTGCCAGCTACTAATCTGCCTAGAAACACTGGAGGCAGTGCAAGCATGGAAAGTGGCCAAGGCCTGGAGTGCTGGAGTTCCCCCGCTAGGCCCAAATGTCTACTCCCCCCTGAGCATTCCTGAGTTTCTCCAGGGGCTGTTACCACTGCAGACAGAGCCAGCAAGCTGTGAGAGAGCTGGTGCTGGGAAAGAACAGGAAGAAAAGAGTTCCTTTTACTTTCCCAATCTGTTCATCTCTGCTGGCATTTGCTTCAGAGCGGTCCTGAGTCCTCAGCCTCTGCCTGTACCATGCTGCTTCTGAATGCAGCCCTCTGCCTAATGTGCACATCATCCCTACCAAGCCCACCTGAAGTCTCTCTCCTGAGAGACCCCCTTTTCGGCCTTTCTTGCACCTGTCTCTCTAGACCTGTGAGCCCCTGGATGGCAAAAGCAGATGCCTGGCTTTTGGACTCTTGTGCTCTCACCCACATGATGTGAAAGCCCTCACCTGAGTCAGTGTGTACTGAAAAGGTAGTCTCTTTCCAGGGTGATGTATCTCAGTGTTTCAGAGCCCCTGCAATGAAGTGAGGGTCCCCACATTCACTATAAATGCCACCAAGAGGAACACACGACATAAGGGTGACTTGCAAAAGTCCCAGTCAAGACACTCAGTGGGAACCTTCCCAAGACAAAGTGGTGTCTGTAGTGTAACTCTCCAGAAGTGACAGCCTGGAAGATCCAACACAAAAAGAAAAGTTTTGGTGCCGTGGGCCCAGGAGAAGTGTTGATCAACCCCTGCGCACACATCCCAACCTTCACCCTTCACCCCTACTGCTGACCCTCGCCAGGAGAATGACTGATAGTTGGAAGGTGAATTCCCTGGAGAGCTCCTCTGACAGTGCAAAGCCAGCCCTCTCCCTGGTGTGAGGAAGCCTCTGACCGGTCGTTGCTGCTTCCTGCAGCCCAGTGTAACCCCATCTCTCTTGCTCTATTGAGCTGAAGGTGTATGTGCATGAGGTGAATGTGGGTCCCTCAGCGGCCTCTGCATGGCAGTGGGAGCCACATGCTCTGGATCAGCCACTGCAGTGCATCACCCGAGAAATGTGTGAGGATAGTGATCTTACAGGTTCCCTTCTCTCTGTGGAACTAAGAACTAACCAGAGCTTATAGAACAGGTGTGATCGGGCGCATTAGAGATAGCTGCAGCTGTGGCTCCTCGGCAAGTGTGTGATTTAGATTATGACTCTTCCCAAACACGAACTTTTCCTGGACAGAAACCTACTCATCCCCCAGACAGGGCAACAGTCAAAGTCATGAGTCCACTCAAGTCCAGCTTAGAAAACCAGTAGAATTATTGGGCTTGCTTTCCGAGTGAGTGAAAACTTGCTTAAAGGAGTGTGAGTAAGCCTAAGACAGCCACATCCCCAAAAAGTCTTACTCTCGAATAGATGACAGCTTGTCCACAACTGCATGGATGGAGCTCCTGCACACACACACACACACACACACACAGAGAGAGAGAGAGAGAGAGAGAGAGAGAGAGAGAGAGAGAGAGAGAGAGAGAATCTCCACCCACGTGCAGCTGGGACACATGAGATAGGCTGCTTGAGAGGCACCTAAGGAACAAGCTGGAATCTCAGGTGCAGGTCTAGTGACCCTTCCCACCGCTTCCTTCTTTATGGTAATGTCAACACTACAATCTTGAGGTTCTCTGTGATCGGTCACATTGGCTCTGATAAAAATGGCTGTCAGCTGGAGAACAGCATTCCACAACGTGGTCCCTTATAAGTTAAAAGCAAGTTTGCACACTTGCACCTGCTTAGCTGGGGAACAGAGAAAGAGGTACAGTGCTGGGGGCTTCTGTCTACCGAAGCTGTGTATTTTAAAAAGTACTTGCCCTATTTAGATGGTACTTCTCAAAGTAAATACAAGAGAGGCTTTTAAAGGTCTTCATAAAAGCGAAAATTTAAAGCGCTCCTGGGAAGTGAGGCCGCCCTTTCAACTCGGCTTCCAACTCACTTCCGCAGTCATATAAATAGGAAGGCCTCTTCCTTGTTTCAATATCTTAAAAAGAAATCTTGATGTTACGTGATGACCTAAAAGGAATGCTTTCCTCCTAGGGTGGACGGAAGGATATTCTTAAGGAATGCTAAGCTTGTGACAGGAATTATTGATACCTTTGGAATTTTTTCTCAAGTGACTCAGGCTTCTTCAAACCATTACCTTGGAATTAGTCAGGGACCGCGTGTCGCCAGTCCCCAACTGTTTTAAAACGGAGCCCGGCACAGCAAGAGAGTGAAAGGCAAGGATGTGCTTTTGTGCATTATTCTTACCACCATGGGTGACGCTTGTTTTCCTCCACACTTTAATTAGAATGTTTCTACATTTGCCAAAGAAAATGTTGGAAGGGAGACAAAACCGTGAAATTATAGGAACAGGGCTTGATGTAATAGCTTATTTGTGAAGGAAACACAACTTGTTTGGTATTTTATTGAAGCAGGAAGTTCAGAGCCTCAGAACACACAGGCACAACAAATTCTCAGGTGCTGGTTGAGTCATCTGTTGTTGGCAGCCGACTCTGGTAGCTTTCCCTGAATTTACTTTTTATCTTCATTTTTTTGTTGTTGTTTTTCTTTTTTTTTTTTTTTTCAGAATCATGGGGGTCAGGTGGGATAGGAAATTACACAGAATTCCAATCAGTGATTGTATACTTTTTTAAAGACAAGTTATGACGATTAAACAAATAAAGCAAGTGGGGCTTTTACCTATATACAGAGTACAGGACAATGAAATAAAATGAGAACTTGCCTGAGTGATGACTATCTAAATACTGTCAGTCTGGGGAGTTGTGTGGTTAATCAAAAGACAAGTGCTGTGTTCTGTGTTCCTCTGTGTTCTCTTCGCTTTTGGCTGTAGAAACTGAATGACAAACCCAGTGTTAGAAAGCTGCAAAGATATCTGGGGCTGACGTTGTTTTGTTTTGGATGCAGAAACAGTTAAGTTGGGGTTTTGTTTTGTTTTTCACTTTTTTTCTGGAGACTTTGTCTAGATACTGCTTTAAAATCTGTAAAAATCTGTAGCCACCCTAGCACCACACATTGTATTAACCCCCCCCCCCAAGTCTCTTATCAAGGGATTGCTCCTGGTAACACTTGAGTGAAGTGCTAGAATGGGGTCCACTATTTATGTGTATGTCACTTGTATGCGTGTGAGGCCCTGGGAGATCAGAAAGTGATCCCCCCCCTCTCTCTCTCTCTCTCTATCTCTCTCTCTCTCTCTCTCTCTCTGGGGGTTTGTGGGTGTGTGTGGCATGTGGGTGTGAGGGTGTGGGTGTGAGGGTGCCCTTGGAGACCAGAAGTGTCTTGCCCTCTGGAGCTGGAGATACCGGAGGTTTTGAACTGGAGTTACAAGAGGTTTTGAGCCACTAGGAGGCTTAGAATCGAACTTGGGTCCTTTGCAAGGGCTACAAGCACTTCTAACTGCTGAGCCATCTCTCCTGTCTCCCAGGATATTTGGCTGGTGAGCAGCTCAAGGCTGGTAAACAAGCCTGTGTGGAGACAGGTGACAAGGTACAGAATAAAGACAGATGCCCTCAGCAAGGAGCAAGTGTAGCTCCTACAGACATGACCTGCCTGTAGCCACAAGCCAGGGCCAGCAGGGTGGGGCTTTGTTGCCTAGCATGAGGGCACCTTACTGCTGCTGCTGCTGCTGCTGCCCATGCCTGACTCTCTACTCTTGTCTTTGTAAATATCTTTGGAATACAGATACCATTGAGTTCCGATATACTATGGCTATCTAGGGATTTCCTCTTGTTGGCAGGTTAAAGTTCAAACCCCAGAGTGTGGCATTCCAGAACTTTTCAAAACCTGCTCTCACCTCCCTGCCAGTTCCATCTCTTCTTTCCTTCTTCCTTTCTACCCAAGGGCAGCTACCTGCAGTAGGACCAGCCTGCCCTCCCAGAACTACTGTCAATTATTTAGTCTCTGTCACGCTGTACATGTGCATACATGTCATACACGTGTACATATGTCCATATATACACTCAGAGCACACATCCCTATTTGTGTTTATGTTTGTGTATATGACAATACATGTATAACAGATCTCTCTGTCTCTCTCTTACACACACACACACACACACACACACACACACACACACACACACACCTTTTTCCTAATTATCCACAGGACAGGGTTCTCTGAAAAGCATCCCCAAATCCTCCAGAAAGAGTTGAAGATTTCACAGGACTGTTGCATGTTACTATTATACATGAGGATAACTGGCCTGCCCTTATTCCATTAGGTGTGTCTGTGTGTCTCCTGCTAAGTTGTGAGTTCCTAGACGCAGAGTACATGTATTTTTCCCCTTTCCTTTTAACTTCCCTACATTATATATTAGGGACACTCTGTAAGACTCTCAGTTAAATTTGAATGTTACAGAAGGTAGCAAGGTTCCAAATACTATGTGGGTAATTTAGTATATTCAGAGTCCTTGCACAGAGTAACCAAGAAAGGTGCTCACCCTGGATGAAGGGGTAATTAGGGACCAGACATAATAAGCCTTATGCCTTACCTATTAAAACATAGAACAGCCATCTCTAGTGAGGGCTTCCATAGCAACCTACGTTGGCAGGTAAAGGTAAACCTGCTGGAGGTGGCCCCCCAAGCAGAGGTGCCCTGAGATGCTGAGCCACAGTAGTGGCCATGGAAACAGAGGGGAAAATAGGTCTGAGACTAGGCAAGTCCAGGGACCTGGGAGGGTTGGCGCCAACTGTGCCCTCCCACTCAAGCCCCAAAGTGGGAAGGCTTTGCAGGTCATTTCCTCTCCCTAATGTGCAGTGAATTCCTGGTCAGCCTTTGTTGTTGGCTGCCTTGGTTTGTAGCTTTCCTTGTTGTTTACAACCTCCAGGTATTTGTAGACAGATCTTATCTCCTTCCCTCTTAGTCACCTCTTGGCCCAACTCTGTGTATTTTATTCTTTAAAACACTGCTCCTGGCATGACCTTTCCACACTCTGTGAAGCATGTTTATTTTGTGTTGTTCTACTGGGACTATTTTAAGAGATGCAATAAACTAAATAAGGCCTGGCCTAGATAAGAATGATCTTAAAAGAAAGAAAATTGAAATGTGTTTGTATGATGTGTGCATATTTATATCTATGTACACACCTGTGGTCATGAGTGTTGTATTTATGTATGCAAGCAGGTATGTGCATGGGTGTGTATGGCGGGTGGGGGTGGGGGGTGGGGGAGGGGTTTCTCACGCATACTCGTGCCCAGCCAGTCATCTGTGAATACAGGATATCATTCCCCTGAGAGCCTTACTACACACCTGTCCTCCTGAGCAACCTCCTGCAGCCTGAATTCTCTAGAGGTCTTCCTTCCTAGGAATTGATCAGTAGGAAACTGGGTGACAAACAAGACATTGATATCCATGGCTCCATGTAGAATGTGTCTGTCCCCTTATGTGGGACTATGGTGCCTATAGAAGTGGCTCATTAATGTACAGTTTTCAGATGGGCCAGCTCTATTTTGTCTTGGATTCTGTCATTGCCAGCCTCTTCTAAGTTTGGAGTGATGAGGGAATGAATGCAGTCTCCAGGATGGGATGGTCTACCTGTTAGTTGAGTGCCATTATTTTCTTTTGTCAGAATTACTGTGTTTTAATGCTTATATACCACCTCCAACAAGTTGATTCTAAGAGTAAAGCATAAAGGAACAGACATGTTGCTTCCACAGTGTGCACATAGCCACTGCATTCCCTCTTGGTATGTTGTCCTCTAAGCGTGACAGCCGTCATCTTCATCACAGCTGTGACCTTTGCCAGAGACCCTGAGATCAGGCTTCTTGATCTTGCTACTCGCTCATAGAAGGTAGAGAGGGTCTCTGGACCCTCACCCAAGATTCCTGACACTGGGTGCAGTGAAGTGTCTTCCCAGGGTGGTGTTGATCTTCTACCTTGTTGCCCCCCATAGAGCCCTGACCTTAGCTCAGGTGTGCTTTATAGCCATCCTAGGCCATTCCCAGCCAGTCTGGAGATAGAAACCAGGTATTCAGGCTGACTCCAGAGCCCTCTTTGTTTAGGTTAAAAAATATAACAGAATATGACTGTAACTGTCTGCGTCCTCCACTGTGCACTGGTCATTCTAAAAGGTTTTTAGAAGAGAAGGGCAACAGATGCTTTTGAAATTTGCTGGGTGCAAACAAGTCGTTGGGTAGGAAGGAATGAGAGGAGTAGACATGGGGGAAACAGCAAATCACAAATATTTAATCAGAATAGAAGATGATCCAGTAGTCATTTCCTTTCATAGGTAAAGCGCTAAGGACTGGAGGAGTGGGGGTCATACTGACAGTGTTGTATGCATGCCTGCTCCTTGCACCCAGGTGTCACCCTGTCTGTGTTCCTGCTCCCACAGGTGCTAGCCAGTAGAGATGCAGAGAGGGTGAGACCCCCCCTCATAGCTCTACACTCGGCAGGTCTCAGATGTCTGGGCTGTTTTTATTCCTTCTTCTAGATGTTGATGTCCAATTAGAATCTTTCCTCCCCAGGGATCCTCTTCTGTTCTGCTCCTCCTCCCTCCTCTCTTGTCCCTGGTTTCAGCAGCTGGCAGCTGAGGAGCACGCTCAGGGAGCTTTTGGAAAGCACAGGGAGGCCTGCCTCAGCCCATTCCTCAGAAGCCTCAGGAGGCAGATCTAGAAGTGCTAGGGGCCCAGGCCTTGCATTTCTGACCAAATAAATCATGGAAATGAGCTACAGAGCAGCCCTGAGCCATGGAACATCAGAAGACCCTGTTGTGAACGGCTGGACAGATGCCACAGTGCTCTGCCCTCCAAACTTAGATTACGACCCAGGTGACAGTTGTGATCACTGGCCTGCATCCCAGCTCAAATCTGAAAAAAATAAAATCACAGCAGGTCATTTTTTCACTTTACAGATCTTAAAAGTGTAGGCACTGAGCATTCCAGAAAGCTGAAGAAGCAGGAAGTATCCCCCCCACCCCCCCACACACACACACTTACTTCTCCTTGAGACATGTCTATAGACTGCTGTGAGGCCTGGCCTCCCTCTACCTGGATGGAAGGAACTTCCTCTTCTTGGCACACTAGAGAGTGGTTATCCTACCTTCTCATGCCCCAGCTCATCATCCAATCACACTTCTGCTTGGCTGTTTACACTCCAGTGAAATTAAGCACATAGGTGTCCCCAGTGGGGTAGGAAGAATATCTCTCCTCTCCACACAGCCCAGCATGCACTTGGCAGTAAGCAACCAGGTCACTTCAGGACAACAATAGAGTTGGGAAGACCAGACTAACCACTTAAAGTCAGGTCTTCTTTGGTCCCAAGGAAGCAAGCAGTGGCAGTGGCTCTTGCAAGGGACAGAGTAGTCATCCCCAACAAGGTAAGTGAGCCAGATCCCGAGGCAGAACCCTAATATCAATAGAACTAGCTGGTAAGCCAGGAAGTATAAGCAGACAGAGACCATCAAGCCAGGCGTGAGAGTAGCTCAACACATGTGTAAGGCTGTGAGGGCCGAGCAGTCTTTCCCAGTGACCAAGCCTCACCTGCCCATGACAGCAGGGCTATCTAGGTATCAGAGATACCCCTAGTCAAGTAAGAGCCTAAAGACAACCCAGAAAGCACAAGCAGGGAGGGGTGAAGAACCACATGACTTACCAGGGTGGCTAATGTGCCTGGGACTGATGTGAGTGCCGTCTTCATGGATATTTCCTTATCACTGAGAAAGGACCACTACTCTTCCTTGCTGGGTGATCCTGTGCAGCCATGCCTTCGTAATAACGTGCTCAGGCATGCTCTCCAAGCTCACTGTCTGTAAACAGACACTGACTATAAATAGACCTATCCAGTCAGCCCACCTGACTCTTGTGAAGCCCCTTTACTCTAGTTCTAGTTCTGATCTGGGCCTTCTATGACTGTAGAATTACACAGAAGATTTAATAAGGTCAGTTGCTGTGATCCTTTAGTTAAATCAGAAGAGCCAGGACACTGGTACCCTTGAAACCCTTAGTAACTATGGGAGTAGGTATTTGAAATTCTTGGTCAGCAGACTTTCTCTGCCTGAGCATCCTACTCAGCTCAGTTGAGGAGTAGCTTCTGGTCTCGACCACCCAGTATTCCAACTTCATCGGAGTAGTGTGGGCCTGCAGCTTCTGAGGCAATTCTAATAGCCACTCAGAATGAGAACTGCTCTCAAGAACCCTATAAAACTGTTAGAGTACAGCCCTATCTACATTTTTTCTTAGAATTCCTAACTATATATGTATGCCCAGGTCCACACATGTGAGGGTAGTATGTACAAGCATATATATTCCCATGAACATGTAGACTAAAGGTCAGTGTCCTTCCAGTGTCATTCCTCAGGAGCCATACACCTTGTTTCTTTGAGGCAAGGTCTCTACTTGAACCTGGAACTGGTCAATTGACTAGGCTGGTTGATCAGTGCGCCTCCAGGGTCTTCCTATATCCTCTTCCCAGCACTGGGATTCCATGTGCATGTCACCATGCTCAGCATTTTCATGGAGATTCTGGAGGATCAAGACTAAATCCTCATGCTCATGGAATAACTGAGCCATCTCTCCAACACCCAGAACTCATGGCTTCTTAATACCCTATGGATGTGCTCTGGGCTTTTATATGATTTACAAAGCTGTTACTGTCTACCAGACAACTTTTTTTAAAAAATTGTTGCATTCATTTATCGTGCATGTGTGAAGCACATGTGTGCCACAATGTACTTCTAGAAGCCAAAGGACATCTTGGAGATGGGTTCTCTCTTCCCACCATGTGGGTCCAGGGGATCAAACTCAGGTCATCAGGCTTGGCAGCAAATGCCTTTACCCACTGAGCCATCTTGATGGCCCTACACAAATAAAGATTCTGTAAACCCAAGGAGTGACTTCCTTAAGTGTTGAGATTTCTAAAAGTGAAAATTTAAAAACAAGGCGATTCAGAGCCACACACCACAGAACAGCTCACATTGATAGTAGTGAACTGTATGGAGAAACTGGCCTCAGACCTCTGAAGGGAGAGCCTGGCAGGTTGGTGGGGGGTGGAAGGGAATGGGAACTGGCACATACTTGGAATTGCAACACTTGGGAGACTGAGACAGGAGGATTAGGGCAAGTTGTAGACCAGGCTTATAATATGAAACTTGAAAAAAAAAAGTACCTAACGAGTTCAAATTCTGACATACTTTTTGCAGTTGCTGAACACTACGAGGCATGAAATGCAGATTTATGGCTTTTTGGAAGTTATTTGTGGATTCCCCAGACAGCTATGTTCCCATCACTTACGCAGCCTTTAAAACTCAAATGATGCTTTAAAAATCCAAGCTTGGCACACACCAAACTCGGACATCAGTTGTCTGAGTAGCATTCAGCAAAAGTCAGGAAAATACTTCTGCCTTGGCCAGCCCAATCATCATCCCGGACAACCTCAAGTGTCATTTGTACATGACTCCTGGAGACGCTGGGCCAACAGTGACCCTCCTTCGGCACTTCCTTGTGCCTTTTTTCATGAAGTGAGAATTTCATCCAGTGCTTTGGGTGAGTGACAGCCATTTTGTCTCCCTCCACAACACATAGACCCCGTATTTATTGTGAGTTTCATTATCAAAGTAATGCCACCCACATACCACCAAGTAGCCCCATACTGATGCAGACATCTGGGGCTTTTTACCTCCCAACACTCCCTCCTCTGTCCTCACCCCATATTTTTTCTTAATTTGTTCTTTGGAATTTATCTCATTTTATTTCGAGTTAAAACAAAGGGAGATTATATAAACCATACTCTCAGACTCAACAACACATGCTTTGCCTGAGACCATCGATGCCAAAGACATAAGGGTTCTCCAAATCTTTTGCGCTATTGTCACTGGCCTTCATGTCTCCCCTTTTTGACATGCTGTCATCTCCCAGTCATCAGCCTATTAAATGTTCCTGAGTCCAGTCCACTTAACCGGACGCAGATGTTCAAGGCTGAGTTGCTACTGCATTAGAGGCAAACTCCCCTCCCATCCATCCTTGGAGCTCAGATTTCAGAACATAGCCTGAGCAGCAGGGAAGGCTACATTGTCTAATATCTGGAGTCTACCTTGTTATTGTCTTATCACCTTGTGCTTTGTGTAAGAATTCTTCATGGATGAATACCTGAATGTTACTTATATGCACACACATATACTTTTGACACCTCCAACTCATGCCATATCCATGATTTATCTATCACACATTGTCAAGGGTTTCAACTGCAGACATTTGATGACAAGGCTAGCAGGATTAAAGATGGCCTCCACCACCATCTAGGAGGTCATCACCTGCAGCTTGGCATAAACAAAGTAAAGATCTAACCAGTCATATAGCTTGAGGTTTCACAGCCTGGGATGTCGAAGAGCCAAGACACTATATGAAATATCCATGTGTTTAAGTCCCAAATTAACAAGGGCAAGCTTAAAGTTTGACAGGGAAGTATAATGAATTTAGGCCTGTTGAAAGATTTTGGTTGGGATATAGAATTAAGGACTCAGATAGCTTCAGACACTGTCAGAGAACTAATGGCTAGAAAGACCATCGTGCTTGCAGACAAGAGGCTCCTAACAGTTCCTGGTTGAGCAACCAGGTCTTTAAGTCACTATGCTTTATAGCCAAGAACACACACTCTACCAACACATTAGGACAGATCTAGTTTGAAAGTTTCCTACCACATTACCAGCATGTCACCTTGGTCAAGATGCCACAGTTGGATGTTTTGTGGAATGTACCTAGAACTGTTTGACAAGTATGCAGAATGCAAATATTGTGTGAGTGTGAATGAGTGGAAGGCTGTGATAAGATGACCACTGGCATTTCTTGAGTGTCTGCGTTTGCAGTTTTCCTTCCAGCATTTCTGATGAGCAGATGGTATGAGAGATTGTTCAGAAAGTGGGAATCAAGAGAGGTAAGGGCTTCCTGAAGGCCACACAGTAACAGAGCTGAGATTGAAGACTGTGCTCTTCCTAGTCCCCAGGCATGCCCTCTTGTCTCTCAGTTTCTTGGGATAGGAAAGATGAAGAGATAACATTGGGTGTTCTTGATGAGTTTCTCAAAGGGGGCTTCAGGTTGGCCCCAGGAAGGGAGATCAAATAAGAAACAAGACAAATTCAAAGAAGGTGCTGTATATTGGAGACACAGACTTTAGGCATCTTTAGATGTATCCAACAGAAACCAAAGGTTTGTGGCGTATGACTAAAGGAGCAACAATGTGTGAACTAGCTTCATGGATCAGGCTCTAAGGGAATCACATTAACACGCATGCTCACACACAAAAAGAGGTGGGGTGGGACAGGGAAGTACCAGTGTTGTGATCTGGAGGTCCTCCTCTGTGCCACATGCTGAGTTCAGCCTCCAGGGTGAGGGAGAGCTACTCTGAGAGGTTCCTGATACCTGTGTGGGAAGTGGCTGACCTTTACTTGTCTGTGGCCTTGTGCCCTTCATGTCTCTAGGCCTGCAGTGCTTATCCACAGACTATGGTAACCCCTTGGAGTAGAGCATTTTGTTTTAAGTGTGGCAAGCTTTTCAAAATGCTTTTCAATGTGACTCTACTTTTAAACTTGTATGGTGTGTTTACATGCTGAGTAATTTATGGCAGTAGTTAAATAAGCATTTTATAGCTCAGAGTCCAGTGAGAAAACAGGAACCTTTACAGACATCTGTGCAGAAAGCTCAGGACACTGCAGCCACAGTGGTGCAAAGCCAGAGCACCCTTGTTGACAACCAGAAGCCTTTATTCTTAAGGTGTGGTGGCTCTTTCTCAACCTTTCCAATGTGCTCTTGGCAGCCAAACACCCCTTCAGAACTCCACCTCCTTCTTCTCTGCCCCACATTTCTAGCATGGGGTCAGCTCTGGTGTCTGTAGCCCAGTCAAACCAGTCATCCAGCTCCTGTCAGCTGGAGGGGAAGAGTGGACCTGGCACATGGGTTCCCTGTTGTGAAGACCCCTTCACTGGTGAGAAATCACAGCATCATCGAAGCATACTTCCAAGAGAAGGGAGGGTTTCAAGTTTGTCACACCAAGCCAGGACTAAACTTGTCACATACTCTCTATGTGATTTTGTGTGCGAGCTTGAGAAGGAGCGGGTATTAGCCCATTTACCCCAACTAAGACTATAAGACATGGATTATTTTTTTTAACCTTTGTAGTTCTTTCAAAATGCCTGTAAGCAATGATTAAAATTAAAGACTTAAAGCTTCAATGTTTTATGTGCCAAGTTAGAAATGAAGTCCTCTGGTGACTGTTGTTGCATATGCACAGATGAGCCACAGGCCTGCTGCCTGCCTGTGAGCTACCCCCAGAGCGTCCCTGTAAACTCACAGACTCCTGCCTTCTGCTATCCTTGAACACAGTACATCAGCATTAACCATGTGGGGTCTCCATTCCAAGCCGCCCTTTGCTGTGGACACCAGCTGGATGCCCTGAGACTCAGTCCAATTCTGTCACCTGGGGTAAGCGTCAGACAGGCTTGGTCCCCCTGTGACTTCTGAGTGAGCAACTGTGAATCAGGGAGAAATTAGAGAAACGCTGAATTACATGTCAATGATAAAAGTGAAGAGTCTAGAGAGGAAATGCCTGAGACAAGGCATGGGACAGGAACACAGGGCACATGTGTGTAGCCCTTCTCTGTCCTCTCTGCCCCGGACATGCTGCCATTTTGGAACTCTACAAACCCACAGGCTAGGGACGTCTGTGGAGCTGCAGCATCCCACATCTGCAATGGGTAACTTCAATTAGAATCACCATGGCAACACACCTCTAAGCACATCTGTAAGGGAATTTCTAGATTAAGTGAGGTGAGAAAACCCACCCTGACTGTGGGCAAGCTCCATCCCATGGGCTAGGGCCTGGGAATGAATGAAAAGGACACAGTCCAAGCACCAGCTTCCATCTCTTTGCTTCCTGACTGTATGTGCAGTGTGACCAGCCTTCTCATGTCTCTGCAGCCATGCTTTTCCCTCCGTGGATGGCAAACCAGAATGAATGCTCTCATTCTTAATTTGCTTTCTTCAAGAAGTTGTCAGAACACTGAGAAAAGTGACTACAATATCTGAAGCTGCGTCCATACCCTGTCAGTCCTGCTCTCCCCAGCAGCCTGTTCATGGCCCTCTACCTCTTCCAGCTCTCCTGGCTGGAGAGGGCTCCCTGCTGCTCCCTCATTGCCTGTGTTGCTTTGCTGTTGATGTCTCCTCCTTTCCCCATTCCTTCAGTGAATCCTCCTCCATCACTACAATCCACTCTTGGATGCATCGCCTCACCTGCCACAGTCTTGAGCCTTAAGACGTCTTCTCTCTCCTCCTTCCTGCCCTGATTTTGCTCCTAAAGTAGTGTGTTTTGCTTACCAAGCTAAAGTTGAAGCTTTCTTGAAATTAGATACCCCAGAACCCCAGTTCTCCTTCATACCATACCCCACAGTTAGCCAAGGTATCCATTAACTGTGCAAATGTAGCTGAGCGCCCACCACATGCCAGGTGTTGCCAGGCATGCTGGGGTCTACCACTGAACAAAGCAGTCATTTCTTGCCTTTGGTTCCAGCAGGAGAAATAAGAAATAACACAAAAAATAAATGATCTGTTACATTGGAAGGTGCTGGAAATTTTGACAGAAGGAAAAGCAGACCAGGAGGGAGAGAGTGCTGGGAGCCGAGGGGCACCCTCAGTGCTTAGAGGGCAGGTCCTGCAGACAGTGAGACAGCTGAGTCAGCTGCATGGTCACAGAGCATCTCAAGCAGAGGGGTGCAGTGCAAGAGCATGAGGCAGACCTGTCGTGAGCCAGGGATGGCCATGGCTGTTGGAGAGGCACGGGCAGTGCTGTGCAAGTGGTGAGGGCCCAGCTGCCCACTGTGGAGGCATGGGGGGGAGGCATCAGCTTTCACGATTGTGAAATGACACACCAGCATTCCAGACTTACGATTGCAAGCTTATAATCCTGAAATCCCCAATGTGCTGAGAAGAGTTGCTAGAAAGGAGACTAGTCAGAAAGAGACAGACACCGGGGCTTAGTACCAGCAGGAGTGTTGAGGCTTTGCTTAGCCTCACTTGACAGCAGTGACAAAGGGCCTAAGCAATGTCCTGGACCATTGACATAAGACATAAGAAAGGAAGTGAGGCGGTAAGTCTGACCCTAGGGTTTGGGCTTCAGCAACAAGAGATGAGATTCCCTAAATTGAGATGGAAGGCTGCAGACCCAGAATATGCTGGGAAGCAAGAGGGCAAGTTGTGACTGTAGCAGAGAGGTATGTGGGGATATATGGGAACATATACACACACATAAGGGGAATGGAACAGCAGGTGGGAAGAGTCTGTACCAGAAACAGGATCTGGACATCTGCAGCATACAGAGGCCCTTTGAGGCTGGTTGTTTAGAACTATGGGGAGAGCAGAACAAAAGAACATCAAGGCTGATACCATGGGTCTTCAGCATTAAGAGGTCAGGACAAGAAAGAGCCAATGAATTGGCTAGCAACAGAGGGGCACTATGGGTAGGATGGGGAAAGTAACTGTAGAGAAAGGCGGGATCAGCAGTCTGTGCTGTGTATGAGGACGATGCATGTCTTGTCTACAACACTGTGAAGGTGCCTGGCTGGCAGATGATGTCATGGATGTGGTGGAAGCAAGGGCTATAGGGAGGAGGAAGAGTAGAGAGAACAAATAGACAGGGAGATAGCAGGTAGGTAAATGGAAAAGTGCATGTTTTTAATTGTGGATTTGAGGTAATCAGGATGAGGGAACTGACGGGGCAGTCCCAGGGTGGTCAAGCAGGACACAATCATTAGCTTTCCCTGGGAACAGTCCACCCCAGTCCCTGGGAGGAAGCAGATATGTAGGGATGCTAAGTCCCCAGGGAGGCTGTGGAATGTCTATTTATTGTCCTACTTTCCCGGGTGTGTCAGAAAGCAGTGGCGTGGCTGCATGTGAGAAACGGCCTGCGGTGCTGGGGGGTGGAGACCAGGCAGGTGTAGTAGGTGGGGAAAAGAGGAGAAGAAAGAGGGACTAGAGATGAGGTCTTTCTGTGGTCATGAGTTCTTGAGTGCCTGGTAGCTGAAAGTCACATGGCTGCCGGTCTAAGGCCATGTCTGCAGGCAAATGCATGGATAATAAAAAGCAATTGTACTCTCCAACTGCTCACCACCTGTAATTCCTTCCTGTTGATTTTGAACGTGGGGAAAGAGACAGATACTGGAAACCTTCAAACATCAGTGACTGAATCTTCCTCTGGGTATCACACATGGCCCTTGCACTGTCATCCATGCTGACCTCCCTGTTTGTACATACCAAGCAAATAACATGGCTAGCTTCCAAGTAGAGTTGCTTTCTCATTCTGTCTTGAGTTGTCTTCCTTCCCAAACTCATAGCCTTCACGTTTTCATTTCTTACTAAAATCATGGCAGTTTTTTCCTTTGGCCCTTTCTATCCTGCCCTGTGTATTTTTTTTCCACAGCACAATCATCCTAACTTATTCTTTTTGCTTGTTTGTTTTGGTTTGGATTTTTTTTTTGAGGCAGGGTTTCTCTGTGTAACAGCTCTTGGCTGTCCTGGAACTCACTCTGTAGACCAGGCTGGCCTCGAACTCACAGAAATCTGACTGCCTCTGTCTCCTGAGTGCTGAGATTAAAGGTGTGCGCCACCACTGCCTAGCTAATACTCCTAATGTAAAGAGTCAATAATATAACCTGCTACTTACATGTGGGAGTTTGTTGAGTGATTGATTGATTTTATTTGTTTGTTTTCAGATAGGGTCTTGCCCTGTAGCCCAAACTGGCCTGGAACTCACTGTATAATGAGTTTTTCAATGGCCCTGTTAACTACCCTCTTCCCACTGTGTGCTCACGTTGGTCTGAAGCCTGGTTATTCAGCCTCATCACATGGTCACTTCTTAAACACTAAACAAGTTGTCTTTTCTTATTACCTGCCCATGCCCTCCTGCACATTCACACTCCAGCAATCCTGGACTATGTGTTGGAACATGCCATGCTCTAGACACCTGTCACCTAAAGTGCCCTGCCGAGTGCTTTCTGCTCCTTCTTTCCCACCACCACCACCACCAGGTTTTCCCAGCTGATCCTAGTCTCCCCAGTCTCTTCCTTGAATGAGATGTCTTATTGTCCTCTCATTTGAGAAACAAAGTGAACTGACTGTCTTCCCACTTTTGTACTCTTATACTGTAGCCTGTTTTTCTATTGAATGAATGGTGGAATGAATGATTGGACTCACCAGCAAGTGACACAACAGGAGAATGCAGAGCAGGCCAGGAGAGCCTGAATGAATTGGTAACAGCATCCTAAGAAGTGTGAAGAGTCAGTGGGAACAGGATTTGCCAGTTGTCAGGTTCTCTGTAATATCCAAAGGAGATCTATGTCCTGTATCCCTGGGCCTCAGTTTCCCCCCTGTACAGTGAAAGCTATGGTCAAGATGTCCTCTAAGGACCACATCCTACTCCGGGTACTCCATATTCTTCCAAAGTAGCTTCATCAACCAGAGGTGACTACTCTAGGATAGCCCAACCTAAGGGATTCTCTCTCTAGCTCTCCTGGGTTCCCCAACCCCCTTATGGTGCCTTAGGGGTCTGTACACATTGTGGAGTGAGGTTCTCCTGTCTCTTTAGTTCATCCCAGAACATCCAGACACCATAGTCACTTCCACCAGTGGGAGAAATGTTCAGAGAGAGAGAGAGGAGAGAGAGAGAGAGAGAGAGAGAGAGAGAGAGAGAGAGACAGAGACAGAGACAGAGACAGAGACAGAGACAGAGAGAGAGAGAGGAGAATGTATCCATGCACATCAGTGTGGAGATCAGAGGACAACTTAAGGTATCATTCCTCTGACAATATCCACCTTGATATTTTTGTCTGTTTAGGGTTTTGTTTGTTTGTTTTAGTTGGTTAGTTGGTTGGGTTGGTTTGGTTTTTGAGACAGGGCCTTACTCTAGCCTTGGCTCTCGTAGAATTCACTATGTAGCCCTGGATGACCTAGAACTCACAGAGATCCTCCTGCCTCTGTTCTGAGATTAAAGATTGTGCTTCCATGCCTGGCCACCTTGACTTCTTTCACTTTGTGTGCATGTGTATTTTGCCTACATTTGTGTCAGTATACCATGTGTGTGCCTGATGCCTAAGGAGGACAGAAAAGGGCACCGGAACCCCTAGAACCGAAGTTCCAGGTATTTGTGAGCACCATGTGGGCACTGGGAATCAAATCCAGGTGCTCTAGAAGATCAGCCAATGCACTTAACTGCTGAGCCATCTTTTCAACCCCCATCTTGATTTATTTGAGGCAGGGTCTCTACCTGACCTGGAATTCACCAGGTCAGGTAGGTTTCTAGCCGGTAAGCCCTGGGGATCAGCCTGTCTCCATCTCCCCAATGTTTACTTGGCAAGCACATGCCACCACATCTGGCTTTTCATGTGGGTTCTGGGGGTTGGGCCCAGGTCTTTGTACACACGTAGTAAACACTTTACTGACTGAGCTGTGTGCCCTGTCTTCAGTTGTTTTAACTAAAATTACTTTTCTTATTAAGTTAAAAATTACAGCACCTGTGTCCTGCTCCAGCAAGCTGACAGGTGCCATGTCCTCTGTGCATCCTGCCTTATCTCCTGACTCCAAATCATCTCTCTCCAGCCTCAGTCACATATACCAGCTGTTATCATTCTCTCTGTGTATCCTTGGGACACTGGGTGCTGGCATGCATAACCATGCATGACTAGAGGTACCAACTGCTTCTAAGATAAATTAGGTGGGAAGGATTTGAAGGTAGTGCCTGTTATATAAGGCATCACAGAGGAAAAGGCACACTGTCCTTGAAGGGGAAAAACAACTGGAATAAAATACAAGGCTGAAAAGGCACAATTCATACCCTCTAACATAAGAGAAATTGACATTTTTCATACAGTTCTGAGTGTGGTACCAGCCATCCTAAGCAGGGATCTGAAAAGTCCAGGTTCATTGGCAGCATGGTTGAGGAAACAGCTTGATGGGCAGAGTACATTTCACAGGGAAAGCAGGCCCACATTAGCAGCACACACACACACCCCCCAGGCCCAGGCCACAGGAGTAACACCGGTTACTAACAAAGTGGACGGCATTGTGGGTTCAGAAGTCCTGACCCAAGAAGGGGGGCACCAGTTACCTGCCCTGTGATTGAACACGCATGAGACTGTTCTAGAGCCCATCCCAGTGTACTCAGAGCTAACATCACCAGCTCCTCACCAGTTAGGGAGGTAGCAAGTGCACCGTATAGCAAATCTAAGACCCACTAATGGTGCCGCCTGCTTGTGTTCCTCATGTTTCTCAGAAGAGTCATCAGGCTGACACCCAACATCTGCGTGTTAGTGTTAGGCTGTGGAAAGCTCATTTAGGGACTCAGGTGTGGCTTTATTTAACTTCACCTGGATGTGGATTTGTCTCCTTGCCAGTGGTGAGAAGCAGTGGGGCCCAAACCCTTTGATTCAAAGCCTGGCTGCCCCGTGGCTAGCAAATGGCCTCAGGCAGCTTCTGTCTGCTACCACCAGGATTTGGTCACAGCAGCTCTGTACCTCCTCTTCCATACATGGCCCACCAGGAGCTGTGTGTCCCATCAGTAAGCCAGAGAGACTCAGCAGGTGAGCTCTCCCTAATTGAAATCCTATGCCCTACAGTGAGTGAACAGTCAAACCCTACCAAGTTTTATTTCTTGATCGTGGATGAATAGCTAGGATTCCTTGGCGCTAGAAGCCTGGGGGATTCCTTTCCACTTCACCAGTACAGTCTGCCACGACTGACTTCTAGGTAAACAGATTTGAAGGGTCTAAGCTAACCCCTGGTGAATCAGTAGCCTCTCTGACTAGGATAAACACACAGTCACAGAGGCAACATTCTCTAAAGCAAAGCTGATGTCCAGTTTGGGCCTCAGCTGGCACCAGACTGTTGCAGTGTGGAATGAAGAGCTCAGAGCAAGAAGCATCCCCTTTCCGTCTGCCCCTTCACCATCCTGCCCATAAGTACAGACGTAGGAAATATCATTGCATCACCATCTGCAGAGAGAGCATCAGGATCTCTCCTGAAAACCCAGGGTTCACCCTGAGCGCTTGGCTTATTTTAAAGGCTGCCGGAACCTCTGGCGTCAGTGAACTCACATCATTGTTATTTCTTCCGAGATTTTTTGCATAGAACATCTCTGTGGAACTAAGGCTGCCCTTGCCCCAGACTCCTGAGTGCAGGCATGACAGATGTGCACAGCTATAGCCATCATCCATCCTTGACTTCCTTTTTTGGGGGGGGGGTGTTTCAAGACAAGGTTTCTCTGTGGCTTCGGAGGCTGTCCTGGAACTAGATCTTGTAGATCACCTGCCTCTGCCTCCTGAGTGCTGGGATTAAAGGCGTGTGCCACCAATGCCTGACCATCCTTGACTTCTAAGGAGGCATGCAGGGAAGAATCTGCTTCACTGGAAAACTGTCCTCTGTAACTTCGTGTGCCCTTCTTAGTCATCTGATTCTGGCTCCGGTGGCCTTTGAGACACTTTGGGACTCCATAGATGGCCATGCAGATTCTGTCTGTTGACATGAGTTGTAGTTATGTGCAAGAAGACATTTTGCCTCACCAACAAGAAAGCCAGTTAAGTCCACAGCAATATTCCTAATCTATACAATATGCTTCTCTAGTCCTCCTATCACAGATTTCAGTTTGATATACTCTACTCATTCTGGAGTGATATACAATCTGTGATTTTTTTTTTATCTTTGCCTTTTTGTTTTTCCACACATGGGTGTATTCATTTATATGGGGACTTGCGTGGGGTGGGGGGTGCATATGGAGGCCAGAGGTTGATGTCAGTTGACTTCTTAACTTGTTTCCAAGTTTGCCAAGGCGGGGTCTCCACACTGAACCCAAAACTCAGGACTCAGCCTGTCCCAAGGATCCTCCCACTCCATCCCTGCTTTCTACCTTCTGGGATTATAGGTTCTTCAGCATACACACAGGGCTTTTATGTGAGGGATGGGGATCTAAACTCTGATCCTCAAAATTATTTTTAGAAAGCGGCTCAAGAGAGAAAGATGCCATATAACAGAGTTCAAGTGGAAGGGTTTTTGTTGTTGTTGTTGTTGTTGTTTATTAAGGGAAAAGGATCGTAAAAAGGGGGAAGGGGAAGACAGGCCTCCAGCGACAGGGGCAGTGGGGGAAAGAGAGAGAGGAACAGACAGAGAGAAGGAAAGAAAAGGGGGGGATGGGAGGTGGGCGGAGCCCTTTAAAAAGGGAACATAGTGAATATGCACAGGTGGTGTTCTTAGTGACAGCAGCTGAGGGCATATCCTGTCAGAACTCCAAATGCCTAAATACCAACATGCCATCTCCTCAGAAAATCTTTGGTCAGTGTTCAGTTATTTCTGTGGCCCTTCTCTCCCTCCATAACACCCTCATGTCTGGCCAGCATCTTCTGTGTGTGTGTGTGTGTGTGTGTGTGTGTGTGTGTGTGTGTGTGTGTGTGTATACCTGTGTGTGTCTGTGTCTGTGTGTCTGTGTGTATGTGCATTTGTGTGTGTGTGTGTCTGTGTGTGTGTTTGTATGTGTATGTGTCTGTGTCTCTCTGTGTGTGTATCTGTGTCTGTGTGTCTTGTGTCTGTGCGTGTGTATGTCTGTGTGTGTATGTCTGTGACGCACATGTGGTATGTGTGTGTTTGTGTGTATGTGTGTGTCTGTGTGTGTGGTTTGTAATAAACTATAGGTTAAGGAAGTACCTTGAATTGTAGCAACAAAGGGGATTAAGACAGCTTTGAGAATAATCAGCACAAGATCCCTTGGGATATGATCTTCCTCTGCCTCTGAAGGGATGGGGAGGCAGCACAGCAAGGGAGCACTCCCTGCCAGCTCCTTGGTTTTCTTTTTTTATAGCGTATGCCCTTGCAGTTCTCAAATCACTTTAAAAATGTACCCGTCAGGTGAATGGTGCTTTGCTAGAAAGGAAAATGCATGAGCCAAGGCCAGGGTCCCAAGGCAGTATCAATGACTGGTAGGCAGTTTGGTCACATGCAGTCAGAGACTTGGGGTGTCTCCAAGGTCGGTGCTGCAGTGGTCCCTGTGCGTCCTTTAATCCCGCCCCCAACTGAAAAAAGTCTGAAAGGCCAGAACTAATAAGGACTTCTGTCTTCAGAAAGCCCTGAGAAACAGGGCTGTTCCTAAGCCTTACTTAGGGAAGGGCCTCACCAGAACTTAGCCATGTGTACAATGATGTGCCCTGTTGATATTAAAAGTGAAATGTGCCAGTCATCGCAGTTTCTATGGCAATAAACTCCTTGTTACATTCATGCCCTTGACTACAGAAAGAGGGTCTTAGTTTCTCTTCTCATTATGTTGACCAAATACTTGACAAGTTATTTAATGGGGAAGGTTTGTTTTGTAAAGGCTGGAAGTTCAAGGGGAGTCATTCCATCAAGATGGGGGAAGACATGGCAGCAGATGGCGAAGACTTGACAGCAGGAGTGGGAGGCCCAGTTACATTGGGTTACATTGTATCAGCATTCAAGAATAAACAGGAAATGCTGCCCAGCTATAAAGCCTCAAAGTCCCTCAGTGGCCCACTTCCTCCAGCAAGGCTCCACCTCCTAAAGGTCACACAGCCTTCCCAAGCAGTGCCATCAGCCTGGGGCCAAGTGTAAAAGCTCAGGAGCCTATGGTGGCCACCTCACTTTCAAACCACAACAGAAAGTCAGTGCCTGTGCATGCTCAATTGTGCTAAAAATAACCAGAGTTTTGTTTTTCAAGTCAGGGTTTCTCTGAGTAACAGCCCTGGCTGGCCTGGAACTCACTTGTAGACTAGGCTGGCCTGGAATTCACAGAGATCTGCTTGCCTGTCTTCAGAGTAGTAGGATTAAAGGCGTGAGCCACCAGCTGCTAGCAGTAATCAGATTTTTTTTAGACACTGTGCCTTCTCTCATTTCCAGCTATGTAAATAAACAAAAAGAAAATTTTAACCTGTTGACTTTACTATTATCATCTGAAGTTGGGAACCCCGTTTCTTATTGCTCACTGGGACCCCAAGTGAGTCTGGCAAATGTACATGCTTGGTGAGGAAATAATAACTAGCCAAAGAAATTAGCAACTAACTCCACATTCTGGGATGTCAAAGGCTCATTCCCCTCTTCCTAAATAAAAACAAGCTGCCTACTGCTCGTAATATTGTAAGATACTAAACTTGATTCCATTTTTTTATTTGTCATTTGAGACAAGGTCAGTCACATGTAGCAGAAGCAGGCTCAAATTCATGGTGTAGCCGAGGCTGGCCTTGAATTCCTGATCCTCATCCCTCCACCTTCAAAGTGTTGGGATTGCATGTGTGTGCCACCAAACCCAGATTTTTGTTGTTTTGGAATACTGCATTGTAAATATGTAGCTCATTGTGTTAGCATTTTAGAGTAGGTTAGTAAATACACAGCAAAATAAAAGCAGGTAGTTTACACACTTGGAATTGTTTTTCTAGTATAAGGAAATGAGAAGGGTATGTCTCTTTTGGTTGGTCCAGGACTTAGTCTCTTCAGGATCCTAGACTTGCCATCTTCCCATTCATCCATTTTCATCATGTCCCAGGGGCTCAATAACTGCATGTGTCACACATAGACATGACCATTTAGTCCAAAGGGCATTTGGGGTCCTAATAGTAAGGGAATCGTCCTCCAAATCTCACCTAGTCTTCGATGACATTGGCTAGGAATATCTCATCTGCAGAGGAAATGGGATCTCTTTGATTGACTTGGATCAGTCCAGTGTTTCCCTGGGCTGGAAAGGGGCCCTGAGCAGAGCATAAGAGGTAGCACACCCTCATAGCACCCATGTTTCCTGCCTGCCATGTTGGAAGAAAAGACTTTGGTGAATTAATAGACAGCAATGCCTAATGTACAAATGCTGACTTTTTACTTTGTATCCTTATGCTTCAGACACCAGTCACATTTATAATTACTATTTGAAATATGTGGCTATGCCCTGGATATTGTTTCTTGAGCTCATATTTCAATGTAGCTTGGTCCAGCAGCTCAACAACTTGGTGGATAGTGGTGGCCTTGGTTTCTTCTTTGCACTTGACTCACCATGTAGGTGGAGTAGCTCCCTCTGGGGCTGCTTCATCTAACAAATTGTCCCAGTGCCCTTCTCACAGAAATATTGGTATCCTCCTCACCATTTTAGTAAAAGAATCACTGATATAATAGGACCACTGCCAGTTGCCAGTCGTGGGCACATTGTCAATGCCTAGTAATAAAATTCAAAGGAAAAGAAGAGAAAAGAAAATGTATGACTAAATTGAAGTATATTAAGTGGGCCCTACCACCCTGATAGTGGAGCTACATTTTATGGCAGGGCCTTCTTTTTACACTAGGGATAGGTGTGGTCATGCTCACATAATCTCAGCACTCAGTTGATAGACATAGGAAACAGGGAATTTGAGGCCAGCCCTGGATATGAAAAAGAATTCCAGGCCTCTCTGAGAGACACAGCACAACCCTGTCTCTGAAACAAACCAAAACACTACTGTAGTTTGCAAACTGAGTGGAAAATCATGAGGTATAAACTAAGGGACTTACTCTTTGCTGTTTGCAGGGTCTCTTGCCCACCATGGCTTACTCTTTTTAAGAGTTCCCTGAGCCATTGACCCCAGTTGTTGGGGTAACAGACTAAAATATTTAAAATACATAGCTCTCAACAACTCCAAGGCTATGTGCACTTAAAAGAAAAAAAAAAAGCCCTATCAATCTGTTATTAGTAAAGCATATTTAAAATAACGGGCCTTCCCATTGTCCCTCGGGTCAACCAGATGGCCACATCAACTGTACCAAACTACAAGGGAGTACAGCTTCACATGTCTGTTCTCAAATGCTATCTAAAACATCTGTCAAACTACTTTCATAATGACTCAATTGAAACATCTTCCAGAATCTCCTCCCCGACATACACACCTGCTCCCTCTGGGGAATGCCCTTGAAAATTCTCTTCCTGTCCCTTTGCCATCTCACCTGGTGGTCAATCTGAAACAGTCTTAGAATCTGTTAGTCACTTGCCAAAGAACCCGGGGACCCCTAGAGTTGAATGTTGGCAAAGGCTATGCCAGCAGTAGATTACCCCCCCCCATCAGCACAGTCCTCCAAGTTACTTAAGCAGCACTACTCAAAGATGGACTTGGTTACTCTTCAATACTTTGTCTTTAAGATTATGATAATTCAGAAGCCAACCCATTTTTTTTTATCCACATTTGTATTCCTATAGTTTTATTCCGGTCCACTTTGAAAAACATCTTCCACATCATCTTCCTCTTGAGTCTTGGGAATGTAAAATTTATCCAAGAATGGATAGCTTTTGTGGTTTGGATCTAAAGTGGGACCCCAAAGGCTAGTGTGTTGAAGTCTTGATCTCCAGCTAACCATGCTGCTTGAGAAGTGATTAAGTTGAGAAGATGCTACCTTCATCACAGAATTAATCTATGCATGAGTTCATAACTGAGTAGGCTTTTAGGAGGTAGGGACTAGTTGAAGAAGGCTGGTCACTGGTGTGTGCTGTTTTCCCTAACTGCTCCATTTTGTGCTCGGTTAGTACAGAAACCATGAACCCACATCTCTGAGGCCATGAGCCGAAAGAAAGCCTTCTTCCCAGATGGGTGTTTGCCTCGGATACATTGTCATATTGACAGAAATTGACTGATACAGCAATCTTACCTTGAATTTGTTTTTGAAAAGAGAAGTGAGCTTCTCTGTTAACCTGCTCTCCACACTGAGTGAGTTCCGGCCCCCACTCACTTCCTTCCTTCTACCCACAGATCTGCAGACTTGAACGCCAGTTGTCTACCCAGCGGTACCAAGGAACCCTCTTTGCAAATCAGCCGAAGATGTTCATTGCACCAGCCAGCAGCCCCCCAAGAGCCAAGCTGTGTGAACTGGTCCTCCTGTGTGGTGGCCAAGTCAGCCCAGCCCCTCAGCAAGCCAGCCTCATCATTGGTCCCTACTGTGGCAAGAAGGAAGCAAGGATCCAGTACCTGTCAGAGAAATGGGTCTTAGGTAAGAACCCAGGTGATGGAACACAAACAGGAGAGACGGGAAGGGGGGCCTGTCACATGACCATCAGGAGCTTAAGGAGAATAATGCTTTGTGGTCCTCATAGTAAGAACAGGACTTGGAAGAGAGAGATGGTACCCATATGGTGTGGGCCTGAGATTAACAGCTCAGCCTTCAGGCATCTTCCTTACCAGTCATAGACACCCATGCCCCTTACTGCCATCTGAAGGACAGTGCACAAGGAGAGGAAATCACACTGGGCTTTGCCCTCTCAGTGCATGTGGGAAACCTGCTCACTCAGAGCTGCCTCAACCTCGAACTGTGAGCAGGGGGTACACTGGCTGGCTTGGGTTACTTACCTGTGCCAAGTGGCACCTGAGATTCTCAGGGAGGAAAAGATACTAAACTAGACATCTGGCCATAAGAAGCTATCCACACAGATGATGTTGACAGGCAGTTATCCCACATTGGAGGATTGCAGAACTCTCAAGAGGAGAAGGGATGCAGCCAGGAAAGAACTTTCCCAGGGGTGTCCTCCTCCCTCCTTCTCCCCTCCTCCTATCCCTCCCCCTCCTCTCCTCTCCTGTCCTTCTCCTCCTTCTCTCCTTTCATGCTGGCTCACCATCCTACAATGGACTCATCCCAGACAGGATGGACTCCAGGGTCAGCTTTGAGGATAAAATTAAATCTTCATCCCTGAGGTTGACAAATGATTGGTTTGGTAGGACTAAACCCTGTAGACCAGGCAACTCAAACAGTCATTTTCTCACCACCATGGAACCTGGAAGGACTAGGCCAAGGTAGGATCAGGCAGGTCCCCTGTGGCTTTCCCCTGAGCTTGCAGGTGAAGCCCTTCCCTATGTGACTTCTTTCTTTGAGTCCATACTTCTTCCTTAAAGACGCTGGTGATACTGGCTCAACCCCATATGGGCCTAATCTTAATTTAATGTCTTCCCTGGGTCCTGTCTCCAAATACATCTACATTTTAAGGTGCTGAGGGTTGGAGCTTGAACATAGGAGTTTTGAGGGGACTCAGCTCCACCCTAATAATGGATTACCCCACTTGCAGGTCCTTACCTGCTTCCTTTCTCCTCTCTCTCTCTCTCTCTCTCTCTCTCTCTTTCTCTCACTCTCTCTGTCTTTCCTCTCTCCCCCCCCCTCTCTCTCTCTCTCTCTCTGTCTTTCCTCTCTCCTCTCTCTCTCTCTCCCTCTCTCCCCTTTTTCTCTCGCTTTCTTTCTTGTAGCTGAAGTCCTAATTATCTCTTCCTCTCCTCCTCCTCGTCTTCCTCATTCTTATTCTTCTAATCTCCTCCTCCCTCCTTTCCTTTGCTGCCTTTATTCTCCTGCTCCTCTGCTCCACCTCTTCCTCGTCTTCTCCTCTTTCTGTCTGCCCCTCTTTTTCCTCTTCTCTTTCCCTTTCCTTCCTTTTCTCTCCTGAGACTGATGTCCTTCCTGGATCCTTCAGAACTGTCTCCCACCATATGCATCGGTCTCTCTCTTCTTCCTCTCCTTCTCCTTCCTGTTTCCCCCTCCTCCTGGGTTTCTTATTCATCCCTCCTTCCCCATCTCACCCTCATCTCTAAATCCCAAAGTTCTGGCTTCTTTCACTCTCCTCTTGGCATTCACCTTGAACAGATAAATAGAGAACCTTGTTTTCCAAAGTTATATTCACACAGAAACACATAGATTTTATTAATATCTTTTAAATGATTGATGATTGTCCCTGTACATTTTTGAAAAAGGAAATCAAAAGTACTTTAGTAGAAAGTATCTGCTACAGAGCATTTGTCTTTTGCTTAGAAGCTAACTATTTTAAAAAAAAATAGCCTTTAGCTCCAGTCCAAAGCTAAGCCACTGTTTACTCTTCTGAATGCCAAGAATAGAACCTTCAGACATCACATGTTCTGAAGCTGGGTTCTTGTTTGGTTTCTTGGAAAAGTGCATCAAATTAACAGCCACTGCAGACCAGAACTGGGCTTTGAAAACATGTCTGTACATGCCTGGTGTCAAGAGTCTGGGACAACAACCAATGGTTCCTAAGTTCGGGAATTATGTGCCTCTCAGGGCCCTGGACTGAGCCGGTAGTCCTGTTATTTCCAGGCTGGGTGACTGACAGCCCTTCCTGTTGCTCCTACGTCCTGTGTAGTCACTGTCTCAGCCAGGCTAAGTTCTTCCGGTTGTTTTGTCAGTTGGCTCTGGCTGGGATTTTAGGGGACGACTGCCTACCTGCTGCATCTACCCAGAGCCCTGCAACATTCTCTACATGCCAGGGCTGGCTCAGGGACCCTAGTTTCTGCTTCTTTCCTCCCCCTAATTGACGTCCTGTTGCTGACCTGTCATTGATTACACCAACTCCTCTGCCCTTGGCAGCATCCGGGTATTGTGTGTGTTTCAGGCCTGCCTATGTAAGATGAGTCCCCATGGCTTGTGGGTACCCCCCAAACACACCGAGTCTTGCAGCCAGAGCCATGCACGTACCTTCCAAACACTAGTTAGCTCAGTTTTTCTCTTTCTGAATTGAATTACGACCCAGCAACGGCCGTGGTGTACACGTAACAGAGTTGTTGCCTCAACATCTATACGTCAAACACAGACAGACAAACACAGCCGAGTCCTATTCGTGCTGTCCCCTCCAGGCTCTGCACCGGTTTGATCTTTTCCTGTTCACCTTGTGCAGTGGCCAAAGAAGACAGCACAAGAGTGTGGGATATGGTGTGTGCTGTGGTCAGCCTTCCCAGGGATTTCTGAGTGACAACGTCCCTGCAAGCATACAACTGTCACCCCCAGTGCCATAACAAAGTGACATGTGTCCTGTAAGGTTCTTACTCCCCCAAACTTCTATAAACATTTCTCTAGAGAACATTTTATTCTCAGGCTGGTGGATTAGGCTCAGGGATTGAATGCTTGCCTACCTTGTACAGGGCCCTAGGGTCATTCTGCAGAGGGAAAGAGAGAAGAGAAGAAAGGAGATACTATAGTCTCAAAACAACTCAAAGGAGCTGGAGCTACAGCGTGATGGTAGTTCACTTGTGTGAAAGCTCAATCCCCAGCCCTAAAATAAATGAGTAAAAAGGGAAAAAAATGTACTAACAGGAACTTTTAAAGCATTGGTTTGAAAGGAAAATCATTTTGTGATAAGTTATGAAAGATAATATTTGGCATTTATTAATAAAGTTTATTCCAACTGGAATAGGCAGTATGAGTTCGGGCCAAGGCAATTCTTGAGAGTAGTTTGGATAAAATGTTTATTTAAAAGTGGTAAAAGACTGGGCAATGGTGGCACACGCCTTTAATCCCAGCACTTGGAAGGCAGAGGCAGGTGGATCTCTGAGTTCAAGGCCAGCCTGGTTTACAGAATAAGTTCCAGGTCAGCCAAGGCTATATACAGAGAAACCCTGTCTTGAAAAAAGCAAAGTGCTCAAAACTTTTTCTGTCCCCTTTCAAATTTGTTAGTTGCCATCCAAAATGAAAACACAAGGCCTAAGTATGCTGCATTTGATGGGTTGATAACTTTATATTTATTCTTCTAGTTGATGAGTTTTGTGTGAAACTGCTGAGAAGTACCTCAAAGAGAGTGATTCTTAGAAGAATTTCTTCTAGCCTTGTCTGGTAAACCGTTAGCGTGAAGCATCCTGCCTTCCCAGCCATTGTGTGTTGCTGACATAGGACATGAAGGAGTACAGAATGTCACCCTGTGGAATTCACCAGGAGGCATTTAATCCTTGCCTTACTCATGTTCTCCACAGAGGGTGTCAGATGCCACGCTGCCTTACAAGGAGTCTGTGTTCCCCTTTCACTCCCTAGAGCCCATTTTCCCTGAAACAGCACTGTACTTGGGCCAACATTCTCCATGAATCATTCAACCAGCAGGAGCAATGGGGATTTTTGAGCAAGAACACACTTGAATATACATGAAAATCAACAAGAGAACAAACATCAAATTCCTGGTAGCAGGAACCAGGCACTACCTGTCCTGATGTCAGTAATATGGGTGTTCCTTAAAACTGTTTTCTACTTGTTGGATTCTCCTTGGCACTCCCACGAAGTATAATTCCCATTTCATATCTCAGAGGTCCCAGGTCTAAGTCCTTGACTGGTGAGAAAGAGGCAGGCAGAGCTCTGCACCAGGAGCTGTCAAGATGTGTGACTTGGTGCTGTGGTCATTCTTGGTCACGCCCTCCCCTCCCTTCAATGTTATCAAGTAATATGGGTTTGGCCTTTCTCATGAGACTAGTTCCAGCTCTGCCTCCCCTTAATTGTCTGGGCTACATTCAAGAGATAAGACATACATTTATGCTATTGTGGGGAAAACATTTATGCTATTGTGGGGAGATAGTGTAGTATTCTCCACAGAGCTGCCAGAAAAAGAAAATTTAGCCTTGACATGACTTCCACATAGCTTACAAAGAACATTTGATTCAACTCTTGCCCCAAGTCAAAGCTTTCAGGAAAAAGGTCCTTGATAGCTTGGGGGCCTTCCCATGCTGGCCTGGGCTATTTATTGTGTCCCCCACTGTCTGACCAGCTAAGTGCATTAACTGTGGCTTTCTGTGAAACAAGGCTACCCTGGACACCATGTTCCCTGGAGATTCATAATTAAGTGGACACAAGAGGGTTGGTCAAGCTCACCTTGTCCCATATCCCAATTGCATAGATAAGAACTAGACACAGAAGTCCAGGGGTCCAGAAAAGAAGCCAGAAGAATGGAAGGCCAGTCTGCCCCTTTGCTCCCTGCCCTTCTTTTCCACTGTGCTTAATTTATCCCTGCCCAGGAATCCAGGCCCAGCAGCCCACCAGTCACACCGAGAGAAAGCAACTACCAAAATATACACAATTAAAAACTAAGCAGTAGAATTTTGTAATTTTAACATCTAAAGTCAGCTTGTGTGCCAACATGTTATAGATAGGCTTCTGTAAGTCGGCCGCTGACACGGTTATCTTAGCTTTGGTTTAGGAAATATATGGAAAGAATGGACTCAGGAAAAATCCCTAACCTCTCCCAATAGTTCAGGTGATCATCCACAAATTCTCCTGGCCAGCCAGACTGCCCTTGTTTAACTCAAGTCAATGCCTTCAGCCTACCTCAGCACAAAATGCCACCTGGGAACCAAAAAGGCATCTTGTGTCTTCAGCTCTGAGCAGAAATGATGCCACCGCAGCAGCATTTTATACCCATATGAAGAAATGTACGTGCTCATTTGGGAAGTCACCAGGGCCATCAACATGGCTGTGCTCAGCATTTGTGATGTGACAGGCACCTCTCTAAGACTTACTATAGAGATTAGAGGCTCATAAAGCCCCACAGCAGCCCCACTCCCGAGCCCAGTGTATAACAGCTGCCCCCTGGCTCCCAGCATCTAAAAGGAACTTCAAAGTTTGACCTCCTAATGGGATGTTACTGATCACTTAGCCTGCCTTTGCTCACTGGCTTGGTTAATTGATGCACTGGGTTATGGCTGAAATGTAGTTTTCTTGTGACTTTGGAACACCTTTGGGGCTTTGGCTTCTTTTTTTTTTTTTTTCTGCAGCTGCCTGCTGGGCAGTTCATATTAAACACCCTAGAATATCAAGTGATGAGGTGCAAGTAGTTGAGATAAAGCTTGGTTGGGGGGGGGTGCTTAGAATGTGACTGTATTTGGAGATAAGACCTTAAAAAGAGGGCAAAAGGTTAAGTGCTCTTTATGGTAGGATGTTAATCCAATTGGATGGTTTCACTTCTAAGAAAAGGGAGAGCATGCAAAGGGAAAAGACCATGGGAGGATGCAGGGAGCCAGAGCTTCAAGGAAGAGACCTCAAGAGAAACACATTGACGTCAGACATCAACGCAGAACTTCGAGAAAGCAGATGAGTGCTGTTTGTCCCTCCCTGCCTAGAGTCCTCTCTGATTGTAGCCTGGGATTCCTATAATTCACTGAGTCCTGAAGTCCCCCTTGGAAGTCACGGGTGGATCACAGAGAACTCCAGAAACCAGCCCAGCTACCTGATTTCCAGTTCAGCCCTTTCCTCATACGGAGTGGGGTTTATACTAGTAGTGAAAGTTTCTTTTGATTGTAAGACTGCTAATCGGTAGACTGGCAATTAGGTACTGCAGAGCGGTGTTCTGCAAACAATCCTGAGATTGAGGTGTCCTACCCCAGAGTGAAAGACAATAAATCTCCCCAGTTCTCAAGCATGGAAAACAGCAGCTGGATGAAATTATGCTGTTTTAATATTCAGTCAGTTTTTTCTTAAACATCAGTGTTTAAAGATGAGTGACATCAAGATAATCTTGAAGCACAAAAGGAGAAAACAGTAGTGACATTAACAGACAAAAACAGAGAAGACCATGAAGCTGGGCAGTAGTGAGCCCAATCTTCTAAATAGTAAAAATGCAATCAATAATGAGAAAGAAAGAAAGAACAGTCAATGAATAGCACTGCAAAAGAACCTAGAGACAACTTCACACACAGTAGGGATGTTTGAAAAATCAAGGCAGTATGATGAGCAAAATCATGATGATAAATTGAAAATGAGGTACCAAAACCAAGTCAGGGATCGGAAAACATAAACAAAGAGTGAAGACGAATCAAGGAGTGTGTCCCACCATCCATCAAACTGCTGCAGGGGGGACGCCATCAGAACATCAGGCCTATGGTCCAGAGGCTCCTCCGTCACAGAAACACGGGAGTATAAGCAGAAGCTATGCAAACCAGCTTTGTGGGAACCCTACACAACCTTTGAAGGTTTATGGCAACTAGAATAGGCCGAGTCAAGGAAAGCTGTCTTCAGAATGGCATGATGACGTGCATGTGGTTGATGGCCAGGAGGAGGGCAAGCTAGTTTCACTAGAGCCGGGGCTCTGCAAGATGGATCCTCACCAGCACCTCACAGCCTGGAGAGTGGACAGCCAGAGAGGTGGGCACGCTGTGTCAACTCTGAAGGGAGGCAACAGAAATAAAAGCGGATAAATGAGAGTATTTCAAAAGGACAGACATTATAACAAGTGTGCATATGCCTCCTGTGACTCAAAAAATAATGGTGAGATCAGTGTGAAGGAATGGGACCATGAGTGTGGAAAAAATGCAAATGTATAATAAGCCCATAACAAAGTGGTTAACAAAACTAACCACTGGGAAAATGTGAATCAGAACCCCACACCCATTATGATGCCTGCTACCCCCCCACACACACACACCAAAAGTTAGGGGGAAAAAAGTGTTCAAGAAAATGTGGGTAATTGGAACCCTTGTATGTTGCTAAGGGAAATGTAATTATTGTGGCTGCTAAGGAAAACACTGTGTTGAGTTACCATGTGACCCAACAGATCCACTGCTTGACATATGTATCCCACCCCAAATATGAATGATGAGCTCCTCAGGATGTGGATGTCTATAATTATAGCAGCATTATTTATTCACAGTGGCAAAAAGGTGGAAGCAACTCTAAATGACAGTTGATAGACAACAACAAGGCAAATACAGTGTGTCGGTATGGTGTCCAATCTCCTGCCCGCAAAAGGAGTCCTGATACCTGCTCCACGTAGACATTATGCCCAGTGGAATAAGCCAGGCACAGAAAGACAAATCCGTGCTAGCGATATCCCTGGGACAGAGACAGAACATGTGTTCAGGCTTGCCAGAAGCGACGGCAGGAAGCATGGGAGTGGCAAGTTGCTGTTTAGTGGATACAGAGATTTGGTTTGGGATCATGAGAAAGTTCTCAAGTTCCTAAGTGCTGGTAGTTGCACAGTATTGTCAACATGCTTTTAATGGCATTGAAGTGTGCAGTTGAAATAGCAAGCCAGTGAGCAGCACCCCTCCATGGCCTCTGTATTAGTCCTGCCTCCAGGTTCCTGTCCTGCCCGAGTTCCTGTCCTGACTTCCTTCAATAATGAATAGTGATGTGGAAGTGTAAGCAAAATAAACCCTTTCCTCACCGTGTTGCTTTTAGTCATGGCATTTCTTCACCCTACCTAAAACAGAGACATCCATCACCTAAGCACCTACTATTACAGGGTGAAGTTCTTGCCATAAATATCCCCCAGAGACTAGGTAATACCCATCCCACAGTGAAAAAGAGGAGATGCCTAACTAAATAAGTTTGTGTATATGACCACTGAACTTTCTTCTTTAATAAGCAAAGATAAAGCCTAGTACCCAGTGCTCTTGAGCTGGAACAGTATCATCAGCCACTAGCTACCAAGTTTTAGTTAAATATATTTGTCCTTCACGCCATAAAACATTAATGTTGGCAGCATGTTGGTTCCATACTTCAACCATAAGACCACATAGAAGTGTGGTTAGAAAACTGTTGCTTGAGTGCCAAAATCTACTAAAGAGCATGGTGGGTATGGGGCTTAGAGATTTGTGTTTTTGTTTTAAGAATGAAAGAGCTAAGGTGGGGCAGGGATAAGACAAAGAGAGGGAGGGCTGTTGCCTCAATTTCAAGGACATCTCTTGCATCATTCCTGCTTAAAATTCTTAGCTACACACTGATGACACAGTTGAGAGGAGGCAAAAGTATCAAGATCATGTACAACCTGGACTACAGAAAAGCCTATCTCAAAAAGCTGAATAATAATTGTGATAATGGCTATAGTTTTCCTACTGTCTGAAGCTGTTCTCTGTCCGTAGTTTACTTGCTGTCTAAAGGATTGGGGAAACAGGGCTTGTCATTTTTCTGACCTGCCTGTTTGACACTGATATGCAGTGTCCCCTTTCATTCACTTCCTTATATGGGCTCATTTCAGTTTCCTGCACTGTTCTCTTTGTTCCCTGCAAATCACATTGGACTTGACTGTTGTAACTACAACAGATCAGTCATTTTTATCACCTGGTTCTTCTTTCCCAATCTGTATTCCTGTGTTAGAGTCAATAAATTAATTTCCTCTTTTATAAAACTTGAAATTTTTGGTTATACTGAATTTTCAGATTAAGTAGGAAGATGCATCCTTTTGATAGGTTGGGGTTTTTTGTTGTTGTTTTTATTGTTTTGTTTTGTTTTGTTTTCCTGGCCTTATAAAATAACCCAGTAAGTAATCCATGTGTAAAACTGGAGTTCAAAGAGCTCATACAATCTGGATGGGAATTTAGCTGAATTACTTTATAGACCAGGTACAGAGAGCATATCTTCATCTGTGGCTCAAAACCCAGGTACAATTAAACAAAATGTCAATAGAATATAAACACATAAAGAAGACAATAGCTCTTACATGGCAAAAGTGTGTACAAAAAAAGAAAAAAGAAAAAGACATAACAACAAAAACATAATGCAGCAGGCATCACGACCAGCTCAGACAAAAGGATAAAGCGTAAGGCCTGCTTCACCATTGTACAGTAAACTAAATGGTGTGCCTATACTGACAAGCATTGTCTTAACTATATATGTGTATGTGCACACACATGTGTTCATAAGTACATATATATGCATCAAATGCTAGTTAATGTGTTTCCCGCTCTGAAGCCCACCAGGGAATCCCTCACCAACTTGTATATGGAAGTATATCTATACAGGAAGGTAGGGGGTAAATTCTTGGATATTTTCTTAAGCCAAAACTAAGATGAGCTTTTTTATTTCTCTACTTTCCCTTTATTTCTAGAGTGGACTCCCTTTTATCCCCTGTTCCACACAACCATCATAGCTGCCCATTTTTCATTAGCATCACTCTTCAAGGCCCTTCATTGTCTGACAATACAATTGTGATGGGAGATGCTGTAATGATTCTAATTAAACCTGTCAGCCAGTGGGTACCGACAGTCAACTGTGTTCCTTTTTCATCTTTATAGTAAGAAGACAGTTGTGCATAGTAAGATTCTTAGTATTGACAAAGGGTAGCATATCAATCATAACTTTTGTTCCTGTGACCAAAATCCTGAGAAAAAATGACATGAGCAGAAGGATGTATTGTAGCCCTCAGTTCAGCAATCTCAGCACATTGTTGTCTGGTTCTACTATTTAGAGGTCATGGGTGAGCAACATATCATGATTAAGGGTAAATACTGCAGAGCAAAGCAGCCTGTGGCAGCTGGGAAGCACTGGGAGAGAGGAGAAGGTACCAGGGCAAGATCTAACTAAGGACACACCTCAGACACCTGCTTCCTCCGCTCGACTCCACTTGTCAAGTTTCCAGCACCACTAAGTGGCCACTGAGCTATCAACATAAGCCCATGGAACATTACCTATCCCAGCATAGCAGAGGGACTGTGGCCAACTGTCACATACTCCTGACCAGCTACCTAACTCTGTCTGTGACCAGTTACATCTTATAGTATTCATGAAGTAATTACTTTGTTTTACTTTATTTCATTTTACTTTAAAAACCCAGTGGGATTATGAGCAGTTCTGAAACATCTAAGATGTTTAATTTATCATTTTATAAAAAGTAAAAAGAGATTACCTGTGTTATCAGCTATCTTAGTTACCTTAACTGTCAAGTTACCTTTTTTCCCCCTCTGTTTAGATTCCATTACCCAACACAAAGTCTGTGACTTTAACAACTACCAGTTGCTACAATGAGAGACATCTACCAGTTGCTACAATGAGAGACATCTCTGGCTGCTGTCCTCAACATGCAAGAAAACTAGCCATGGAGAGAAGGAGTCATCATACAACTTAAGGCCTGATGTCACACATTACTTCATGTGCTGTGTTTTTTTATCTTCACTCTGTGTGTGTGTGTGTGTGTGTGTGTGAGAGAGAGAGAGAGAGAGAGAGAGAGAGAGAGAAGAGAGAGAGAGAGAGAGAGAGACTAGAGAGACTAGATTTAAATCCAGGACTTTTATCTTCAAAATTCTTTTATGTAACTTATTCATGACTCATATTGTAGTTCAGAGAAGTCTTGGCCGGCACCAGTCCTGGGCTCTGTGTATAATACTAATAATGACCATGATGAAAAGGTCACAGAACCTTTGTCTTCAAGATACTTTACTCCCAATTATAGAATGGAAATTGATTTAAACCATTTTGATCCTAAACAATCAAATGACCCCCTAACTTTCTTGGCTTGGACTCTGAGATCTTTATTAGTGTGCTGTGTCTAGATAAGGACAATCATGCATTATTAAGATAACACGTTTCTGAGATGCTTCTCGGAGCAATTAAGGAAGACTATGTGCAATGACTATGTCTGCCTTCTGAATGGCTACCCCAAGGTTCCCTACAGAAAGTCAGCTGCTGGGGCTGAATTATGTCAGGGGTGTCTAACCCATTGCCTATGTGTCATATTTGTCCAAGGATAACTATGAATGCGGCTAATACAAAAGTATAAACCTACTTAAAAGTATTATAAGATTATGTGTGTTTGTTTGTTGAGGGGTAGCTCAGTTGCTCAGTTCTTCTGAGTGAACTTTGTTAATGACCACATTGCATTGCAACATAAAAAAGCTGGACATATCAGGTTGGTCACTCTTCATTGTGTTAATGGGGTGGGGGTGTGTTTCTCTCTGTATAGCCCAGACTGGCCTGGAACTTGCTGATCTCCTATCCACATCTCAAATGTTGGGTTATAGTTATTGATACTACATTCTTATACTGTTCAAGCATCTAACAGAGATACTGAATCCCAGTAATCTTGAGGTTGTCATACAACTGTTCATTGTGGTTTTCTGCATTATGCTTGGTTGCTCTTGTCAGCTGCTGTTTCCAACTCATTAAGTCTCAACTCCACTTCCAAAACCTTGTCGTTTCAGAGATAAGCAATTGAATCATACAATATGTGAGTTTGTGGCATTGGCCTTTTTCACCATGTAATTCATGTTCTGATGATTCATTCATATCATGTGTGTCAGTAGACAATTCCCTTTTGTTGCCAAACAGTATTCTGTGGCATGGATATTCTACAGCTTCGTTATTCATCCCCTGAACAGAGCAAAGGAATGAAGCCCAGTGGGAATGGCCCTCTGAAATTTAAAGCAATTTGTGGTGTCCTGTTGTACTGGATGATCCAGCCATCCAAGCTCCTTGGAAGGAGTAGAGCAAATGAGAGTGAGAAAGACCCATTTATCATTGTCCCCCTCTTCTATAATTTGAATAATTCTGTTTTCCCTCACATATCCATAGCTTGAAGCCATCACTCCCAAATGGTATTAGGAGGCTTTAGAGAAGTGACCAGATCATGAAGCCCTGCAAAGAGATTTGGGATAAGCCCTTTGCCTCTTCTACCACATGAGGATACACCAGGAAGGCACCAGAATCAACAAAAATGGCTTGCCCAAACCATACCCTAGCTTCCTCATGCACCATGGACTTGGGAGTCTCCCACTTCTGTTGGTTATTAGGAAAGTGCCAACACCCAGTCTGTACCACACTGGAGCCCTGCAAGGGGGGGGGGTGTTAAGGGTGTTCACTGCAAAGAGTTCAGATGGAAATCAAAGCAAGACAGAAGGAAAGCATGTGTAAGTGTGTCAGTAGACAGGTGTCACAGGCGCACCATGATGGTATTCCCGTGCAGGCACCAGCTTAAAGTCATCGTCAAGAGCAAGTTGCTGTCCCCTCTCTCTTTGCATGTGTGAAACCATTAACCTGTTTGCTATTTTGTTGCACACAGCAAGTGGTAAGTCCTTGCTTCCTTATGTGACCCGATGCAGACCTGGACAATTAAATCCTTAGTCGACTGACTTCAGTCTCCAGTCCTTCACTCAGCCCACACTCCCTGGAGCTCATGGTTACAAAACACTCACCCTCTAAACAGGTAGTTGATCTTTGTGGCAACCAGCCCCAACCAGAAGCCATCTTGGGGCCATCATGAGGAGGTTCTCCGGCATGATTTCAGGATTCCTCAAGTTTTTTCTTGACTGATTTTTCTTGACAGTAAATGTAGTAAACTGGTTCAATGACCACTAACCCCTTTGTGCCATGATTCTTAATGTTAATGATTGAATTGGGTAGATTTTCAATTTTTTTCTTAACAATCTTTTGAGATTCTGCAGTTCAAGTTACTTTCATGCATCAGAACAAATGTAAAAGCCCAAAGATAAGCATCTCCTATGTGTCTGAATAAATAGAAAAGCCCCAAGCTGAGCATCTCCTATCTCTTTATTCATCAGAAGCCATTACTAGTTAACTTGAAGACATTAAGAAAACAGTTTTGAGAGTTAAACACCAAGGCTGACAAGGCTGGCCATGTGTACCTGTCCATTGCTGGTGGCTTGATAAACTGACATCATGTCTTGATTTTTTACATGTGGAAATCAAACCTAGCACCTCCTGCTTGCTGAACAAGCAAGCACTCTAACACTGGGCTATGTCCCCAGCCTTTGACATGATGACTTGAGGAAGCAATTTGTTAATCACCCTGGAAACAAAGGTATTTATGTCCTGGATCCATGCAATTTACTTGTAATAAAATCTTCTAAGAGAAGGAAAGTTACACATACTATGGACGATTAAATCCTTTCCTGGTGCTGCTATGGTTAAAAAAAAATTAAAAAAAGAAAACTCTGAAAACTCTGACATCAATTTTAGGGAGAAATGGTTTACTCTGCCACAGTACAAGAGTATAGTCCATCATTGGGGGAAGACAAGACAGCAGGAGCTTGAAGCAGCTGGCTACATGGCATCCCATCCATAATCAGGAGCACAGAGCAGTGGATGCTGCTCAATAAGGATCTCACCACCTTTCACCACTTACACAGTCAGGACCAGACCTAGGGAACAAAGCCATTCGATTCAGTGGATGCCCCTGCTCTTTTAACCTAATCAAGATAATCCACACAAGCATGCCCCCAAGGTCCAGCTCCCAGGAAATCCTACATTCTGTCAAGTTGACAACACTTACCATCACACCAGTGATGTTCACTATAGCAAACTCACCATCAAGTGTTAACTCAATGGATGCCCAGCAAAAAGAAACCATTTTTTTTTTTACTTTCTTTTTTTTTCCCAAGAAATTATTTTTTATTAGTTCAGATTAGAAACAAGCCTGCTTCACATGTCATTCCCTTCTCCCTCTCCCTCCCCTTCTTCCCCACCCCCCACCAATCCCCCACTCTATACCCCTCTGCTCCCCAGGGAGGGTGAGGCCCTCCATGGGGGATCCCCAAAGTCTGTCAGATCATCCTGGGCAGGGTCTAGGCCCTCCCCCATGTGTCCAGGCTGAGAGAGCATCCCTCCACATGGGATGGGCTCCCAAAGTGCTTTCTTAGTCCAGGGATAAATACTGATCTACTACCAGAGGCCCCATAGATTGCCAAGGCCTCCTCACTGACATCCATGTTCAAGGGTCTGGACCAGTCCCGTTCTGGCCTCCCAGATATCAGTCTGAGGTCCATGTGCTCCCCCTTGTTCAGGTCAGCTGTTTCTGTGGGTTTCACCAGCCTGGTCTTGACCTCTTTGCTCATCACTCCTCTCTCTCTGCAACTGGGTTCCAGAGTTCAGTTCAGTGTTTAGCTATGGGTGTCTGCCTCTGCTTCCATCAGCCACTGGATGAAGGCTCTAGGATGTTATATAAGGTAGTCATCAGCCTCATTGTAGGGGAAAGGCATTTAGAGTAGCCTCTCCACTATTGCTTAGATTGCCAGTTGGTGTCATCCTTATAGATCTCTGGAAATCTCCCTAGTGCCAGATCTCTCCTAGAACCTATAATGGCTCCCTCTATTATGGTATCTCTCATCCTGCTCTCCTCTGTTCTTCCCCCGACTCAACCTTCCTGCTCCCCCATCTCCTCCTCTCCCCTCCTCTTCTCCCCCTCTCTTTCTCCCAGCTCCCTCTCCCCTACCCCCATGTTCCCAATTAGCTCAGGAAATCATGTGCCCTTCCCCTTCTGGGTGGGTGGGAGGGGCAACATTCATTCTTCTTAGAGTCCTCCTTGTTTCCTAGTTTCTCTGGTGGTGTGGATTGTAGGCTGGTGATCCTTTGCTCTATGTCTAAAATTTATATATGAGTGAGTACATACCATGTTTGTCTTTTTGTGACTGGGTTACCTCACTCAGGATGGTTTTCTTCTAACATCAAGCAGCACTTATAATTAGGATAAAACCATACAATGTAAGAAATGTTTATGATAGGAACTAAAGCTACAAAATTCTGCAATTTTTACTACAGTCCACCTTGCAAATTTTATTTGCACAACACAGTGAAGTTCTAAGACAATAACATGAAAAAAATGATTTAAGTAGACTGTGGTTGATTGGTTAATGCTGTGATGTTTCTCCAGGAATACTTCAAATGATTTTGAAATGCATAATTCAGCCTCTTGCAGTCAAGACCAAAGCTCTTGTGCATCAGGGAGGTGGAGAAGCACTTATGAAATAAGGTGTCAGCAGAGCGGACTCCTTTTCAGAGCCCTGAGGAGAAACCATCTCCCTGTGTTTTTTTCTGGGTGAGGGGTTCCCACTTCTGCCCCTTGGCCTTTGCTCCACCATAGTCACAGCAGGTAGAGCCTTTGCCCATTCGCCCCACTCTGATTCTTATTCTCAGGACCCCTATTATCCTCAGCCAAGTGGCCTTTTCATTTCATGAACTACCCAGGTAATCTGGAATAGTATCTTTATTTAAGCCACCTGAGTGCCTACTTTCCCATATACTTTGCAAGTGAGGTACCTCGGTTGCAGGTTCCAGGGTCAGGGCATGGGTGTCTTGACAAGACCTTGATTCTGCCTCCTACACTGCTCCTAGTCTCCCCACATGAACCAGGGGCTTACTAAACAGTCATTTTCTGGGGCGCAGCCTGAGACTTCTGACAAGTCCTTTAAGTTCCTTAAACTGTGGAAAATCACTATCCCACCTGCCCTGATGTACACAGGGGCCAGGAGACACACCCTCATGGAAAAAGGAGCCACAGCTCTGAGGTCTGTATTCTGAATTGTGTCCACCCCAAGCAACTCATGGGTGTTCCCAGCACAGATTAGAAAATGTCTTCTTAATAGCCCTGAGCCCAAACAACCCAAGAGCACAGAGACAGTAGGTAATGTGTTCAATTACTGTGTGCTTGGCAACTATTTGATTTAATTAATATTAGGCTGTGAAGTCTATTTTAGAGTTATCTGTGACTACGAAGGGTTACATTCTCTGCCCTTGATGTTGCTTTTTTTAAAAAAAAAAATAATTTAAAGCCTTGAAAATCTTATGTGTCCCAAAAAGACAGTATCTGGTTTTCTCCCTCTAATATTTGAACTGCTAACTGGAAGACAGTAATTAAAATTATTGACCTGAAACTAAACAAGAGCATGCACATCTTCTACAGGCTAAACTAATATTTTATTTGGTACAAGTTCCCATCTTAGGCGTTCCTATTTTCCCAAACCCTTAAGACCTTCCAGGGGCGAAGCTCCACCTAGAATTCTAAGATACTGGCAGCTGTTGCAGCTTTATTAATCTGGTTTCAATTTTTTAAGCATTTAGATTCACGGCTTATCTATGGGAACAAATGATGGTTCTATCTTGAAGAGTCCAGAGGGAAGATTTACTGAGAAAGTTAACTTCATATCCCCTTCTGTGGGCCAGCCAGTGTGATCCCGCCAAAGCTGAGGAGAGAGAAATGGCAAGGAGGAACTCCCTCCTGGGCTGGGCTAGCATCCACAGGGGGGAGGCCAGGGTTCTATCAGTCAGCCCACTGGGCCTGAGAGAGCTAGAGAAGAGGAGGCTGCCAGACCTCAGGGCTCAACACCAAGAGCACCCTATCAACTAGATGGGGCTCTCAGCCAGCGGTGTGAAACCCAATCATTAAAGTATTGAGAAGCAGTTAGGGGAGGCAAGAGAGGGACTCTATGTCCTGAGAGCGTGAAGTTGCGGGTGGCAGGGGCAGGGCAAGGGTTTAGGCTCAGGAGACCACAAGCCTCATTTGGAAAACAGAACGAGGATACTGTGTGGGCCAGGGCCAGTAACACAGAAGGAGGTAGAGGCTCAAGACAGATCTTTCTCAGGGTGATGAAAGGCTGTCTGTCACCTCAGCTTGTGGCCACAGAGCCCAGAAGGGACTGTGTAGCAGCCTTCCAACATGATCAGATCTTACACTGGGATTTGAATATTCTGAATTCTAGCCTTTTTTATTTTTATTTTTTAATGATAAATCTGCCACAAGCCATGTTAAGAAGGGTTTATTTACACAGGGACCACCTCACAATATCCTTTTAGCCCAAATTAGACCTTAACTTTTAACACTCTCATGCTCCAGCCATTCTTAACATTCACCTTTCAAAAGACTAAGGTTAGTTCACACCAAACAGAAAAAGAACATAATAGGACATCTACTAAACATTTATTTTGTGTCATTTACTATGCCAAGCCCCAAGGGTCAGAAGTAGCTACTTTTGTAATTTAAAGGAAAAAAAAAGCAGAGAGAGAGAGTCCATGCAACAGGGTTCAAGCAGAGAGGTTTTTTTTATTAGGGAAGGGATCATAAAAAGGGGAGAGGGGAGACTGGCCTCTGGGGACAGTAGCAAAGGAAGGTAGCAAGGAGAGGCAGAGAGAAAGGGAAAGAAAGAAGGATGGGAGGTGGTCAGGGCCCTTTGGCTGCAGCTGAGGGCATATCCTGTCAGAACCCCCAAGAAAAGGCCAGTACAGCACTACCCATAGTGGGATGCCCTTGAAGGGACTAAATACATCTGAGCTCCTGTGTATCAAGTTCAGAAAGGGACCAGAAAGAGGTCATATTCCCACAGAGGAATAGGGAGGTAGTGTTCTGCATCCAGGAGAGAGGGAGGAAATTCTGGAGAGGCTTCCATCACCCATAAGCCTCAGCCAGTGGAGATAGGATCTCTACTTTCAGGGGTGAAATTTGGAGGATTTGGACTAGTGGCTTATAAGGAACATGGTGGGCTTGGAAGGTGCTCGGGAAAGGGAGCTAGTAGGGTTGAGTGTTAGTATTTGCTGAACTAGGGGCAGAGTTGGACAAGGATGAGCCATGAGGTTCAAGTAGGAAGGACTGGAACCCTTGGGGGCATCTAGGGGTGGTAGGAATCGGTTCCCTGTGTGCCCTGCAGGAGCAGCCATCAGCAGATGAGAAGAAACAAAGAGTTCTTTGCAAACTGCTCTGTGAATCCACATTACACACTGCACAGCATAGACACAGACCTTGTTTTATTTATTTTTGAAACAGGGTCTCTCTATGTAGCCCCGATTATATAGACTCAGGATTAGGTCAGGCTGACCTTGAACTCAACAAAAATCTACCTACATCTGCCTCCCAAGTGTTGAGACTAAAGATGTGCACCACCAAGCCTGGCAGCTACAGACTTTGAAATGCAATGATTTATGTTATCCAACAGAACGATAGTCATTTCCACGATAGTCATTACAACATATGTTCTTATGGCCATAGAAAGACATAGAATGAAGGGCAGCTAGGATAACAGGCCTTCACCACCACACCAGCTTTTTGCCCAGGCTTGCTCTTGAACTCCTGGACCCCATTGATCTCTCCTATCCAGCTTACTAGTGCTACAGATGCACACCACTATGCACAGTTTGCAAACATGTCATTAGGCCCTGAAAAAGCAAACACATGGCTACTCAGAACAATATCCCTTAGAGGGCTTTCTGATTGCTCACACAGATGGCCCTGACATTGAATGGCAGACAGTCCAAATGAACCACACACCTTAGGAAGAGGACCCCCTCAATGACAAAACAACGAGAGGATCCAAGAAAGAAACAGAATTTTTTATTAGTTTATTTTTTACATTCCAATCCCAGTTCCCCCTCCATCCTCTCATGCCCCCCTTATTCCCACCTGCTCTATGCAGAGGGTAAGGCTACCCCTAGGAAGTCTACTAAGTCTGTCCCATCATCTAGCTTTGTCCACACACTGAATATCCTTTGGCGCCCAAGTTATAGTCCTAAAGTACCATTCCTGAAGAAAGCTATAGCAAGACTTCTCTAAGAAATAGTTAATTTTTCATTTGCTAAGAGTATAGGATGAGTTTGGAACATCTTGTCACAACAAATTGAAAACCATCCAAGACTACTGGATGATGTCTAAAATCGTCCACAGACCTGCTGGAAGAGGCTCCTGCTAGGTAAGGTGAAGCATCTTGCACTTTTGTAATAACCGAAATGTCTTCCAGCTCTTCAAATCGTTTAATGGTGGAGCACTTGCCTAGTATGTGCAAGGACCAAAGGTTAATCCCCAGCAAGGGGATGGGGATGTTCAGTATCAGTGACTGCTGAAATTCCAACGAGAAGAATAAGACAGTGTTCCTCCAAGAGTCTCGACAAAGCCTTGCATCTGAGTTATGATCCCATCGGTGAACTCAGCACCAATTTCCAGGAAACCCAAAGAACCAACGATGAGGGAAAGTGTCCTGCAAACATTAAGCTGCCAGCATCCCTGTGGTAGGAAACTAGAAGCTGCAGATCAAATGATTCAGGTCCTTCAGCAGATAAATAATTATGAGAGAAAAGGAACAGAAGGGCCATAGCTATTTTTAAGACACATAAAAGGCTGTTAACATTCAAGAGTAATAATATTTTATGTTAACATTAATAGTATTTAATGGAAGTATAAAAATTAGATACCATTTAAGAAAGAATCAGTAACCTGGAAATCATATCCAAATAAATAGTTCCAGATGTATCACAGAAGGACAAATGGAAAATGTAAAAGAGAAGTTAGGAAATAAAAAAGTGATGCTGGGCAGTGATGGTGCACACCTTTAATCCCAGCACTTGGGAGGCACAGGCAGGTGGATCTCTGTGAGTTTGAGACCAACCTGGTCTACAAGAGCTAGTTGCAGGACAGCCTCCCAAGCCACAGAGAAACCCTGTCTCAAAAAAACAAAACAAAAAAGAAAATGAAAAAGTGAGAAAGTACTATATAGTCCATTCTAGAACTAAATAGCAGGACAGTGACATTGAAGATTATCACTGAAATAATGGTGTCTTCCTAGAATTGAGAAATCACTACAATTATACCAAGCAAGACAGTAAAAAGTGAATTCATACTTAGCTATCTCTTAGTCAAACATGCTATCAAAGACAAAGTAAAAATAACTCATCAATTAGGCTGATGTAATCTTCTAATAGAAGCATGGAAATAAGAGAAAATGGATCTCTTTGATGTACTAGACAGTATTTACAGATCTAGAATTGTAAATCCAATGCTAATTTGTAGTTTCCAAATATGAAATGAAATAGATGTTTTAAAATAACTAAAAGTAACTTTTCTTTGCGCACGTGAGTGAGTGTGTGTGTGTGTGTGTGTGTGTGTGTGTGTGTGTGTGTGTGTGTAAGCATCCACATGAGTGTTCCTGTGGGTGTGGAAGCCAAAGATTGACATCAGGTATCTTCCTCAATCACTCTCCACCTCATTCTTTGAGACACAGCCTCTCACTGAAGCTGGAGGCCACCAGGTTGGCCAGTGTGACTATTCAGCAAGCCACCTCTCTCTACCTTCCTGGTTTGAGTCATCTCAGACCCATCCATAGATGGGTGAAGTAGAGAAAGGAATCTGAAGAAATATGGTGTGTGTCATCAAAATCTGTAAAGATGAATGAAGGGAATAAAAACGCAGATCCAAAGTTACTCGACATGGTCCTGAAGCAAAGAAAGATGGAAGATTCATTGAGGTTTTCCCTGCAGGCACAGGATGATATTGTACTACAAGGAGGATGAGCAAGTCACTGGTGTTTTGATGGGCTCGGTTGAAAAAGAAATAATTATTTCAGACCCTTCCTCAGACTGGTGTGTGTGTGTGTGTGTGTGTGTGTGTGTGTGTGTGTGTGTGTGTGTGACACGCTTGTGGCTTCAACCCATTTATCTACAGTTCCCTTCAGCTCTTTCTTTGCTCTAACTTTGGCAAACAATTTGTTTTTACCTCCTGGACAGTGGGCTTGACAAGAGGTTCCTATTTCTCTGGCTCCAGTGAGCAGCCACAAGGCGTCACCATGGATGTTGGAATCCTCTGGCCGGCTGGATGCTATAGTTGCTGACAGACCAGCTCTAGACACTCTGAGTAGAGAAAGCTGGGGAAAAAAAAACACTCACATCTCACTAGTTAGAAAATACCAATGGTCCCCAAATTATAGTGTGCTGTATGACTTTATGAGGCGAGCATTGGGAAGTCTACAAGAACCCTGTCAGAGCTGGTGTTTGCTTCCTGAACTGACCATTATATAACTGTTATCCATAACATAATTGAGGTACAGTAAAAATGCTGTAGATTATCCATGTCTTTAGACATTTTCAGAGTAGACCTAGACCACAGAGTGCTGGGCAATTCACCTAGACTTTAAGGTGCCCTCTATTTGCAAAATCACTGAGACTTTGTCCTGAACTGACTCCTGACCTAAGTGAGGGTGTGGGAATGGAAAGACATGCTTCATGGTGTGGGTACTGTGTGATGGGGAGGAGGCTCCAGGGACTCCACCCAGGAAGCAGGCCTTATCTATGCAGCACTATTCTAACCTTTAGAGGTTTCAGGAAAAGGAAGAGGCTAGGGAACAGGATACCTGGCTGGCCTGCAGAGCAGACATCCAGAGGGCAGGGCAATGAAGGCGCCCCAGAGGCCAGATGTTCATGTCCTGGAGGAGGACATATACAAAATGACCCCCTAGTACTGGAGACCTAAGGACTATCAGGTTGTACCAAAAATTGCATGTGTTCCATCACTCACCATGTACCAGGGTTCAAATTTCTGCTACACTATTCCATTTTTAGCTCAATGCTCCCAATGTCAGGGCTGTTCCTATTTTGGAGACCACTAGAATGTGGCATAATTGGGGGTTGGGGAGATAAGAATGGATTCAAACTAGACTTGCTGTGGAGAGAAGAAAAAGCAGAAGAAATATATCTGGGAAAGAATCGGGCTCCCAAAGTGGGAAGGGGGTTTGTGATGCCTGAAGGACAGTGGGTAGGTGTGGATGAGAAAGCCTTCAGCTAAAGGGCCCAGCTCTTCTCTGTAACATCCAGGAAGTTCTTGTTTGACCTGGTAGAACTGAAATGACACAGACCCCTTTCCTGCTCCACCACCCCCTCCACAGAGGTATAGAGCGATCTGCTGTCTGAATTGTGCTGAGTTGCTGGCTTTAGGGAGCTCTGCAGCTGTGTCTAGGAGGTTAGCAGCCAGGGCACAGCATCCTCCATAGTAGATGCCAGCCAACACCCCCAACAGAGGCAAAGCAGGAGATCTGTGGGACGTTTGTAACGGTGGTCCCAAGCATCCCACGCAGGGATAGCCATTGCATGTGGCCAATTAGCCAGCCAGGCCTTCTCAGATCACCCAACCCCTCAGCTATAGTTGCCCTGGTGGGTAGAAAGACAGGGCAGATGATCCTCCTACTGCAGATGGGGACCATAAGGGAGTGACTGTCCCACTGCAGCAGAGCTGTAGACAAGTCTGCGTGCCTCGATCTGGGCCTCTGTCCTCCCCTCTAAATGCTGATCTGTGTGTCCAGCCCAAGCACTGACACCTCCTTAGGCTGTTTTCATCCAACTTGTCAATTTCTATGGAGTCTAAGGCAGTGGTAATGGCCACTCCAGAGGTTGGCTTCATTTTTCATTTCAAGGTTTAGATGAGCAAAAGAAAGCTGAGTGGAAGAATCTGTGTCCCATGCAGTTTCGTTACCACCCTCAACTAGAACCATCTGTCAGTGGCATGGAAATGCACACTGTGTCTCATTTCAAAAAGAAACACAGAAATCCAATAGTTGGCTTTCCCTGGTATCAGTTATCTGTTATCAGCCATGATCCAAAAGTATTCAGGGAAAAGTCTAGAAGTAACCAACTTACAAGTTTTAAATTGCACATCATTCTTAAATAGAATGATGAGATCTCCCACTGTCCCACTCCTTCCAATCAGGATGAGAATTGTGCCTTGGTCCAGTGTATCCTCGTGGTACACAGCTCCTGTCTGTCAGTCATCCAGCAGTTCTCAGTGATGAGATCCACTCTTATGATACAGTGCTGTGTTCAAGGAGCCCTTGTGCAGTAGCCTAATGCTTTATCATTTGCCTGTTGCCCCTCATTGTATCAGTATTTCCTCTTCTCACATCCTCACATAAAGGGTGAGTACAGTGTATAAAGAAACTAAAGGAGAAGCTGGAGAGATGGCTCCATTTGTGAAAGTACTTCCTGCCTAGCTCCCCGTCCTTTCCATTCCTGGGATACACATGGTGAAAGGAGGGAACCAACTGCCAAATGTTGTTCTCTCCAGGCTGGAAAGATGACTCAGTGGCTAAGAGCGTTTGCTGCTCTTGTAGAGGACCCAGGTTCAGTTCCCAACACCCACATGGCAGCTCACAACTATCTGTAACTTCAGTTCCAGAGTATGTGACATGCTCTTCTGGCTTCCATGGATACCAAGCATTCACATGTGACACATAAATGCAAACAGACAGATGCTCATACACATAAGATAAACACACACACACACACACACACACACACACACACACACACACACACACACACACACTGAATAAATGTTTTCAAAATATATTTAAGAGATCACATAACTTTCACTGCCGCATATTGTTATAATTATTCTGTCATTAATCTCTTATTGTGCCCAATTTAGAGATTAGATGTTATCATGGATGTGTGTGTACAATGAAAGGCACAATATGCAGAAGCTTCAGACTATATGTGGCATTTATCATCCAGTGGGCTATTGGATCCCCTGAAGATAAAGAGAAGAAGAAGGGTATCAAAGATGAGAAGTATCAAAGAAGGCTCTCTTACTGTCCTCTTCACCCTCCTTTGGAAGAAAGGGAATGTGTGGATAAAGGATGCCCAGCTATGGGAGAAAGGTTAGAGGGCTTGTATGGAAATGTGGATATCCCTCCTCCTGTGTTAGGTCCCACATCAACTTTGCCCTTCAAAAAGACATTCCATAAAAAAATGGCAAAGCCAGTTTTGTGTCTCAGGTACCCTTCCTAATCTCTGCAAGCCTCCTTCCCTGCTGCAGCCCTGCCGTCTTCTACCTTAGGTCTCTTCCCTGCTCAGGACAGTGTGGAGTGTGCAGACCTGTCCCCAGTTCAGAGCTCCATTCCTTGGCCATCTTCAAGGATGCTCTGAGGCAATAATTCACCAGAGGCTAGATCGCCTTGTCAGATTAATAGCATAGATGCAAGGACTATGGGGCTCCATGATGAGGGAGTTAACCACCTCAATGAAGCCATACAGCTGGAGTTCTAGAACAGAGGTCTGCTATTGGGGCTTAATAACTTGTCAAAGGTCATCTCCTTCTAAGTGACAGAGGAGATTCTGTGTGATTCCAAAGTTTATATTCTTCCCAGACATGCTTCCAAAATGCCTTCCATTGATCAGTTCCTGCCAGTCTATAGTGTTTTGCCTCCTGCCCAGTGCCCCGTCCTCAAAGAAACTAATGCATAGAACTAGTGTTCCAGCCACACACCCATTCCCATCGCCCTAGAGACGACATCCCTGTGACAGTCAACGTATGCAGGAGGGAACCTGTCTTCACACCACACACACACACACACACACACACACACACACACACACACACACACACACCCAGAGCACCTTTACAAATCCAAAATACTTCAGCCTCAAGTGGTCACTGTATCTAGAATGCAATTTCCTCTTCGAAATAACTCATGAAGTAGCTTGCCAGCAGGCAACAATTAAACCACAGTAACTAGTACAGACTCCAAGGGAGAAGGGGAGCCAAGCAGATTTAGCCCAATTCAATACATTTTCTTTTACTGTGTGAGTCCTCTGAAGATGAAATGCTAACTTAGGCTACATAGAGTTAACAAGGAACAAATGCTCATTCTGCCTAACAACATAAACTGCCCCTTAGGAACAAACTTAATATAATAAATTAAACACAGTGGCTGAATACTTTAATGAAATAGACAAAATTTCCCAAGCTGTGGGTAGAGGCAAATAAATAATGAGATTAAAGGGTAGACCTGAGAGAAGTTAAAGTCATGTCAAGGACTCCACATCCCATCTATATTGGATTGTGCTAATGCAATCGGAACTGCAGGGACAAGGCTGGGGGCACAGTGGGGAACTGTACAGGTCCGCAGTTGGAGGTCCTCAGCCTGCAAGCATGTTTATTCATGCCTCCATGTTTATTCATTCCCACTTAAGGAAGCTTCAGCTCACCAGCATAGCCAGAGACAGGACCGTCTGAGTTCTCAGAATTCCATGGCTAATGTGGCTAACCAGAAATGCTTTATTAAATATGATGTACTAGGCAGAGGATTCTCCTAGCTTAACAGCCATCAGCTTCACCCAAGCAGCTGTGACCCCACTTTCACGACTCCCCCATGATTAGGCTTGTCAACTGTCCTAGAAGGGAGTAGGAAGTTTTTGGACCCTCATCTGAGATTCAGCTGTTCCCTCCATACTTCCCAGACATTTGCATTGTAATTTTTCCCTAATTGCACGTAGTCTCACGGTCTCAGATGCTGGGGTATACAGACTGAGGAAGGGTGACTGAAGGGGAAAATCCATCTCTGTAGCCAGGAGGACAGTGTTATCCATGCTTGGACTTCCTAGTGCCATGGCTGCTTTGGGGTCACCTGTGATCCTGTAAGTAATCCCTCACTCATGCTCTGTGAATAAGCCAAGTAAACTCATTAGTCTCCCAAGTTGTACTCTGGAGGAATAGCACTTTGGTTTGTGTGCAGTCAATGGTTAGTTCTTGCAGATCTCCAAATGCTCGGCTCTATTCCAGCTCCTTCCGTGTGTACTTGTCCCAGGCTTGCTAGACCTGCATGCTCCACAATTTATCTCTCTCCAGGAGTTAAGGAGTTTAATTTCCGCCCCATGCCAGGACTCAGCTCTCAGGGCCAACGACCTTGTACATGCACAAGATTGCTCTTGGCCTAAATTTTTAATAAATTTCCATTTTCTTATCTGAATACACGAAAGACTTTAAACACAGAAACTTAAGCACCATGTATAATAATGTTTCCCATGTAAAATCGAGAGGGTAGCCTCATCGTTGCTTTGGTTTTCTGTGAGATCCCTTTGATGTGGGGCTCTGCTGTGAGTGATGTGACTCCTTTGAGGACTGTGCCAAGGCAGATGCCAGGGTAGAACTCATTAGAACATCTACCCTGTGTAAAGCCAGACTGGGGCCAGCGATCAAAGATGGAGAGCTGAAACCCTTCCTTCTTGACCCCAGCTTAGTGGATGTCAACCAAGCTGGTTGGGTGCATCTGAGGACCTCCTCCTTTCTAAACAAAATGACTTTGCCTAGAACCTCTATTCCTAGAGTCTCAGGATCCCATGTGTCTGTCTTTTATAGAAAGGGCATCATTCTGTTTGGTTTTTTTAAGTTTGTTTTTTATTCTTTTCTTTTTT